>NC_082654.1:80343650-80707272 GCF_028023285.1 Balaenoptera ricei
TACTACTCCTACCAACCACACAATCACCAGTCCTTCTACCACAGAAACTACTACTCCTACCTCCACCACAAGAGCACCTACTAGTTCCACAGACCCTGTGACTCCTACCACCACCAAGAGCACTCCTACTTCTACCACAGAAACCACTACTCCAACCACCACAACGAACACTGCTACTTCTACTGCAGAAACTACTGCTCCTACCACCACCACGAACGAACTACATCTACCACCGACACTACTATGCCTAACACCATCACGAGCGCTCCTACTTCTACCCCAGACACTATTACTCCAAGAAACACCATGAGCTCTCCTCCCTCTACCATAGACACTATTCCTCCTACCAACACAACGAGCGCTCCTACTTCTATCAAAGAAACTACTACCCTACCACCAACATGAACGCTCCTACTTCTACCACAGAACATGCAACTCAGACCACCACCACAAGTGTTACTACTTCTACCACAATACCTGCTTCTCCTACCACCACCGCGAGTGGATCTTCTTGTACCCCAAAACCTTCTACTCCTACCAACACAACGAGAGCACCTACTTCTACCACAGGCCCTGCTACCTCTACCTCCATCACGAGAGATCCTATTTCTACAACATAAACTACTACTCCTACCAACAGGAAGAGAGCTCCTACTTCTTCTACAGAAACTATTATTTCTACTACCACCACGAGCGCAACTACTTCTACCACAGACCGTACTACTCCTACCACCACCCCGAGTGTAAGTACTTCTACCACAGACACTACTGCTCTTACCACCACCACGAGTGCAAATACTTCTACCACAGACACTAGTGTTCCTACCACCAACACTGGTGCCAGTACTTCTACCACAGAAACTACTACTCCTACACCCACCACGAGCGCAACTACTTCTACCACAGACATTTCTACTGCTATCACAACCATGAGCCTCCTACTTCTATCAGAGACCGTGCAATTACTACCAGGAGGACTAGCGCTCTTCCTTCTAACACAGACACTACTACGCCTACCTCCATCACTAGCCCTCCTACTTCTACCACCATACCTGCTACTTCTACCACCACCATGAGCACAACTACTTCTACCACAGACACTACGACTCCTGTCACCACCACGAATGCTCATACAAATACGAAACAGAATACTACTCCTACCACCCCCACGAGAACCACTGCTTCTAACACAGACACTACTACTCTTACCACTATCACGAGAGAACCTATGTGTACCACAGACCCTGCTATTCCTATCACCACCACGAGCACTGCGACTTCTACCACAGAAACTACTACTCGTAACACCACCATGGGCGCTCATACTTCTACCAAAGACACTACTACACCTTCAACCACCACGAGCGCTCATACTTCTACCAAAGACATTATTACTCCTAGAACCACTACGACCACCACTACTGCTATCACAAACACTACTAATTCTACCACAACCACGGGAGCACCTACTTCTACCACAGACCCTGATATTCCTACCAACACCCTGAGCGCTCCTACTTCTACCACAGAAACTACTACTACTACCACCAACACGAGCACTCCTATTTCTACCACGGAAACTACTAATTCTCCCTCCACCACGAGCACAGCTTCTACTACCACAGAGAACACTACTCTTACCACCACCACCAGTGCTCCTACTTCTACCACAGACACTACTACTCCAAGCACCTCCACGAGCACTCCTACATCTACCACAGACACTACTACTCCTACCAACAAAATGAGCACTCCTACTTCTACCAAAGAAACTACTACCCTACCAGCACCATGAGCACTCCTACTTCTACCACAGAACATGCAACTCCAAGCACCACCACAGGCGATACTACTTCTAGCACAAAACCTGCTACTCCTACCACCACCACGAGTGCAACTACTTGTACCACAAAATATGCTACTCCTTCCAACACGACGAGAGCACCTACTTCTACCACAGGCCCTGCTACTCCTACCTCCATCACGAGCGATCATACTTCTACCCCAGAATCTACTGCTCCTACCACCAAGAGTGCTCCTACTTCCACCACAGAAACTACTAGTTCTCCCACCCCCACGAGCACAACTACTTCTACCAGAGCACTACTACTCCTACCACCAGAACGAGAGCCACTACTTCTACCCTAGAAACTACTACTACCACAAACACCACGAGTGCTTCTTGTTCTACCACAAAACCTGTTATGCCTACCACCACCACGAGCGATCCTACTTCTACCACAGACACTACTACACCTACCACCACCACGAGCAATCCTACTTCTACCACAGAATCAACTACTCCTAACACCACCACAAGCGCTCCTGCTTCTACCACAGAAACTACTACTCCTACCACCAGCACGAGCGCAACAACTTCTACTACAGACACTAATACACCTACAACCAAGATGAGTGCTCCTACTTCTACCACAGTCACCACTACTCCCACCAACACCACGAGCGCTCCTACTTCTACCACAGACAGTCCTACTCCTACCACCACCACGAGCGCTCCTACCTCTAAGGAAGTATCTAGTACTCTGAACACCACCACGAGCTCTCCTAATTCTACTAGAGAAACGACTACTACCAAGACCACGAACGCTCCTACTTCTTCCACAGACTGTGCAACTCCTACCACCACCAAGTGCGCTCCTACTTCTAACACAGAACATGCTGCTCCTACCACCACCACGAGCAAAACTACTTCTAACAGAGACCCTGCTACTCGTACCACCACGAGAGCACCTACTTCTACCACAGGCACGGCAACTCCTACCACCACAATGAGCGCTCCTAATTCAACCACAGAAACTAAAACACCCACCAGCACCACGAGCGCCCCTACTTCTAGTACAGACTCTAGTACTCCTACCACCAACAGGAACGCTCCTACTTCTACCACAGAAACTAATACCAATACCACAGGAAGGAGCACAACAACTTCTACCACAGACAGAACTATTCCTACCACCACCACGAGTTCCCGTACTTCTACCACAGACAATACTACTACCTCCACCACGAGCACAAGTACTTCTAGCACATAAACTACTACTCCTACCACCACCACGAGTACAACTACTACTACCACTGACACTACTACTCCTACCACCACCACGAGTGCGCATATTTCTACGAAAGACTTTACTACTCCTACCTGCCCCACGATCACCAGTCCTTCAACCACAGAAACTACTACACCTACCACCAACAGAAGAACACCTCCTTGTACCACACACCCTGTTACTCCTACCACCACCAAGAGCACTCCTACTTCTACCACAGAAACTACTACTCCAACCACCACAACGAACACTCCGACTTCTACTGCAGAAAATACTGCTCCTATCACCACCACGAGCGAACTACATCTACCACAGACACTACTACTCCTAACACCATCACGAGCGCTCCTACTTCTACCACAGACACTATTACTCCCAGAAGCACCATGAGCGATCTCCTCCCTCTACCACAGACACTACTCCTCCTAACAACACAACAAGCGCTCCTACTTTTATCAAGGAAACTATTACCCTACCACCACCACGAGCGCTCGTACCTCTAACAAAGTATCTAGTACTCTGAACACCACCACGAGCTCTCCTACTTCTACTAGAGGAACTACTACTACCAAGACCACGAGCGCTCCTATTTCTTCCACAGACTGTGCAACTCCTACCACCACCAAATGCGCTCCTACTTCTCAAACAGAACATGCTGCTCCTACCACCACCACGAGCAAAACTACTTCTAACAGAGACCTGCTACTCGTAACACCACCCTGAGAGCACCTACTTCTACCACAGGCACTGCAACTCCTACCACCACAATGAGCGCTCCTAATTCAACCACAGAAACAAAAACTCCCACCAGCACCACGAGCGCCCCTACTTCTACAACAGACACTAGTACTCCTAACACAACCAGGAACGCTCCTACTTCTACCACAGGAACTACTACTAATACCACGGGAACGAGTACAACAACTTCTACCACAGACAGTACTATTGCTACCACCACCACGAGCTCTCCTACTTCTGCCACAGACACTACTACTCCTACCACCATCACGAGTGCAACTACTACTACCACTGAAACTACTATTCCTACCACCACCATGACTGCACATATGTCTACGAAAGTCATTACTACTCCTACCAACCACACAATCACCAGTCCTTCTACCACAGAAACTACTACTCCTACCTCCACCACAAGAGCACCTACTAGTTCCACAGACCCTGTGACTCCTACCACCACCAAGAGCACTCCTACTTCTACCACAGAAACCACTACTCCAACCACCACAACGAACACTGCTACTTCTACTGCAGAAACTACTGCTCCTACCACCACCACGAACGAACTACATCTACCACCGACACTACTATGCCTAACACCATCACGAGCGCTCCTACTTCTACCCCAGACACTATTACTCCAAGAAACACCATGAGCTCTCCTCCCTCTACCATAGACACTACTCCTCCTACCAACACAACGAGCGCTCCTACTTCTATCAAAGAAACTACTACCCTACCACCAACATGAACGCTCCTACTTCTACCACAGAACATGCAACTCAGACCACCACCACAAGTGTTACTACTTCTACCACAATACCTGTTTCTCCTACCACCACCGCGAGTGGATCTTTTTGTACCCCAAATCCTTCTACTCCTACCAACACAACGAGAGCACCTACTTCTACCACAGGCCCTGCTACCTCTACCTCCATCACGAGCGATCCTATTTCTACAACAGAAACTACTACTCCTACCAACAGGAAGAGAGCTCCTACTTCTTCTACAGAAACTACTATTCCTACTACCACCACGAGCGCAACTACTTCTACCACAGACCGTACTACGCCTACCACCACCCCGAGTGTAAGTACTTCTACCACAGACACTACTGCTCTTACCACCACCACGAGTGCAAATACTTCTACCACAGACACTAGTGTTCCTACCACCAACACTGGTGCCAGTACTTCTACCACAGAAACTACTACTCCTACACCCACCACGAGCGCAACTACTTCTACCACAGACATTTCTACTGCTATCACAACCATGAGCCTCCTACTTCTATCAGAGACCGTGCAATTACTACCAGGAGGACTAGCGCTCTTCCTTCTAACACAGACACTACTACGCCTACCTCCATCACTAGCCCTCCTACTTCTACCACCATACCTGCTACTTCTACCACCACCATGAGCACAACTACTTCTACCACAGACACTACGACTCCTGTCACCACCACGAATGCTCATACAAATACGAAACAGAATACTACTCCTACCACCCCCACGAGAACCACTGCTTCTAACACAGACACTACTACTCTTACCACTATCACGAGAGAACCTATGTGTACCACAGACCCTGCTATTCCTATCACCACCACGAGCACTGCGACTTCTACCACAGAAACTACTACTCGTAACACCACCATGGGCGCTCATACTTCTACCAAAGACACTACTACACCTTCAACCACCACGAGCGCTCATACTTCTACCAAAGACATTATTACTCCTAGAACCACTACGACCACCACTACTGCTATCACAAACACTACTAATTCTACCACAACCACGGGAGCACCTACTTCTACCACAGACCCTGATATTCCTACCAACACCCTGAGCGCTCCTACTTCTACCACAGAAACTACTACTACTACCACCAAC
Organism: Balaenoptera ricei; assembly: GCF_028023285.1. NCBI lineage: Eukaryota > Metazoa > Chordata > Mammalia > Artiodactyla > Balaenopteridae > Balaenoptera > Balaenoptera ricei. The sequence goes on from NC_082654.1 coordinate 80,349,358, forward strand.
ACGAGCACTCCTATTTCTACCACGGAAACTACTAATTCTCCCTCCACCACGAGCACAGCTTCTACTACCACAGAGAACACTACTCTTACCACCACCACCAGTGCTCCTACTTCTACCACAGACACTACTACTCCAAGCACCTCCACGAGCACTCCTACATCTACCACAGACACTACTACTCCTACCAACAAAATGAGCACTCCTACTTCTACCAAAGAAACTACTACCCTACCAGCACCATGAGCACTCCTACTTCTACCACAGAACATGCAACTCCAAGCACCACCACAGGCGATACTACTTCTAGCACAAAACCTGCTACTCCTACCACCACCACGAGTGCAACTACTTGTACCACAAAATATGCTACTCCTTCCAACACGACGAGAGCACCTACTTCTACCACAGGCCCTGCTACTCCTACCTCCATCACGAGCGATCATACTTCTACCCCAGAATCTACTGCTCCTACCACCAAGAGTGCTCCTACTTCCACCACAGAAACTACTAGTTCTCCCACCCCCACGAGCACAACTACTTCTACCAGAGCACTACTACTCCTACCACCAGAACGAGAGCCACTACTTCTACCCTAGAAACTACTACTACCACAAACACCACGAGTGCTTCTTGTTCTACCACAAAACCTGTTATGCCTACCACCACCACGAGCGATCCTACTTCTACCACAGACACTACTACACCTACCACCACCACGAGCAATCCTACTTCTACCACAGAATCAACTACTCCTAACACCACCACAAGCGCTCCTGCTTCTACCACAGAAACTACTACTCCTACCACCAGCACGAGCGCAACAACTTCTACTACAGACACTAATACACCTACAACCAAGATGAGTGCTCCTACTTCTACCACAGTCACCACTACTCCCACCAACACCACGAGCGCTCCTACTTCTACCACAGACAGTCCTACTCCTACCACCACCACGAGCGCTCCTACCTCTAAGGAAGTATCTAGTACTCTGAACACCACCACGAGCTCTCCTAATTCTACTAGAGAAACGACTACTACCAAGACCACGAACGCTCCTACTTCTTCCACAGACTGTGCAACTCCTACCACCACCAAGTGCGCTCCTACTTCTAACACAGAACATGCTGCTCCTACCACCACCACGAGCAAAACTACTTCTAACAGAGACCCTGCTACTCGTACCACCACGAGAGCACCTACTTCTACCACAGGCACGGCAACTCCTACCACCACAATGAGCGCTCCTAATTCAACCACAGAAACTAAAACACCCACCAGCACCACGAGCGCCCCTACTTCTAGTACAGACTCTAGTACTCCTACCACCAACAGGAACGCTCCTACTTCTACCACAGAAACTAATACCAATACCACAGGAAGGAGCACAACAACTTCTACCACAGACAGAACTATTCCTACCACCACCACGAGTTCCCGTACTTCTACCACAGACAATACTACTACCTCCACCACGAGCACAAGTACTTCTAGCACATAAACTACTACTCCTACCACCACCACGAGTACAACTACTACTACCACTGACACTACTACTCCTACCACCACCACGAGTGCGCATATTTCTACGAAAGACTTTACTACTCCTACCTGCCCCACGATCACCAGTCCTTCAACCACAGAAACTACTACACCTACCACCAACAGAAGAACACCTCCTTGTACCACACACCCTGTTACTCCTACCACCACCAAGAGCACTCCTACTTCTACCACAGAAACTACTACTCCAACCACCACAACGAACACTCCGACTTCTACTGCAGAAAATACTGCTCCTATCACCACCACGAGCGAACTACATCTACCACAGACACTACTACTCCTAACACCATCACGAGCGCTCCTACTTCTACCACAGACACTATTACTCCCAGAAGCACCATGAGCGATCTCCTCCCTCTACCACAGACACTACTCCTCCTAACAACACAACAAGCGCTCCTACTTTTATCAAGGAAACTATTACCCTACCACCACCACGAGCGCTCGTACCTCTAACAAAGTATCTAGTACTCTGAACACCACCACGAGCTCTCCTACTTCTACTAGAGGAACTACTACTACCAAGACCACGAGCGCTCCTATTTCTTCCACAGACTGTGCAACTCCTACCACCACCAAATGCGCTCCTACTTCTCAAACAGAACATGCTGCTCCTACCACCACCACGAGCAAAACTACTTCTAACAGAGACCTGCTACTCGTAACACCACCCTGAGAGCACCTACTTCTACCACAGGCACTGCAACTCCTACCACCACAATGAGCGCTCCTAATTCAACCACAGAAACAAAAACTCCCACCAGCACCACGAGCGCCCCTACTTCTACAACAGACACTAGTACTCCTAACACAACCAGGAACGCTCCTACTTCTACCACAGGAACTACTACTAATACCACGGGAACGAGTACAACAACTTCTACCACAGACAGTACTATTGCTACCACCACCACGAGCTCTCCTACTTCTGCCACAGACACTACTACTCCTACCACCATCACGAGTGCAACTACTACTACCACTGAAACTACTATTCCTACCACCACCATGACTGCACATATGTCTACGAAAGTCATTACTACTCCTACCAACCACACAATCACCAGTCCTTCTACCACAGAAACTACTACTCCTACCTCCACCACAAGAGCACCTACTAGTTCCACAGACCCTGTGACTCCTACCACCACCAAGAGCACTCCTACTTCTACCACAGAAACCACTACTCCAACCACCACAACGAACACTGCTACTTCTACTGCAGAAACTACTGCTCCTACCACCACCACGAACGAACTACATCTACCACCGACACTACTATGCCTAACACCATCACGAGCGCTCCTACTTCTACCCCAGACACTATTACTCCAAGAAACACCATGAGCTCTCCTCCCTCTACCATAGACACTACTCCTCCTACCAACACAACGAGCGCTCCTACTTCTATCAAAGAAACTACTACCCTACCACCAACATGAACGCTCCTACTTCTACCACAGAACATGCAACTCAGACCACCACCACAAGTGTTACTACTTCTACCACAATACCTGTTTCTCCTACCACCACCGCGAGTGGATCTTTTTGTACCCCAAATCCTTCTACTCCTACCAACACAACGAGAGCACCTACTTCTACCACAGGCCCTGCTACCTCTACCTCCATCACGAGCGATCCTATTTCTACAACAGAAACTACTACTCCTACCAACAGGAAGAGAGCTCCTACTTCTTCTACAGAAACTACTATTCCTACTACCACCACGAGCGCAACTACTTCTACCACAGACCGTACTACGCCTACCACCACCCCGAGTGTAAGTACTTCTACCACAGACACTACTGCTCTTACCACCACCACGAGTGCAAATACTTCTACCACAGACACTAGTGTTCCTACCACCAACACTGGTGCCAGTACTTCTACCACAGAAACTACTACTCCTACACCCACCACGAGCGCAACTACTTCTACCACAGACATTTCTACTGCTATCACAACCATGAGCCTCCTACTTCTATCAGAGACCGTGCAATTACTACCAGGAGGACTAGCGCTCTTCCTTCTAACACAGACACTACTACGCCTACCTCCATCACTAGCCCTCCTACTTCTACCACCATACCTGCTACTTCTACCACCACCATGAGCACAACTACTTCTACCACAGACACTACGACTCCTGTCACCACCACGAATGCTCATACAAATACGAAACAGAATACTACTCCTACCACCCCCACGAGAACCACTGCTTCTAACACAGACACTACTACTCTTACCACTATCACGAGAGAACCTATGTGTACCACAGACCCTGCTATTCCTATCACCACCACGAGCACTGCGACTTCTACCACAGAAACTACTACTCGTAACACCACCATGGGCGCTCATACTTCTACCAAAGGCACTACTACACCTTCAACCACCACGAGCGCTCATACTTCTACCAAAGACATTATTACTCCTAGAACCACTACGACCACCACTACTGCTATCACAAACACTACTAATCCTACCACAACCACGGGAGCACCTACTTCTACCACAGACCCTGATATTCCTACCAACACCCTGAGCACTCCTACTTCTACCACAGAAACTACTACTACTACCACCAACACGAGCACTCCTATTTCTACCACGGAAACTACTAATTCTCCCTCCACCACGAGCACAGCTTCTACTACCACAGAGAACACTACTCTTACCACCACCACCAGTGCTCCTACTTCTACCACAGACACTACTACTCCAAGCACCTCCACGAGCACTCCTACATCTACCACAGACACTACTACTCCTACCAACAAAATGAGCACTCCTACTTCTACCAAAGAAACTACTACCCTACCAGCACCATGAGCACTCCTACTTCTACCACAGAACATGCAACTCCAAGCACCACCACAAGCGATACTACTTCTAGCACAAAACCTGCTACTCCTACCACCACCACGAGTGCAACTACTTGTACCACAAAATATGCTACTCCTTCCAACACGACGAGAGCACCTACTTCTACCACAGGCCCTGCTACTCCTACCTCCATCACGAGCGATCATACTTCTACCCCAGAATCTACTGCTCCTACCACCAAGAGTGCTCCTACTTCTACCAAAGAAACTACTAGTTCTCCCACCCCCACGAGCACAACTACTTCTACCAGAACACTACTACTCCTACCACCAGAACGAGAGCCACTACTTCTACCCTAGAAACTACTAATACCACAAACACCACGAGTGCTTCTTCTTCTACCACAAAACCTGTTATGCCTACCACCACCACGAGCGATCCTACTTCTACCACAGACACTACTACACCTACCACCACCACGAGCAATCCTACTTCTACCACAGAATCAACTACTCCTAACACAACCACGAGTGCTCCTGCTTCTACCACAGAAAGTACTACTCCTACCACCAGCACGAGCGCAACAACTTCTACTACAGACACTAATACACCTACAACCAAGATGAGTGCTCCTACTTCTACCACAGTCACCACTACTCCCACCAACACCACGAGCGCTCCTACTTCTACCACAGACAGTCCTACTCCTACCACCACCACGAGCGCTCCTACCTCTAAGGAAGTATCTAGTACTCTGAACACCACCACGAGCTCTCCTACTTCTACTAGAGAAACTACTACTACCAAGACCACGAACGCTCCTACTTCTTCCACAGACTGCGCAACTCCTACCACCACCAAGTGTGCTCCTACTTCTAACACAGAACATGCTGCTCCTACCACCACCACGAGCAAAACTACTTCTAACAGAGACCCTGCTACTCGTACCACCACGAGAGCACCGACTTCTACCACAGGCATGGCAACTCCTACCACCACAATGAGCGCTCCTAATTCAACCACAGAAACTAAAACACCCACCAGCACCACGAGCGCCCCTACTTCTAGTACAGACTCTAGTACTCCTACCACCAACAGGATCGCTCCTACTTCTACCACAGAAACTACTACTAATACCACGGGAACGAGCACAACAACTTCTACCACAGACAGAACTATTCCTACCACCTCCACGAGTTCCCGTACTTCTACCACAGACAATACTACTACCTCCACCACGAGCACAAGTACTTCTAGCACATAAACTACTACTCCTACCACCACCACGAGTGCAACTACTACTACCACTGACACTACTACTCCTACCACCACCACGAGTGCGCATATTTCTACGAAAGACTTTACTACTCCTACCTGCCCCACGATCACCAGTCCTTCAACCACAGAAACTACTACACCTACCACCAACAGAAGAACACCTCCTTGTACCGCACACCCTGTTACTCCTACCACCACCAAGAGCACTCCTACTTCTACCACAGAAACTACTACTCCAACCACCACAACGAACACTCCTACTTCTACTGCAGAAAATACTGCTCCTATCACCACCACGAGCGAACTACATCTACCACAGACACTACTACTCCTAACACCATCACGAGCACTCCTACTTCTACCACAGACACTATTACTCCAAGAAGCACCATGAGCGATCTCCTCCCTCTACCACAGACACTACTCCTACTAACAACACAACAAGCGCTCCTACTTCTATCAAAGAAACTATTACCCTACCACCACCACGAGCGCTCGTACCTCTAACAAAGTATCTAGTACTCTGAACACCACCATGAGCTCCCCTACTTCTACTAGAGGAACTACTACTACCAAGACCACGAGCGCTCCTATTTCTTCCACAGACTGTGCAACTCCTACCACCACCAAGTGTGCTCCTACTTCTCACACAGAACATGCTGCTCCTACCACCACCACGAGCAAAACTACTTCTAACAGAGCCCCTGCTACTCGTACCACCACGAGAGCACCTACTTCTACCACCGGCACGGCAACTCCTACCACCGCAATGAGCGCTCCTAATTCAACCACAGAAACTAAAACACCCACCAGCACCACGAGCGCCCCTACTTCTAGTACAGACTCTAGTACTCCTACCACCAACAGGAACGCTCCTACTTCTACCACAGAAACTACTACTAATACCACGGGAACGAGCACAACAACTTCTACCACAGACAGAACTATTCCTACCACCACCACGAGTTCCCGTACTTCTACCACAGACAATACTACTACCTCCACCACGAGCACAAGTACTTCTAGCACATAAACTACTACTCCTACCACCAGCACGAGTGCAACTACTACTACCACTGACACTACTACTCCTACCACCACCACGAGTGCGCATATTTCTACGAAAGACTTTACTACTCCTACCTGCCCCACGATCACCAGTCCTTCAACCACAGAAACTACTACACCTACCACCAACAGAAGAACACCTCCTTGTACCACACACCCTGTTACTCCTACCACCACCAAGAGCACTCCTACTTCTACCACAGAAACTACTACTCCAACCACCACAACGAACACTCCGACTTCTACTGCAGAAAATACTGCTCCTATCACCACCACGAGCGAACTACATCTACCACAGACACTACTACTCCTAACACCATCACGAGCGCTCCTACTTCTACCACAGACACTATTACTCCCAGAAGCACCATGAGCGATCTCCTCCCTCTACCACAGACACTACTCCTCCTAACAACACAACAAGCGCTCCTACTTTTATCAAGGAAACTATTACCCTACCACCACCACGAGCGCTCGTACCTCTAACAAAGTATCTAGTACTCTGAACACCACCACGAGCTCTCCTACTTCTACTAGAGGAACTACTACTACCAAGACCACGAGCGCTCCTATTTCTTCCACAGACTGTGCAACTCCTACCACCACCAAATGCGCTCCTACTTCTCAAACAGAACATGCTGCTCCTACCACCACCACGAGCAAAACTACTTCTAACAGAGACCTGCTACTCGTAACACCACCCTGAGAGCACCTACTTCTACCACAGGCACTGCAACTCCTACCACCACAATGAGCGCTCCTAATTCAACCACAGAAACAAAAACTCCCACCAGCACCACGAGCGCCCCTACTTCTACAACAGACACTAGTACTCCTAACACAACCAGGAACGCTCCTACTTCTACCACAGGAACTACTACTAATACCACGGGAACGAGTACAACAACTTCTACCACAGACAGTACTATTGCTACCACCACCACGAGCTCTCCTACTTCTGCCACAGACACTACTACTCCTACCACCATCACGAGTGCAACTACTACTACCACTGAAACTACTATTCCTACCACCACCATGACTGCACATATGTCTACGAAAGTCATTACTACTCCTACCAACCACACAATCACCAGTCCTTCTACCACAGAAACTACTACTCCTACCTCCACCACAAGAGCACCTACTAGTTCCACAGACCCTGTGACTCCTACCACCACCAAGAGCACTCCTACTTCTACCACAGAAACCACTACTCCAACCACCACAACGAACACTGCTACTTCTACTGCAGAAACTACTGCTCCTACCACCACCACGAACGAACTACATCTACCACCGACACTACTATGCCTAACACCATCACGAGCGCTCCTACTTCTACCCCAGACACTATTACTCCAAGAAACACCATGAGCTCTCCTCCCTCTACCATAGACACTACTCCTCCTACCAACACAACGAGCGCTCCTACTTCTATCAAAGAAACTACTACCCTACCACCAACATGAACGCTCCTACTTCTACCACAGAACATGCAACTCAGACCACCACCACAAGTGTTACTACTTCTACCACAATACCTGTTTCTCCTACCACCACCGCGAGTGGATCTTTTTGTACCCCAAATCCTTCTACTCCTACCAACACAACGAGAGCACCTACTTCTACCACAGGCCCTGCTACCTCTACCTCCATCACGAGCGATCCTATTTCTACAACAGAAACTACTACTCCTACCAACAGGAAGAGAGCTCCTACTTCTTCTACAGAAACTACTATTCCTACTACCACCACGAGCGCAACTACTTCTACCACAGACCGTACTACGCCTACCACCACCCCGAGTGTAAGTACTTCTACCACAGACACTACTGCTCTTACCACCACCACGAGTGCAAATACTTCTACCACAGACACTAGTGTTCCTACCACCAACACTGGTGCCAGTACTTCTACCACAGAAACTACTACTCCTACACCCACCACGAGCGCAACTACTTCTACCACAGACATTTCTACTGCTATCACAACCATGAGCCTCCTACTTCTATCAGAGACCGTGCAATTACTACCAGGAGGACTAGCGCTCTTCCTTCTAACACAGACACTACTACGCCTACCTCCATCACTAGCCCTCCTACTTCTACCACCATACCTGCTACTTCTACCACCACCATGAGCACAACTACTTCTACCACAGACACTACGACTCCTGTCACCACCACGAATGCTCATACAAATACGAAACAGAATACTACTCCTACCACCCCCACGAGAACCACTGCTTCTAACACAGACACTACTACTCTTACCACTATCACGAGAGAACCTATGTGTACCACAGACCCTGCTATTCCTATCACCACCACGAGCACTGCGACTTCTACCACAGAAACTACTACTCGTAACACCACCATGGGCGCTCATACTTCTACCAAAGACACTACTACACCTTCAACCACCACGAGCGCTCATACTTCTACCAAAGACACTATTACTCCTAGAACCACTACGACCACCACTACTGCTATCACAAACACTACTAATTCTACCACAACCACGGGAGCACCTACTTCTACCACAGACCCTGATATTCCTACCAACACCCTGAGCGCTCCTACTTCTACCACAGAAACTACTACTACTACCACCAACACGAGCACTCCTATTTCTACCACGGAAACTACTAATTCTCCCTCCACCACGAGCACAGCTTCTACTACCACAGAGAACACTACTCTTACCACCACCACCAGTGCTCCTACTTCTACCACAGACACTACTACTCCAAGCACCTCCACGAGCACTCCTACATCTACCACAGACACTACTACTCCTACCAACAAAATGAGCACTCCTACTTCTACCAAAGAAACTACTACCCTACCAGCACCATGAGCACTCCTACTTCTACCACAGAACATGCAACTCCAAGCACCACCACAGGCGATACTACTTCTAGCACAAAACCTGCTACTCCTACCACCACCACGAGTGCAACTACTTGTACCACAAAATATGCTACTCCTTCCAACACGACGAGAGCACCTACTTCTACCACAGGCCCTGCTACTCCTACCTCCATCACGAGCGATCATACTTCTACCCCAGAATCTACTGCTCCTACCACCAAGAGTGCTCCTACTTCCACCACAGAAACTACTAGTTCTCCCACCCCCACGAGCACAACTACTTCTACCAGAGCACTACTACTCCTACCACCAGAACGAGAGCCACTACTTCTACCCTAGAAACTACTACTACCACAAACACCACGAGTGCTTCTTGTTCTACCACAAAACCTGTTATGCCTACCACCACCACGAGCGATCCTACTTCTACCACAGACACTACTACACCTACCACCACCACGAGCAATCCTACTTCTACCACAGAATCAACTACTCCTAACACCACCACAAGCGCTCCTGCTTCTACCACAGAAACTACTACTCCTACCACCAGCACGAGCGCAACAACTTCTACTACAGACACTAATACACCTACAACCAAGATGAGTGCTCCTACTTCTACCACAGTCACCACTACTCCCACCAACACCACGAGCGCTCCTACTTCTACCACAGACAGTCCTACTCCTACCACCACCACGAGCGCTCCTACCTCTAAGGAAGTATCTAGTACTCTGAACACCACCACGAGCTCTCCTAATTCTACTAGAGAAACGACTACTACCAAGACCACGAACGCTCCTACTTCTTCCACAGACTGTGCAACTCCTACCACCACCAAGTGCGCTCCTACTTCTAACACAGAACATGCTGCTCCTACCACCACCACGAGCAAAACTACTTCTAACAGAGACCCTGCTACTCGTACCACCACGAGAGCACCTACTTCTACCACAGGCACGGCAACTCCTACCACCACAATGAGCGCTCCTAATTCAACCACAGAAACTAAAACACCCACCAGCACCACGAGCGCCCCTACTTCTAGTACAGACTCTAGTACTCCTACCACCAACAGGAACGCTCCTACTTCTACCACAGAAACTAATACCAATACCACAGGAAGGAGCACAACAACTTCTACCACAGACAGAACTATTCCTACCACCACCACGAGTTCCCGTACTTCTACCACAGACAATACTACTACCTCCACCACGAGCACAAGTACTTCTAGCACATAAACTACTACTCCTACCACCAGCACGAGTGCAACTACTACTACCACTGACACTACTACTCCTACCACCACCACGAGTGCGCATATTTCTACAAAAGACTTTACTACTCCTACCTGCCCCACGATCACCAGTCCTTCAACCACAGAAACTACTACACCTACCACCAACAGAAGAACACCTCCTTGTACCACACACCCTGTTACTCCTACCACCACCAAGAGCACTCCTACTTCTACCACAGAAACTACTACTCCAACCACCACAACGAACACTCCGACTTCTACTGCAGAAAATACTGCTCCTATCACCACCACGAGCGAACTACATCTACCACAGACACTACTACTCCTAACACCATCACGAGCGCTCCTACTTCTACCACAGACACTATTACTCCCAGAAGCACCATGAGCGATCTCCTCCCTCTACCACAGACACTACTCCTCCTAACAACACAACAAGCGCTCCTACTTTTATCAAGGAAACTATTACCCTACCACCACCACGAGCGCTCGTACCTCTAACAAAGTATCTAGTACTCTGAACACCACCACGAGCTCTCCTACTTCTACTAGAGGAACTACTACTACCAAGACCACGAGCGCTCCTATTTCTTCCACAGACTGTGCAACTCCTACCACCACCAAATGCGCTCCTACTTCTCAAACAGAACATGCTGCTCCTACCACCACCACGAGCAAAACTACTTCTAACAGAGACCTGCTACTCGTAACACCACCCTGAGAGCACCTACTTCTACCACAGGCACTGCAACTCCTACCACCACAATGAGCGCTCCTAATTCAACCACAGAAACAAAAACTCCCACCAGCACCACGAGCGCCCCTACTTCTACAACAGACACTAGTACTCCTAACACAACCAGGAACGCTCCTACTTCTACCACAGGAACTACTACTAATACCACGGGAACGAGTACAACAACTTCTACCACAGACAGTACTATTGCTACCACCACCACGAGCTCTCCTACTTCTGCCACAGACACTACTACTCCTACCACCATCACGAGTGCAACTACTACTACCACTGAAACTACTATTCCTACCACCACCATGACTGCACATATGTCTACGAAAGTCATTACTACTCCTACCAACCACACAATCACCAGTCCTTCTACCACAGAAACTACTACTCCTACCTCCACCACAAGAGCACCTACTAGTTCCACAGACCCTGTGACTCCTACCACCACCAAGAGCACTCCTACTTCTACCACAGAAACCACTACTCCAACCACCACAACGAACACTGCTACTTCTACTGCAGAAACTACTGCTCCTACCACCACCACGAACGAACTACATCTACCACCGACACTACTATGCCTAACACCATCACGAGCGCTCCTACTTCTACCACAGACACTATTACTCCAAGAAACACCATGAGCTCTCCTCCCTCTACCATAGACACTACTCCTCCTACCAACACAACGAGCGCTCCTACTTCTATCAAAGAAACTACTACCCTACCACCAACATGAACGCTCCTACTTCTACCACAGAACATGCAACTCAGACCACCACCACAAGTGTTACTACTTCTACCACAATACCTGTTTCTCCTACCACCACCGCGAGTGGATCTTTTTGTACCCCAAATCCTTCTACTCCTACCAACACAACGAGAGCACCTACTTCTACCACAGGCCCTGCTACCTCTACCTCCATCACGAGCGATCCTATTTCTACAACAGAAACTACTACTCCTACCAACAGGAAGAGAGCTCCTACTTCTTCTACAGAAACTACTATTCCTACTACCACCACGAGCGCAACTACTTCTACCACAGACCGTACTACGCCTACCACCACCCCGAGTGTAAGTACTTCTACCACAGACACTACTGCTCTTACCACCACCACGAGTGCAAATACTTCTACCACAGACACTAGTGTTCCTACCACCAACACTGGTGCCAGTACTTCTACCACAGAAACTACTACTCCTACACCCACCACGAGCGCAACTACTTCTACCACAGACATTTCTACTGCTATCACAACCATGAGCCTCCTACTTCTATCAGAGACCGTGCAATTACTACCAGGAGGACTAGCGCTCTTCCTTCTAACACAGACACTACTATGCCTACCTCCATCACTAGCCCTCCTACTTCTACCACCATACCTGCTACTTCTACCACCACCATGAGCACAACTACTTCTACCACAGACACTACGACTCCTGTCACCACCACGAATGCTCATACAAATACGAAACAGAATACTACTCCTACCACCCCCACGAGAACCACTGCTTCTAACACAGACACTACTACTCTTACCACTATCACGAGAGAACCTATGTGTACCACAGACCCTGCTATTCCTATCACCACCACGAGCACTGCGACTTCTACCACAGAAACTACTACTCGTAACACCACCATGGGCGCTCATACTTCTACCAAAGGCACTACTACACCTTCAACCACCACGAGCGCTCATACTTCTACCAAAGACATTATTACTCCTAGAACCACTACGACCACCACTACTGCTATCACAAACACTACTAATCCTACCACAACCACGGGAGCACCTACTTCTACCACAGACCCTGATATTCCTACCAACACCCTGAGCACTCCTACTTCTACCACAGAAACTACTACTACTACCACCAACACGAGCACTCCTATTTCTACCACGGAAACTACTAATTCTCCCTCCACCACGAGCACAGCTTCTACTACCACAGAGAACACTACTCTTACCACCACCACCAGTGCTCCTACTTCTACCACAGACACTACTACTCCAAGCACCTCCACGAGCACTCCTACATCTACCACAGACACTACTACTCCTACCAACAAAATGAGCACTCCTACTTCTACCAAAGAAACTACTACCCTACCAGCACCATGAGCACTCCTACTTCTACCACAGAACATGCAACTCCAAGCACCACCACAAGCGATACTACTTCTAGCACAAAACCTGCTACTCCTACCACCACCACGAGTGCAACTACTTGTACCACAAAATATGCTACTCCTTCCAACACGACGAGAGCACCTACTTCTACCACAGGCCCTGCTACTCCTACCTCCATCACGAGCGATCATACTTCTACCCCAGAATCTACTGCTCCTACCACCAAGAGTGCTCCTACTTCTACCAAAGAAACTACTAGTTCTCCCACCCCCACGAGCACAACTACTTCTACCAGAACACTACTACTCCTACCACCAGAACGAGAGCCACTACTTCTACCCTAGAAACTACTAATACCACAAACACCACGAGTGCTTCTTCTTCTACCACAAAACCTGTTATGCCTACCACCACCACGAGCGATCCTACTTCTACCACAGACACTACTACACCTACCACCACCACGAGCAATCCTACTTCTACCACAGAATCAACTACTCCTAACACAACCACGAGTGCTCCTGCTTCTACCACAGAAAGTACTACTCCTACCACCAGCACGAGCGCAACAACTTCTACTACAGACACTAATACACCTACAACCAAGATGAGTGCTCCTACTTCTACCACAGTCACCACTACTCCCACCAACACCACGAGCGCTCCTACTTCTACCACAGACAGTCCTACTCCTACCACCACCACGAGCGCTCCTACCTCTAAGGAAGTATCTAGTACTCTGAACACCACCACGAGCTCTCCTACTTCTACTAGAGAAACTACTACTACCAAGACCACGAACGCTCCTACTTCTTCCACAGACTGCGCAACTCCTACCACCACCAAGTGTGCTCCTACTTCTAACACAGAACATGCTGCTCCTACCACCACCACGAGCAAAACTACTTCTAACAGAGACCCTGCTACTCGTACCACCACGAGAGCACCGACTTCTACCACAGGCACGGCAACTCCTACCACCACAATGAGCGCTCCTAATTCAACCACAGAAACTAAAACACCCACCAGCACCACGAGCGCCCCTACTTCTAGTACAGACTCTAGTACTCCTACCACCAACAGGATCGCTCCTACTTCTACCACAGAAACTACTACTAATACCACGGGAACGAGCACAACAACTTCTACCACAGACAGAACTATTCCTACCACCTCCACGAGTTCCCGTACTTCTACCACAGACAATACTACTACCTCCACCACGAGCACAAGTACTTCTAGCACATAAACTACTACTCCTACCACCACCACGAGTGCAACTACTACTACCACTGACACTACTACTCCTACCACCACCACGAGTGCGCATATTTCTACGAAAGACTTTACTACTCCTACCTGCCCCACGATCACCAGTCCTTCAACCACAGAAACTACTACACCTACCACCAACAGAAGAACACCTCCTTGTACCGCACACCCTGTTACTCCTACCACCACCAAGAGCACTCCTACTTCTACCACAGAAACTACTACTCCAACCACCACAACGAACACTCCTACTTCTACTGCAGAAAATACTGCTCCTATCACCACCACGAGCGAACTACATCTACCACAGACACTACTACTCCTAACACCATCACGAGCACTCCTACTTCTACCACAGACACTATTACTCCAAGAAGCACCATGAGCGATCTCCTCCCTCTACCACAGACACTACTCCTCCTAACAACACAACAAGCGCTCCTACTTCTATCAAAGAAACTATTACCCTACCACCACCACGAGCGCTCGTACCTCTAACAAAGTATCTAGTACTCTGAACACCACCACGAGCTCTCCTACTTCTACTAGAGGAACTACTACTACCAAGACCACGAGCGCTCCTATTTCTTCCACAGACTGTGCAACTCCTACCACCACCAAGTGTGCTCCTACTTCTCACACAGAACATGCTGCTCCTACCACCACCACGAGCAAAACTACTTCTAACAGAGCCCCTGCTACTCGTACCACCACGAGAGCACCTACTTCTACCACCGGCACGGCAACTCCTACCACCGCAATGAGCGCTCCTAATTCAACCACAGAAACTAAAACACCCACCAGCACCACGAGCGCCCCTACTTCTAGTACAGACTCTAGTACTCCTACCACCAACAGGAACGCTCCTACTTCTACCACAGAAACTACTACTAATACCACGGGAACGAGCACAACAACTTCTACCACAGACAGAACTATTCCTACCACCACCACGAGTTCCCGTACTTCTACCACAGACAATACTACTACCTCCACCACGAGCACAAGTACTTCTAGCACATAAACTACTACTCCTACCACCAGCACGAGTGCAACTACTACTACCACTGACACTACTACTCCTACCACCACCACGAGTGCGCATATTTCTACGAAAGACTTTACTACTCCTACCTGCCCCACGATCACCAGTCCTTCAACCACAGAAACTACTACACCTACCACCAACAGAAGAACACCTCCTTGTACCACACACCCTGTTACTCCTACCACCACCAAGAGCACTCCTACTTCTACCACAGAAACTACTACTCCAACCACCACAACGAACACTCCGACTTCTACTGCAGAAAATACTGCTCCTATCACCACCACGAGCGAACTACATCTACCACAGACACTACTACTCCTAACACCATCACGAGCGCTCCTACTTCTACCACAGACACTATTACTCCCAGAAGCACCATGAGCGATCTCCTCCCTCTACCACAGACACTACTCCTCCTAACAACACAACAAGCGCTCCTACTTTTATCAAGGAAACTATTACCCTACCACCACCACGAGCGCTCGTACCTCTAACAAAGTATCTAGTACTCTGAACACCACCACGAGCTCTCCTACTTCTACTAGAGGAACTACTACTACCAAGACCACGAGCGCTCCTATTTCTTCCACAGACTGTGCAACTCCTACCACCACCAAATGCGCTCCTACTTCTCAAACAGAACATGCTGCTCCTACCACCACCACGAGCAAAACTACTTCTAACAGAGACCTGCTACTCGTAACACCACCCTGAGAGCACCTACTTCTACCACAGGCACTGCAACTCCTACCACCACAATGAGCGCTCCTAATTCAACCACAGAAACAAAAACTCCCACCAGCACCACGAGCGCCCCTACTTCTACAACAGACACTAGTACTCCTAACACAACCAGGAACGCTCCTACTTCTACCACAGGAACTACTACTAATACCACGGGAACGAGTACAACAACTTCTACCACAGACAGTACTATTGCTACCACCACCACGAGCTCTCCTACTTCTGCCACAGACACTACTACTCCTACCACCATCACGAGTGCAACTACTACTACCACTGAAACTACTATTCCTACCACCACCATGACTGCACATATGTCTACGAAAGTCATTACTACTCCTACCAACCACACAATCACCAGTCCTTCTACCACAGAAACTACTACTCCTACCTCCACCACAAGAGCACCTACTAGTTCCACAGACCCTGTGACTCCTACCACCACCAAGAGCACTCCTACTTCTACCACAGAAACCACTACTCCAACCACCACAACGAACACTGCTACTTCTACTGCAGAAACTACTGCTCCTACCACCACCACGAACGAACTACATCTACCACCGACACTACTATGCCTAACACCATCACGAGCGCTCCTACTTCTACCCCAGACACTATTACTCCAAGAAACACCATGAGCTCTCCTCCCTCTACCATAGACACTACTCCTCCTACCAACACAACGAGCGCTCCTACTTCTATCAAAGAAACTACTACCCTACCACCAACATGAACGCTCCTACTTCTACCACAGAACATGCAACTCAGACCACCACCACAAGTGTTACTACTTCTACCACAATACCTGTTTCTCCTACCACCACCGCGAGTGGATCTTTTTGTACCCCAAATCCTTCTACTCCTACCAACACAACGAGAGCACCTACTTCTACCACAGGCCCTGCTACCTCTACCTCCATCACGAGCGATCCTATTTCTACAACAGAAAGTACTACTCCTACCAACAGGAAGAGAGCTCCTACTTCTTCTACAGAAACTACTATTCCTACTACCACCACGAGCGCAACTACTTCTACCACAGACCGTACTACGCCTACCACCACCCCGAGTGTAAGTACTTCTACCACAGACACTACTGCTCTTACCACCACCACGAGTGCAAATACTTCTACCACAGACACTAGTGTTCCTACCACCAACACTGGTGCCAGTACTTCTACCACAGAAACTACTACTCCTACACCCACCACGAGCGCAACTACTTCTACCACAGACATTTCTACTGCTATCACAACCATGAGCCTCCTACTTCTATCAGAGACCGTGCAATTACTACCAGGAGGACTAGCGCTCTTCCTTCTAACACAGACACTACTACGCCTACCTCCATCACTAGCCCTCCTACTTCTACCACCATACCTGCTACTTCTACCACCACCATGAGCACAACTACTTCTACCACAGACACTACGACTCCTGTCACCACCACGAATGCTCATACAAATACGAAACAGAATACTACTCCTACCACCCCCACGAGAACCACTGCTTCTAACACAGACACTACTACTCTTACCACTATCACGAGAGAACCTATGTGTACCACAGACCCTGCTATTCCTATCACCACCACGAGCACTGCGACTTCTACCACAGAAACTACTACTCGTAACACCACCATGGGCGCTCATACTTCTACCAAAGACACTACTACACCTTCAACCACCACGAGCGCTCATACTTCTACCAAAGACATTATTACTCCTAGAACCACTACGACCACCACTACTGCTATCACAAACACTACTAATTCTACCACAACCACGGGAGCACCTACTTCTACCACAGACCCTGATATTCCTACCAACACCCTGAGCGCTCCTACTTCTACCACAGAAACTACTACTACTACCACCAACACGAGCACTCCTATTTCTACCACGGAAACTACTAATTCTCCCTCCACCACGAGCACAGCTTCTACTACCACAGAGAACACTACTCTTACCACCACCACCAGTGCTCCTACTTCTACCACAGACACTACTACTCCAAGCACCTCCACGAGCACTCCTACATCTACCACAGACACTACTACTCCTACCAACAAAATGAGCACTCCTACTTCTACCAAAGAAACTACTACCCTACCAGCACCATGAGCACTCCTACTTCTACCACAGAACATGCAACTCCAAGCACCACCACAGGCGATACTACTTCTAGCACAAAACCTGCTACTCCTACCACCACCACGAGTGCAACTACTTGTACCACAAAATATGCTACTCCTTCCAACACGACGAGAGCACCTACTTCTACCACAGGCCCTGCTACTCCTACCTCCATCACGAGCGATCATACTTCTACCCCAGAATCTACTGCTCCTACCACCAAGAGTGCTCCTACTTCCACCACAGAAACTACTAGTTCTCCCACCCCCACGAGCACAACTACTTCTACCAGAGCACTACTACTCCTACCACCAGAACGAGAGCCACTACTTCTACCCTAGAAACTACTACTACCACAAACACCACGAGTGCTTCTTGTTCTACCACAAAACCTGTTATGCCTACCACCACCACGAGCGATCCTACTTCTACCACAGACACTACTACACCTACCACCACCACGAGCAATCCTACTTCTACCACAGAATCAACTACTCCTAACACCACCACAAGCGCTCCTGCTTCTACCACAGAAACTACTACTCCTACGACCAGCACGAGCGCAACAACTTCTACTACAGACACTAATACACCTACAACCAAGATGAGTGCTCCTACTTCTACCACAGTCACCACTACTCCCACCAACACCACGAGCGCTCCTACTTCTACCACAGACAGTCCTACTCCTACCACCACCACGAGCGCTCCTACCTCTAAGGAAGTATCTAGTACTCTGAACACCACCACGAGCTCTCCTAATTCTACTAGAGAAACGACTACTACCAAGACCACGAACGCTCCTACTTCTTCCACAGACTGTGCAACTCCTACCACCACCAAGTGCGCTCCTACTTCTAACACAGAACATGCTGCTCCTACCACCACCACGAGCAAAACTACTTCTAACAGAGACCCTGCTACTCGTACCACCACGAGAGCACCTACTTCTACCACAGGCACGGCAACTCCTACCACCACAATGAGCGCTCCTAATTCAACCACAGAAACTAAAACACCCACCAGCACCACGAGCGCCCCTACTTCTAGTACAGACTCTAGTACTCCTACCACCAACAGGAACGCTCCTACTTCTACCACAGAAACTAATACCAATACCACAGGAAGGAGCACAACAACTTCTACCACAGACAGAACTATTCCTACCACCACCACGAGTTCCCGTACTTCTACCACAGACAATACTACTACCTCCACCACGAGCACAAGTACTTCTAGCACATAAACTACTACTCCTACCACCACCACGAGTGCAACTACTACTACCACTGACACTACTACTCCTACCACCACCACGAGTGTGCATATTTCTACGAAAGACTTTACTACTCCTACCTGCCCCACGATCACCAGTCCTTCAACCACAGAAACTACTACACCTACCACCAACAGAAGAACACCTCCTTGTACCGCACACCCTGTTACTCCTACCACCACCAAGAGCACTCCTACTTCTACCACAGAAACTACTACTCCAACCACCACAACGAACACTCCTACTTCTACTGCAGAAAATACTGCTCCTATCACCACCACGAGCGAACTACATCTACCACAGACACTACTACTCCTAACACCATCACGAGCGCTCCTACTTCTACCACAGACACTATTACTCCAAGAAGCACCATGAGCGATCTCCTCCCTCTACCACAGACACTACTCCTCCTAACAACACAACAAGCGCTCCTACTTCTATCAAAGAAACTATTACCCTACCACCACCACGAGCGCTCGTACCTCTAACAAAGTATCTAGTACTCTGAACACCACAACGAGCTCTCCTACTTCTACTAGAGGAACTACTACTACCAAGACCACGAACGCTCCTATTTCTTCCACAGACTGTGCAACTCCTACCACCACCAAGTGTGCTTCTACTTCTCACACAGAACATGCTGCTCCTACCACCACCACGAGCAAAACTACTTCTAACAGAGCCCCTGCTACTCGTACCACCACGAGAGCACCTACTTCTACCACCGGCACGGCAACTCCTACCACCGCAATGAGCGCTCCTAATTCAACCACAGAAACTAAAACACCCACCAGCACCACGAGCGCCCCTACTTCTAGTACAGACTCTAGTACTCCTACCACCAACAGGAACGCTCCTACTTCTACCACAGAAATTACTACTAATACCACGGGAACGAGCACAACAACTTCTACCACAGACAGAACTATTCCTACCACCACCACGAGTTCCCGTACTTCTACCACAGACAATACTACTACCTCCACCACGAGCACAAGTACTTCTAGCACATAAACTACTACTCCTACCACCAGCACGAGTGCAACTACTACTACCACTGACACTACTACTCCTACCACCACCACGAGTGCGCATATTTCTACGAAAGACTTTACTACTCCTACCTGCCCCACGATCACCAGTCCTTCAACCACAGAAACTACTACACCTACCACCAACAGAAGAACACCTCCTTGTACCACACACCCTGTTACTCCTACCACCACCAAGAGCACTCCTACTTCAACCACAGAAACTACTACTCCAACCACCACAACGAACACTCCGACTTCTACTGCAGAAAATACTGCTCCTATCACCACCACGAGCGAACTACATCTACCACAGACACTACTACTCCTAACACCATCACGAGCGCTCCTACTTCTACCACAGACACTATTACTCCAAGAAGCACCATGAGCGATCTCCTCCCTCTACCACAGACACTACTCCTCCTAACAACACAACAAGCGCTCCTACTTTTATCAAGGAAACTATTACCCTACCACCACCACGAGCGCTCGTACCTCTAACAAAGTATCTAGTACTCTGAACACCACCACGAGCTCTCCTACTTCTACTAGAGGAACTACTACTACCAAGACCACGAGCGCTCCTATTTCTTCCACAGACTGTGCAACTCCTACCACCACCAAGTGTGCTCCTACTTCTCACACAGAACATGCTGCTCCTACCACCACCACGAGCAAAACTACTTCTAACAGAGACCTGCTACACGTAACACCACCCTGAGAGCACCTACTTCTACCACAGGCACGGCAACTCCTACCACCACAATGAGCGCTCCTAATTCAACCACAGAAACAAAAACTCCCACCACCACCACGAGCGCCCCTACTTCTACTACAGACACTAGTACTCCTAACACAACCAGGAACGCTCCTACTTCTACCACAGGAACTACTACTAATACCACGGGAACGAGTACAACAACTTCTACCACAGACAGTACTATTGCTACCACCACCACGAGCTCTCCTACTTCTGCCACAGACACTACTACTCTTACCACCATCACGAGTGCAACTACTACTACCACTGAAACTACTATTCCTACCACCACCATGACTGCACATATGTCTACGAAAGTCATTACTACTCCTACCAACCACACGATCACCAGTCCTTCTACCACAGAAACTACTACTCCTACCTCCACCACAAGAGCACCTACTAGTTCCACAGACCCTGTGACTCCTACCACCACCAAGAGCACTCCTACTTCTACCACAGAAACCACTACTCCAACCACCACAACGAACACTGCTACTTCTGCTGCAGAAACTACTGCTCCTACCACCAACACGAACGAACTACATCTACCACCGACACTACTATGCCTAACACCATCACGAGCGCTCCTACTTCTACCACAGACACTATTACTCCAAGAAACACCATGAGCTCTCCTCCCTCTACCATAGACACTACTCCTCCTACCAACACAACGAGCGCTCCTACTTCTATCAAAGAAACTACTACCCTACCACCACCATGAACGCTCCTACTTCTACCACAGAACATGCAACGCATACCACCACCACAAGTGTTACTACTTCTACCACAATACCTGCTTCTCCCACCACCACCGCGAGTGGATCTTCTTGTACCCCAAAACCTTCTACTCCTACCAACACAACGAGAGCACCTACTTCTACCACCAGCCCTGCTACCTCTACCTCCATCACGAGCGATTCTATTTCTACAACAGAAACTACTACTCCTACCAACAGGAAGAGAGCTCCTACTTCTTCTACAGAAACTACTATTCCTACTACCACCACGAGCGCAACTACTTCTACCACAGACCGTACTACTCCTACCACCACCCCGAGTGTAAGTACTTCTACCACAGACACTACTGCTCTTACCACCACCACGAGTGCAAATACTTCTACCACAGACACTAGTGTTCCTACCACCAACACTGGTGCCAGTACTTCTACCACAGAAACTACTACTCCTACACCCACCACGAGCGCAACTACTTCTACCACAGACATTTCTACTGCTATCACAACCATGAGCCTCCTACTTCTATCAGAGACCGTGCAATTACTACCAGGAGGACTAGCGCTCTTCCTTCTAACACAGACACTACTACGCCTACCTCCATCACTAGCCCTTCTACTTCTACCACCATACCTGCTACTTCTACCACCACCATGAGCACAACTACTTCTACCACAGACACTACGACTCCTGTCACCACCACGAATGCTCATACAAATACGAAACAGAATACTACTCCTACCACCCCCACGAGAACCACTGCTTCTAACACAGACACTACTACTCTTACCACTATCACGAGAGAACCTATGTGTACCACAGACCCTGCTATTCCTATCACCACCACGAGCACTGCGACTTCTACCACAGAAACTACTACTCGTAACACCACCATGGGCGCTCATACTTCTACCAAAGACACTACTACACCTTCAACCACCACGAGCGCTCATACTTCTACCAAAGACATTATTATTCCTAGAACCACTACGATCACCACTACTGCTATCTCAAACGCTACTAATCCTATCACAACCACGGAAGCACCTACTTCTACCACAGACCCTGATATTCCTACCAACACCCTGAGCTCTCCTACTTCTACCACAGAAACTACTACTACTACCACCAACACGAGCACTCCTACTTCTACCACGGAAACTACTAATTCTCCCTCCACCACGAGCACAGCTTCTACTACCACAGACAATACTACTCTTACAACCACCACCAGTGCTCCTACTTCTACCACAGAAACTACTACTACTACCACCAACACGAGCACTCCTACGTCTACCACGGAAACTACTAATTCTCCCTCCACCACGAGCACAGCTTCTACTACCACAGACAATACTACTCTTACAACCACCACCAGTGCTCCTACTTCTACCACAGACACTACTACTCCAAGCACCTCCACGAGCACTCCTACATCTACCACAGACACTACTACTCCTACCATCAAAATGAGAACTCCTTCTTCTACTAAAGAAACTACTACCCTACCACCACCATGAGCACTCCTACTTCTACCACAGAACATCCAACTCCAAGCACCACCACAGGCGATACTACTTCTAGCACAAAACCTGCTACTCCTACCACCACCACGAGTGCAACTACTTGTACCACAAAATATGCTACTCCTTCCAACACGACGAGAGCACCTACTTCTACCACAGGCCCTGCTACTCCTACCTCCATCACGAGCGATCATACTTCTACCCCAGAATCTACTGCTCCTACCACCAAGAGTGCTCCTACTTCCACCACAGAAACTGCTAGTTCTCCCACCCCCACGAGCACAACTACTTCTATCAGAGCACTACTACTCCTACCACCAGAACGAGAGCCACTACTTCTACCCTAGAAACTACTACTACCACAAACACCACGAGTGCTTCTTCTTCTACCACAAAACCTGTTATGCCTACCACCACCACGAGCGATCCTACTTCTACCACAGACACTACTACACCTACCACCACCACGAGCAATCCTACTTCTACCACAGAATCAACTACTCCTAACACCACCACAAGCGCTCCTGCTTCTACCACAGAAAGTACAACTCCTACCACCAGCACGAGCGCAACAACTTCTACTACAGACACTAATACACCTACAACCAAGATGAGTGCTCCTACTTCTACCACAGTCACCACTACTCCCACCAACACCACGAGCGCTCCTACTTCTACCACAGACAGTCCTACTCCTACCACCACCACGAGCGCTCCAACCTCTAAGGAAGTATCTAGTACTCTGAACACCACCACGAGCTCTCCTACTTCTACTAGAGAAACTACTACTACCAAGACCACGAACGCTCCTACTTCTTCCACAGACTGTGCAACTCCTACCACCACCAAGTGCGCTCCTACTTCTAACACAGAACATGCTGCTCCTACCACCACCACGAGCAAAACTACTTCTAACAGAGACCCTGCTACTCGTAACACCACCCTGAGAGCACCTACTTCTACCACAGGCACTGCAACTCCTACCACCACAATGAGCGCTCCTAATTCAACCACAGAAACTAAAACTCCCACCAGCACCACGAGTGCCCCTACTTCTACTACAGACACTAGTACTCCTACCACCAACAGGAACGCTCCTACTTCTACCACAGAAACTAATACCAATACTACAGGAAGGAGCACAACAACTTCTACCACAGACAGAACTATTCCTACCACCACCACGAGTTCCCGTACTTCTACCACAGACAATACTACTACCTCCACCACGAGCACAAGTACTTCTAGCACATAAACTACTACTCCTACCACCACCACGAGTGCAACTACTACTACCAGTGACAATACTACTCCTACCAACACCACGAGTGCGCATATTTCTACGAAAGACTTTACTACTCCTACCTGCCCCACGATCACCAGTCCTTCAACCACCGAAACTACAACACCTACCACCAACAGAAGAACACCTCCTTGTACCACACACCCTGTTACTCCTACCACCACCAAGAGCACTCCTACTTCTACCACAGAAACTACTACTCCAACCACCACAACCAACACTCCTACTTCTACTGCAGAAAATACTGCTCCTATCACCACCACGAGCGAACTACATCTACCACAGACACTACTACTCCTAACACCATCAAGAGCGCTCCTACTTCTACCACAGACACTATTACTCCAAGAAGCACCATGAGTGATCTCCTCCCTCTACCACAGACACTACTCCTCCTAACAACACAACAAGCGCTCCTACTTCTATCAAAGAAACTATTACCCTACCACCACCACGAGCGCTCATACCTCTAACAAAGTATCTAGTACTCTGAACACCACCACGAGCTCTCCTACTTCTACTAGAGGAACTACTACTACCAAGACCACGAGCGCTCCTATTTCTTCCACAGACTGTGCAACTCCTACCACCACCAAGTGCGCTCCTACTTCTCACACAGAACATGCTGCTCCTACCACCACCACGAGCAAAACTACTTCTAACAGAGACCTGCTACTCTAACACCACCCTGAGTGCCCCTACTTCTACCACAGGCACGGCAACTCCTACCACCACAATGAGCGCTCCTAATTCAACCACAGAAACAAAAACTCCCACCACCACCACGAGCGCCCCTACTTCTACTACAGACACTAGTACTCCTAACACAACCAGGAACGCTCCTAATTCTACCACAGGAACTACTACTAATACCACGGGAACGAGTACAACAACTTCTACCACAGACAGTACTATTGCTACCACCACCACGAGCTCTCCTACTTCTGCCACAGACACTACTACTCTTACCACCATCACGAGTGCAACTACTACTACCACTGAAACTACTATTCCTACCACCACCATGACTGCACATATGTCTACGAAAGTCATTACTACTCCTACCAACCACACGATCACCAGTCCTTCTACCACAGAAACTACTACTCCTACCTCCACCACAAGAGCACCTACTAGTTCCACAGACCCTGTGACTCCTACCACCACCAAGAGCACTCCTACTTCTACCACAGAAACCACTACTCCAACCACCACAACGAACACTGCTACTTCTACTGCAGAAACTACTGCTCCTACCACCACCACGAACGAACTACATCTACCACCGACACTACTATGCCTAACACCATCACGAGCGCTCCTACTTCTACCACAGACACTATTACTCCAAGAAACACCATGAGCTCTCCTCCCTCTACCATAGACACTACTCCTCCTACCAACACAACGAGCGCTCCTACTTCTATCAAAGAAACTACTACCCTACCACCAACATGAACGCTCCTACTTCTACCACAGAACATGCAACTCAGACCACCACCACAAGTGTTACTACTTCTACCACAATACCTGCTTCTCCTACCACCACCGCGAGTGGATCTTCTTGTACCCCAAAACCTTCTACTCCTACCAACACAACGAGAGCACCTACTTCTACCACAGGCCCTGCTACCTCTACCTCCATCACGAGAGATCCTATTTCTACAACAGAAACTACTACTCCTACCAACAGGAAGAGAGCTCCTACTTCTTCTACAGAAACTATTATTTCTACTACCACCACGAGCGCAACTACTTCTACCACAGACCGTACTACTCCTACCACCACCCCGAGTGTAAGTACTTCTACCACAAACACTACTGCTCTTACCACCACCACGAGTGCAAATACTTCTACCACAGACACTAGTGTTCCTACCACCAACACTGGTGCCAGTACTTCTACCACAGAAACTACTACTCCTACACCCACCACGAGCGCAACTACTTCTACCACAGACATTTCTACTGCTATCACAACCATGAGCCTCCTACTTCTATCAGAGACCGTGCAATTACTACCAGGAGGACTAGCGCTCTTCCTTCTAACACAGACACTACTACGCCTACCTCCATCACTAGCCCTCCTACTTCTACCACCATACCTGCTACTTCTACCACCACCATGAGCACAACTACTTCTACCACAGACACTACGACTCCTGTCACCACCACGAATGCTCATACAAATACGAAACAGAATACTACTCCTACCACCCCCATGAGAACCACTGCTTCTAACACAGACACTACTACTCTTACCACTATCACGAGAGAACCTATGTGTACCACAGACCCTGCTATTCCTATCACCACCACGAGCACTGCGACTTCTACCACAGAAACTACTACTCGTAACACCACCATGGGCGCTCATACTTCTACCAAAGACACTACTACACCTTCAACCACCACGAGCGCTCATACTTCTACCAAAGACATTATTACTCCTAGAACCACTACGACCACCACTACTGCTATCACAAACGCTACTAATCCTACCACAACCACGGGAGCACCTACTTCTACCACAGACCCTGATATTCCTACCAACACCCTGAGCGCTCCTACTTCTACCACAGAAACTACTACTACTACCACCAACACGAGCACTCCTATTTCTACCACGGAAACTACTAATTCTCCCTCCACCACGAGCACAGCTTCTACTACCACAGAGAACACTACTCTTACCACCACCACCAGTGCTCCTACTTCTACCACAGACACTACTACTCCAAGCACCTCCACGAGCACTCCTACATCTACCACAGACACTACTACTCCTACCAACAAAATGAGCACTCCTACTTCTACCAAAGAAACTACTATCCTACCAGCACCATGAGCACTCCTACTTCTACCACAGAACATGCAACTCCAAGCACCACCACAGGCGATACTACTTCTAGCACCAAACCTGCTACTCCTACCACCACCACGAGTGCAACTACTTGTACCACAAAATATGCTACTCCTTCCAACACGATGAGAGCACCTAATTCTACCACAGGCCCTGCTACTCCTACCTCCATCACGAGCGATCATACTTCTACCCCAGAATCTACTGCTCCTACCACCAAGAGTGCTCCTACTTCTACCAAAGAAACTACTAGTTCTCCCACCCCCACGAGCACAACTACTTCTACCAGAGCACTACTACTCCTACCACCAGAACGAGAGCCACTACTTCTACCCTAGAAACTACTACTACCACAAACACCACGAGTGCTTCTTCTTCTACCACAAAACCTGTTATGCCTACCACCACCACGAGCGATCCTACTTCTACCACAGACACTACTACACCTACCACCACCACGAGCAATCCTACTTCTACCACAGAATCAACTACTCCTAACACCACCACGAGCGCTCCTGCTTCTACCACAGAAAGTACTACTCCTACCACCAGCACGAGCGCAACAACTTCTACTACAGACACTAATACACCTACAACCAAGATGAGTGCTCCTACTTCTACCACAGTCACCACTACTCCCACCAACACCACGAGCGCTCCTACTTCTACCACAGACAGTCCTACTCCTACCACCACCACGAGCGCTCCTACCTCTAAGGAAGTATCTAGTACTCTGAACACCACCACGAGCTCTCCTACTTCTACTAGAGAAACTACTACTACCAAGACCACGAACGCTCCTACTTCTTCCACAGACTGTGCAACTCCTACCACCACCAAGTGTGCTCCTACTTCTAACACAGAACATGCTGCTCCTACCACCACCACGAGCAAAACTACTTCTAACAGAGACCCTGCTACTCGTACCACCACGAGAGCACCTACTTCTACCACAGGCACGGCAACTCCTACCACCACAATGAGCGCTCCTAATTCAACCACAGAAACTAAAACACCCACCAGCACCACGAGCGCCCCTACTTCTAGTACAGACTCTAGTACTCCTACCACCAACAGGAACGCTCCTACTTCTACCACAGAAACTACTACTAATACCACGGGAACGAGCACAACATCTTCTACCACAGACAGAACTATTCCTACCACCACCACGAGTTCCCGTACTTCTACCACAGACAATACTACTACCTCCACCACGAGCACAAGTACTTCTAGCACACAAACTACTACTCCTACCACCACCACGAGTGCAACTACTACTACCACTGACACAACTACTCCTACCACCACCACGAGTTCGCATATTTCTACGAAAGACTTTGCTACTCCTACCTGCCTCACGATCACCAGTCCTTCAACCACAGAAATTACTACACCTACCACCAACAGAAGAACACCTCCTTGTACCACAGACCCTGTTACTCCTACCACCACCAAGAGCACTCCTACTTCTACCACAGAAACTACTACTCCAACCACCACAACGAACACTCCTACTTCTACTGCAGAAAATACTGCTCCTATCACCACCACGAGCGAACTACATCTACCACAGACACTACTACTCCTTACACCATCACGAGCTCTCCTACTTCTACTAGAGGAACTACTACTACCAAGACCACGAGCGCTCCTATTTCTTCCACAAACTGTGCAACTCCTACCACCACCAAGCGCGCTCCTACTTCTAACACAGAACATGCTGCTCCTACCACCACCATGAGCAAAACTACTTCTAATAGAGACCCTGCTACTCGTAACACCACCCTGAGAGCACCTACTTCTACCACAGGCACTGCAACTCCTACCACCACAATGAGTGCTCCTAATTCAATCACAGAAACCAAAACTCCCACCAGCACCACGAGTGCCCCTACTTCTACTACAGACACTAGTACTCCTACCACAACCAGGAATGCTCCTACTTCTACCACAGGAAGTACTACTAATACCACGGGAACGAGCACAACAACTTCTACCACAGACAGTGCTATTCCTACCACCACCACGAGCTCTCCTACTTCTACCACAGACACTACTACTCCTACCACCACCACGAGTGCAACTACTACTACCACTGAAACTACTATTCCTACCACCACCATGAGTGCACATATGTCTACGAAAGTCATTACTACTACCAACCACACGATCACCAGTCCTTCTACCACAGAAACTACTACTCCTACCTCCACCACAAGAGCACCTACTTGTTCCACAGACCCTGTGACTCCTACCACCACCAAGAGCACTCCTACTTCTACCACAGAAACCACTACTCCAACAACCACAATGAACACTGCTACGTCTACTGCAGAAACTACTGCTCCTACCACCACCACGAGCGAACTACATCTACCACCAACACTACTATGCCTAACACCATCACGAGCGCTCCTACTTCTACCACAGACACTATTACTCCAAGAAACACCATGAGCTCTCCTCCCTCTACCATAGACACTACTCCTCCTACCAACACAACGAGCGCTCCTACTTCTATCAAAGAAACTACTACCCTACCACCACCATGAACGCTCCTACTTCTACCACAGAACATGCAACGCATACCACCACCACAAGTGTTACTACTTCTACCACAATACCAGCTTCTCCCACCACCACCGCGAGTGGATCTTCTTGTACCCCAAAACCTTCTACTCCTACCAACACAACGAGAGCACCTACTTCTACCACCGGCCCTGCTACCTCTACCTCCATCACGAGCGATTCTATTTCTACAACAGAAACTACTACTCCTACCAACAGGAAGAGAGCTCCTACTTCTTCTACAGAAACTACTATTCCTACTACCACCACGAGCGCAACTACTTCTACCACAGACCGTACTACTCCTACCACCACCCTGAGTGTAAGTACTTCTACCACAGACACTACTGCTCTTACCACCACCACGAGTGCAAATACTTCTACCACAGACACTAGTGTTCCTACCACCAACACTGGTGCCAGTACTTCTACCACAGAAACTACTACTCCTACACCCACCACGAGCGCAACTACTTCTACCACAGACATTTCTACTGCTATCACAACCATGAGCCTCCTACTTCTATCAGAGACCGTGCAATTACTACCAGGAGGACGAGCGCTCTTCCTTCTAACACAGACACTACTACGCCTACCTCCATCACTAGCCCTTCTACTTCTACCACCATACCTGCTACTTCTACCACCACCATGAGCACAACTACTTCTACCACAGACACTACGACTCCTGTCACCACCACAAATGCTCATACAAATACGAAAGAGAATACTACTCCTACCACCCCCACGAGAACCACTGCTTCTAACACAGACACTACTACTCTTACCACTATCACGAGAGAACCTATTTGTACCACAGACCCTGCTATTCCTATCACCACCACGAGCACTGCGACTTCTACCACAGAAACTACTACTCGTAACACCACCATGGGCGCTCATACTTCTACCAAAGACACTACTACACCTTCAACCACCACGAGCGCTCATACTTCTACCAAAGACATTATTACTCCTAGAACCACTACGATCACCACTACTGCTATCTCAAACGCTACTAATCCTATCACAACCACGGGAGCACCTACTTCTACCACAGACCCTGATATTCCTACCAACACCCTGAGCTCTCCTACTTCTACCACAGAAACTACTACTACTACCACCAACACGAGCACTCCTACTTCTACCACGGAAACTACTAATTCTCCCTCCACCACGAGCACAGCTTCTACTACCACAGACAATACTACTCTTACAACCACCACCAGTGCTCCTACTTCTACCACAGAAACTACTACTACTACCACCAACACGAGCACTCCTACTTCTACCACGGAAACTACTAATTCTCCCTCCACCACGAGCACAGCTTCTACTACCACAGACAATACTACTCTTACAACCACCACCAGTGCTCCTACTTCTACCACAGACACTACTACTCCAAGCACCTCCACGAGCACTCCTACATCTACCACAGACACTACTACTCCTACCAACAAAATGAGAACTCCTACTTCTACCAAAGAAACTACTACCCTACCACCACCATGAGCACTCCTACTTCTACCACAGAACATCCAACTCCAAGCACCACCACAGGCGATACTACTTCTAGCACAAAACCTGCTACTCCTACCACCACCACGAGTGCAACTACTTGTACCACAAAATATGCTACTCCTTCCAACACGACGAGAGCACCTACTTCTACCACAGGCCCTGCTACTCCTACCTCCATCACGAGCGATCATACTTCTACCCCAGAATCTACTGCTCCTACCACCAAGAGTGCTCCTACTTCCACCACAGAAACTGCTAGTTCTCCCACCCCCACGAGCACAACTACTTCTATCAGAGCACTACTACTCCTACCACCAGAACGAGAGCCACTACTTCTACCCTAGAAACTACTACTACCACAAACACCACGAGTGCTTCTTCTTCTACCACAAAACCTGTTATGCCTACCACCACCACGAGCGATCCTACTTCTACCACAGACACTACTACACCTACCACCACCACGAGCAATCCTACTTCTACCACAGAATCAACTACTCCTAACACCACCACAAGCGCTCCTGCTTCTACCACAGAAAGTACTACTCCTACCACCAGCACGAGCGCAACAACTTCTACTACAGACACTAATACACCTACAACCAAGATGAGTGCTCCTACTTCTACCACAGTCACCACTACTCCCACCAACACCACGAGCGCTCCTACTTCTACCACAGACAGTCCTACTCCTACCACCACCACGAGCGCTCCAACCTCTAAGGAAGTATCTAGTACTCTGAACACCACCACGAGCTCTCCTACTTCTACTAGAGAAACTACTACTACCAAGACCACGAACGCTCCTACTTCTTCCACAGACTGTGCAACTCCTACCACCACCAAGTGCGCTCCTACTTCTAACACAGAACATGCTGCTCCTACCACCACCACGAGCAAAACTACTTCTAACAGAGACCCTGCTACTCGTAACACCACCCTGAGAGCACCTACTTCTACCACAGGCACTGCAACTCCTACCACCACAATGAGCGCTCCTAATTCAACCACAGAAACTAAAACTCCCACCAGCACCACGAGTGCCCCTACTTCTACTACAGACACTAGTACTCCTACCACCAACAGGAACGCTCCTACTTCTACCACAGAAACTAATACCAATACCACAGGAAGGAGCACAACAACTTCTACCACAGACAGAACTATTCCTACCACCACCACGAGTTCCCGTACTTCTACCACAGACAATACTACTACCTCCACCACGAGCACAAGTACTTCTAGCACATAAACTACTACTCCTACCACCACCACGAGTGCAACTACTACTACCACTGACACTACTACTCCTACCACCACCACGAGTGCGCATATTTCTACGAAAGACTTTACTACTCCTACCTGCCCCACGATCACCAGTCCTTCAAGCACAGAAACTACTACACCTACCACCAACAGAAGAACACCTCCTTGTACCACACACCCTGTTACTCCTACCACCACCAAGAGCACTCCTACTTCTACCACAGAAACTACTACTCCAACCACCACAACGAACACTCCTACTTCTACTGCAGAAAATACTGCTCCTATCACCACCACGAGCGAACTACATCTACCACAGACACTACTACTCCTAACACCATCACGAGCGCTCCTACTTCTACCACAGACACTATTACTCCAAGAAGCACCATGAGTGATCTCCTCCCTCTACCACAGACACTACTCCTCCTAACAACACAACAAGCGCTCCTACTTCTATCAAAGAAACTATTACCCTACCACCACCACGAGCGCTCGTACCTCTAACAAAGTATCTAGTACTCTGAACACCACCACGAGCTCTCCTACTTCTACTAGAGGAACTACTACTACCAAGACCACGAGCGCTCCTATTTCTTCCACAGACTGTGCAACTCCTACCACCACCAAGTGCGCTCCTACTTCTCACACAGAACATGCTGCTCCTACCACCACCACGAGCAAAACTACTTCTAACAGAGACCTGCTACTCGTAACACCACCCTGAGAGCACCTACTTCTACCACAGGCACGGCAACTCCTACCACCACAATGAGCGCTCCTAATTCAACCACAGAAACAAAAACTCCCACCACCACCACGAGCGCCCCTACTTCTACTACAGACACTAGTACCCCTAACACAACCAGGAACGCTCCTACTTCTACCACAGGAACTACTACTAATACCACGGGAACGAGTACAACAACTTCTACCACAGACAGTACTATTGCTACCACCACCTCGAGCTCTCCTACTTCTGCCACAGACACTACTACTCTTACCACCATCACGAGTGCAACTACTACTACCACTGAAACTACTATTCCTACCACCACCATGACTGCACATATGTCTACGAAAGTCATTACTACTCCTACCAACCACACGATCACCAGTCCTTCTACCACAGAAACTACTACTCCTACCTCCACCACAAGAGCACCTACTAGTTCCACAGACCCTGTGACTCCTACCACCACCAAGAGCACTCCTACTTCTACCACAGAAACCACTACTCCAACCACCACAACGAACACTGCTACTTCTACTGCAGAAACTACTGCTCCTACCACCACCACGAACGAACTACATCTACCACCGACACTACTATGCCTAACACCATCACGAGCGCTCCTACTTCTACCACAGACACTATTACTCCAAGAAACACCATGAGCTCTCCTCCCTCTACCATAGACACTACTCCTCCTACCAACACAACGAGCGCTCCTACTTCTATCAAAGAAACTACTACCCTACCACCAACATGAACGCTCCTACTTCTACCACAGAACATGCAACTCAGACCACCACCACAAGTGTTACTACTTCTACCACAATACCTGATTCTCCTACCACCACCAGGAGTGGATCTTCTTGTACCCCAAAACCTTCTACTCCTACCAACACAACGAGAGCACCTACTTCTACCACAGGCCCTGCTACCTCTACCTCCATCACGAGAGATCCTATTTCTACAACAGAAACTACTACTCCTACCAACAGGAAGAGAGCTCCTACTTCTTCTACAGAAACTATTATTTCTACTACCACCACGAGCGCAACTACTTCTACCACAGACCGTACTACTCCTACCACCACCCCGAGTGTAAGTACTTCTACCACAAACACTACTGCTCTTACCACCACCACGAGTGCAAATACTTCTACCACAGACACTAGTGTTCCTACCACCAACACTGGTGCCAGTACTTCTACCACAGAAACTACTACTCCTACACCCACCACGAGCGCAACTACTTCTACCACAGACATTTCTACTGCTATCACAACCATGAGCCTCCTACTTCTATCAGAGACCGTGCAATTACTACCAGGAGGACTAGCGCTCTTCCTTCTAACACAGACACTACTACGCCTACCTCCATCACTAGCCCTCCTACTTCTACCACCATACCTGCTACTTCTACCACCACCATGAGCACAACTACTTCTACCACAGACACTACGACTCCTGTCACCACCACGAATGCTCATACAAATACGAAACAGAATACTACTCCTACCACCCCCACGAGAACCACTGCTTCTAACACAGACACTACTACTCTTACCACTATCACGAGAGAACCTATGTGTACCACAGACCCTGCTATTCCTATCACCACCACGAGCACTGCGACTTCTACCACAGAAACTACTACTCGTAACACCACCATGGGCGCTCATACTTCTACCAAAGACACTACTACACCTTCAACCACCACGAGCGCTCATACTTCTACCAAAGACATTATTACTCCTAGAACCACTACGACCACCACTACTGCTATCACAAACGCTACTAATCCTACCACAACCACGGGAGCACCTACTTCTACCACAGACCCTGATATTCCTACCAACACCCTGAGCGCTCCTACTTCTACCACAGAAACTACTACTACTACCACCAACACGAGCACTCCTATTTCTACCACGGAAACTACTAATTCTCCCTCCACCACGAGCACAGCTTCTACTACCACAGAGAACACTACTCTTACCACCACCACCAGTGCTCCTACTTCTACCACAGACACTACTACTCCAAGCACCTCCACGAGCACTCCTACATCTACCACAGACAGTACTACTCCTACCAACAAAATGAGCACTCCTACTTCTACCAAAGAAACTACTATCCTACCAGCACCATGAGCACTCCTACTTCTACCACAGAACATGCAACTCCAAGCACCACCACAGGCGATACTACTTCTAGCACAAAACCTGCTACTCCTACCACCACCATGAGTGCAACTACTTGTACCACAAAATATGCTACTCCTTCCAACACGACGAGAGCACCTACTTCTACCACAGGCCCTGCTACTCCTACCTCCATCACGAGCGATCATACTTCTACCCCAGAATCTACTGCTCCTACCACCAAGAGTGCTCCTACTTCTACCAAAGAAACTACTAGTTCTCCCACCCCCACGAGCACAACTACTTCTACCAGAGCACTACTACTCCTACCACCAGAACGAGAGCCACTACTTCTACCCTAGAAACTACTACTACCACAAACACCACGAGTGCTTCTTGTTCTACCACAAAACCTGTTATGCCTACCACCACCACGAGCGATCCTACTTCTACCACAGACACTACTACACCTACCACCACCACGAGCAATCCTACATCTACCACAGAATCAACTACTCCTAACACCACCACGAGCGCTCCTGCTTCTACCACAGAAAGTACTACTCCTACCACCAGCACGAGCGCAACAACTTCTACTACAGACACTAATACACCTACAACCAAGATGAGTGCTCCTACTTCTACCACAGTCACCACTACTCCCACCAACACCACGAGCGCTCCTACTTCTACCACAGACAGTCCTACTCCTACCACCACCACGAGCGCTCCTACCTCTAAGGAAGTATCTAGTACTCTGAACACCACCACGAGCTCTCCTACTTCTACTAGAGAAACTACTACTACCAAGACCACGAACGCTCCTACTTCTTCCACAGACTGTGCAACTCCTACCACCACCAAGTGTGCTCCTACTTCTAACACAGAACATGCTGCTCCTACCACCACCACGAGCAAAACTACTTCTAACAGAGACCCTGCTACTCGTACCTCCACGAGAGCACCTACTTCTACCACAGGCACGGCAACTCCTACCACCAAAATGAGCGCTCCTAATTCAACCACAGAAACTAAAACACCCACCAGCACCACGAGCGCCCCTACTTCTAGTACAGACTCTAGTACTCCTACCACCAACAGGAACGCTCCTACTTCTACCACAGAAACTACTACTAATACCACGGGAACGAGCACAACATCTTCTACCACAGACAGAACTATTCCTACCACCACCACGAGTTCCCGTACTTCTACCACAGACAATACTACTACCTCCACCACGAGCACAAGTACTTCTAGCACACAAACTACTACTCCTACCACCACCACGAGTGCAACTACTACTACCACTGACACAACTACTCCTACCACCACCACGAGTTCGCATATTTCTACGAAAGACTTTGCTACTCCTACCTGCCTCACGATCACCAGTCCTTCAACCACAGAAATTACTACACCTACCACCAACAGAAGAACACCTCCTTGTACCACAGACCCTGTTACTCCTACCACCACCAAGAGCACTCCTACTTCTACCACAGAAACTACTACTCCAACCACCACAACGAACACTCCTACTTCTACTGCAGAAAATACTGCTCCTATCACCACCACGAGCGAACTACATCTACCACAGACACTACTACTCCTTACACCATCACGAGCTCTCCTACTTCTACTAGAGGAACTACTACTACCAAGACCACGAGCGCTCCTATTTCTTCCACAGACTGTGCAACTCCTACCACCACCAAGTGCGCTCCTACTTCTCACACAGAACATGCTGCTCCTACCACCACCATGAGCAAAACTACTTCTAATAGAGACCCTGCTACTCGTAACACCACCCTGAGAGCACCTACTTCTACCACAGGCACTGCAACTCCTACCACCACAATGAGTGCTCCTAATTCAATCACAGAAACAAAAACTCCCACCAGCACCACGAGTGCCCCTACTTCTACTACAGACACTAGTACTCCTACCACAACCAGGAACGCTCCTACTTCTACCACAGGAAGTACTACTAATACCACGGGAACGAGCACAACAACTTCTACCACAGACAGTGCTATTCCTACCACCACCACGAGCTCTCCTACTTCTACCACAGACACTACTACTCCTACCACCACCACGAGTGCAACTACTACTACCACTGAAACTACTATTCCTACCACCACCATGAGTGCACATATGTCTACGAAAGTCATTACTACTACCAACCACACGATCACCAGTCTTTCTACCACAGAAACTACTACTCCTACCTCCACCACAAGAGCACCTACTTGTTCCACAGACCCTGTGACTCCTACCACCACCAAGAGCACTCCTACTTCTACCACAGAAACCACTACTCCAACAACCACAATGAACACTGCTACTTCTACTGCAGAAACTACTGCTCCTACCACCACCACGAGCGAACTACATCTACCACCAACACTACTATGCCTAACACCATCACGAGCGCTCCTACTTCTACCACAGACACTATTACTCCAAGAAACACCATGAGCTCTCCTCCCTCTACCATAGACACTACTCCTCCTACCAACACAACGAGCGCTCCTACTTCTATCAAAGAAACTACTACCCTACCACCACCATGAACGCTCCTACTTCTACCACAGAACATGCAACGCATACCACCACCACAAGTGTTACTACTTCTACCACAATACCTGCTTCTCCCACCACCACCGCGAGTGGATCTTCTTGTACCCCAAAACCTTCTACTCCTACCAACACAACGAGAGCACCTACTTCTACCACCGGCCCTGCTACCTCTACCTCCATCACGAGCGATTCTATTTCTACAACAGAAACTACTACTCCTACCAACAGGAAGAGAGCTCCTACTTCTTCTACAGAAACTACTATTCCTACTACCACCACGAGCGCAACTACTTCTACCACAGACCGTACTACTCCTACCACCACCCTGAGTGTAAGTACTTCTACCACAGACACTACTGCTCTTACCACCACCACGAGTGCAAATACTTCTACCACAGACACTAGTGTTCCTACCACCAACACTGGTGCCAGTACTTCTACCACAGAAACTACTACTCCTACACCCACCACGAGCGCAACTACTTCTACCACAGACATTTCTACTGCTATCACAACCATGAGCCTCCTACTTCTATCAGAGACCGTGCAATTACTACCAGGAGGACTAGCGCTCTTCCTTCTAACACAGACACTACTACGCCTACCTCCATCACTAGCCCTTCTACTTCTACCACCATACCTGCTACTTCTACCACCACCATGAGCACAACTACTTCTACCACAGACACTACGACTCCTGTCACCACCACAAATGCTCATACAAATACGAAAGAGAATACTACTCCTACCACCCCCACGAGAACCACTGCTTCTAACACAGACACTACTACTCTTACCACTATCACGAGAGAACCTATGTGTACCACAGACCCTGCTATTCCTATCACCACCACGAGCACTGCGACTTCTACCACAGAAACTACTACTCGTAACACCACCATGGGCGCTCATACTTCTACCAAAGACACTACTACACCTTCAACCACCACGAGCGCTCATACTTCTACCAAAGACATTATTACTCCTAGAACCACTACGATCACCACTACTGCTATCTCAAACGCTACTATTCCTATCACAACCACGGGAGCACCTACTTCTACCACAGACCCTGATATTCCTACCAACACCCTGAGCTCTCCTACTTCTACCACAGAAACTACTACTACTACCACCAACACGAGCACTCCTACTTCTACCACGGAAACTACTAATTCTCCCTCCACCACGAGCACAGCTTCTACTACCACAGACAATACTACTCTTACAACCACCACCAGTGCTCCTACTTCTACCACAGAAACTACTACTACTACCACCAACACGAGCACTCCTACTTCTACCACGGAAACTACTAATTCTCCCTCCACCACGAGCACAGCTTCTACTACCACAGACAATACTACTCTTACAACCACCACCAGTGCTCCTACTTCTACCACAGACACTACTACTCCAAGCACCTCCACGAGCACTCCTACATCTACCACAGACACTACTACTCCTACCAACAAAATGAGAACTCCTTCTTCTACCAAAGAAACTACTACCCTACCACCACCATGAGCACTCCTACTTCTACCACAGAACATCCAACTCCAAGCACCACCACAGGCGATACTACTTCTAGCACAAAACCTGCTACTCCTACCACCACCACGAGTGCAACTACTTGTACCACAAAATATGCTACTCCTTCCAACACGACGAGAGCACCTACTTCTACCACAGGCCCTGCTACTCCTACCTCCATCACGAGCGATCATACTTCTACCCCAGAATCTACTGCTCCTACCACCAAGAGTGCTCCTACTTCTACCAAAGAAACTACTAGTTCTCCCACCCCCACGAGCACAACTACTTCTACCAGAGCACTACTACTCCTACCACCAGAACGAGAGCCACTACTTCTACCCTAGAAACTACTACTACCACAAACACCACGAGTGCTTCTTGTTCTACCACAAAACCTGTTATGCCTACCACCACCACGAGCGATCCTACTTCTACCACAGACACTACTACACCTACCACCACCACGAGCAATCCTACATCTACCACAGAATCAACTACTCCTAACACCACCACGAGCGCTCCTGCTTCTACCACAGAAAGTACTACTCCTACCACCAGCACGAGCGCAACAACTTCTACTACAGACACTAATACACCTACAACCAAGATGAGTGCTCCTACTTCTACCACAGTCACCACTACTCCCACCAACACCACGAGCGCTCCTACTTCTACCACAGACAGTCCTACTCCTACCACCACCACGAGCGCTCCTACCTCTAAGGAAGTATCTAGTACTCTGAACACCACCACGAGCTCTCCTACTTCTACTAGAGAAACTACTACTACCAAGACCACGAACGCTCCTACTTCTTCCACAGACTGTGCAACTCCTACCACCACCAAGTGTGCTCCTACTTCTAACACAGAACATGCTGCTCCTACCACCACCACGAGCAAAACTACTTCTAACAGAGACCCTGCTACTCGTACCTCCACGAGAGCACCTACTTCTACCACAGGCACGGCAACTCCTACCACCAAAATGAGCGCTCCTAATTCAACCACAGAAACTAAAACACCCACCAGCACCACGAGCGCCCCTACTTCTAGTACAGACTCTAGTACTCCTACCACCAACAGGAACGCTCCTACTTCTACCACAGAAACTACTACTAATACCACGGGAACGAGCACAACATCTTCTACCACAGACAGAACTATTCCTACCACCACCACGAGTTCCCGTACTTCTACCACAGACAATACTACTACCTCCACCACGAGCACAAGTACTTCTAGCACACAAACTACTACTCCTACCACCACCACGAGTGCAACTACTACTACCACTGACACAACTACTCCTACCACCACCACGAGTTCGCATATTTCTACGAAAGACTTTGCTACTCCTACCTGCCTCACGATCACCAGTCCTTCAACCACAGAAATTACTACACCTACCACCAACAGAAGAACACCTCCTTGTACCACAGACCCTGTTACTCCTACCACCACCAAGAGCACTCCTACTTCTACCACAGAAACTACTACTCCAACCACCACAACGAACACTCCTACTTCTACTGCAGAAAATACTGCTCCTATCACCACCACGAGCGAACTACATCTACCACAGACACTACTACTCCTTACACCATCACGAGCTCTCCTACTTCTACTAGAGGAACTACTACTACCAAGACCACGAGCGCTCCTATTTCTTCCACAGACTGTGCAACTCCTACCACCACCAAGTGCGCTCCTACTTCTCACACAGAACATGCTGCTCCTACCACCACCATGAGCAAAACTACTTCTAATAGAGACCCTGCTACTCGTAACACCACCCTGAGAGCACCTACTTCTACCACAGGCACTGCAACTCCTACCACCACAATGAGTGCTCCTAATTCAATCACAGAAACAAAAACTCCCACCAGCACCACGAGTGCCCCTACTTCTACTACAGACACTAGTACTCCTACCACAACCAGGAACGCTCCTACTTCTACCACAGGAAGTACTACTAATACCACGGGAACGAGCACAACAACTTCTACCACAGACAGTGCTATTCCTACCACCACCACGAGCTCTCCTACTTCTACCACAGACACTACTACTCCTACCACCACCACGAGTGCAACTACTACTACCACTGAAACTACTATTCCTACCACCACCATGAGTGCACATATGTCTACGAAAGTCATTACTACTACCAACCACACGATCACCAGTCTTTCTACCACAGAAACTACTACTCCTACCTCCACCACAAGAGCACCTACTTGTTCCACAGACCCTGTGACTCCTACCACCACCAAGAGCACTCCTACTTCTACCACAGAAACCACTACTCCAACAACCACAATGAACACTGCTACTTCTACTGCAGAAACTACTGCTCCTACCACCACCACGAGCGAACTACATCTACCACCAACACTACTATGCCTAACACCATCACGAGCGCTCCTACTTCTACCACAGACACTATTACTCCAAGAAACACCATGAGCTCTCCTCCCTCTACCATAGACACTACTCCTCCTACCAACACAACGAGCGCTCCTACTTCTATCAAAGAAACTACTACCCTACCACCACCATGAACGCTCCTACTTCTACCACAGAACATGCAACGCATACCACCACCACAAGTGTTACTACTTCTACCACAATACCTGCTTCTCCCACCACCACCGCGAGTGGATCTTCTTGTACCCCAAAACCTTCTACTCCTACCAACACAACGAGAGCACCTACTTCTACCACCGGCCCTGCTACCTCTACCTCCATCACGAGCGATTCTATTTCTACAACAGAAACTACTACTCCTACCAACAGGAAGAGAGCTCCTACTTCTTCTACAGAAACTACTATTCCTACTACCACCACGAGCGCAACTACTTCTACCACAGACCGTACTACTCCTACCACCACCCTGAGTGTAAGTACTTCTACCACAGACACTACTGCTCTTACCACCACCACGAGTGCAAATACTTCTACCACAGACACTAGTGTTCCTACCACCAACACTGGTGCCAGTACTTCTACCACAGAAACTACTACTCCTACACCCACCACGAGCGCAACTACTTCTACCACAGACATTTCTACTGCTATCACAACCATGAGCCTCCTACTTCTATCAGAGACCGTGCAATTACTACCAGGAGGACTAGCGCTCTTCCTTCTAACACAGACACTACTACGCCTACCTCCATCACTAGCCCTTCTACTTCTACCACCATACCTGCTACTTCTACCACCACCAT
The DNA here is from genome assembly GCF_028023285.1 of Balaenoptera ricei. Lineage (NCBI taxonomy): Eukaryota > Metazoa > Chordata > Mammalia > Artiodactyla > Balaenopteridae > Balaenoptera > Balaenoptera ricei. The sequence goes on from NC_082654.1 coordinate 80,393,423, forward strand.
GAGCACAACTACTTCTACCACAGACACTACGACTCCTGTCACCACCACAAATGCTCATACAAATACGAAAGAGAATACTACTCCTACCACCCCCACGAGAACCACTGCTTCTAACACAGACACTACTACTCTTACCACTATCACGAGAGAACCTATGTGTACCACAGACCCTGCTATTCCTATCACCACCACGAGCACTGCGACTTCTACCACAGAAACTACTACTCGTAACACCACCATGGGCGCTCATACTTCTACCAAAGACACTACTACACCTTCAACCACCACGAGCGCTCATACTTCTACCAAAGACATTATTACTCCTAGAACCACTACGATCACCACTACTGCTATCTCAAACGCTACTATTCCTATCACAACCACGGGAGCACCTACTTCTACCACAGACCCTGATATTCCTACCAACACCCTGAGCTCTCCTACTTCTACCACAGAAACTACTACTACTACCACCAACACGAGCACTCCTACTTCTACCACGGAAACTACTAATTCTCCCTCCACCACGAGCACAGCTTCTACTACCACAGACAATACTACTCTTACAACCACCACCAGTGCTCCTACTTCTACCACAGAAACTACTACTACTACCACCAACACGAGCACTCCTACTTCTACCACGGAAACTACTAATTCTCCCTCCACCACGAGCACAGCTTCTACTACCACAGACAATACTACTCTTACAACCACCACCAGTGCTCCTACTTCTACCACAGACACTACTACTCCAAGCACCTCCACGAGCACTCCTACATCTACCACAGACACTACTACTCCTACCAACAAAATGAGAACTCCTTCTTCTACCAAAGAAACTACTACCCTACCACCACCATGAGCACTCCTACTTCTACCACAGAACATCCAACTCCAAGCACCACCACAGGCGATACTACTTCTAGCACAAAACCTGCTACTCCTACCACCACCACGAGTGCAACTACTTGTACCACAAAATATGCTACTCCTTCCAACACGACGAGAGCACCTACTTCTACCACAGGCCCTGCTACTCCTACCTCCATCACGAGCGATCATACTTCTACCCCAGAATCTACTGCTCCTACCACCAAGAGTGCTCCTACTTCTACCAAAGAAACTACTAGTTCTCCCACCCCCACGAGCACAACTACTTCTACCAGAGCACTACTACTCCTACCACCAGAACGAGAGCCACTACTTCTACCCTAGAAACTACTACTACCACAAACACCACGAGTGCTTCTTGTTCTACCACAAAACCTGTTATGCCTACCACCACCACGAGCGATCCTACTTCTACCACAGACACTACTACACCTACCACCACCACGAGCAATCCTACATCTACCACAGAATCAACTACTCCTAACACCACCACGAGCGCTCCTGCTTCTACCACAGAAAGTACTACTCCTACCACCAGCACGAGCGCAACAACTTCTACTACAGACACTAATACACCTACAACCAAGATGAGTGCTCCTACTTCTACCACAGTCACCACTACTCCCACCAACACCACGAGCGCTCCTACTTCTACCACAGACAGTCCTACTCCTACCACCACCACGAGCGCTCCTACCTCTAAGGAAGTATCTAGTACTCTGAACACCACCACGAGCTCTCCTACTTCTACTAGAGAAACTACTACTACCAAGACCACGAACGCTCCTACTTCTTCCACAGACTGTGCAACTCCTACCACCACCAAGTGTGCTCCTACTTCTAACACAGAACATGCTGCTCCTACCACCACCACGAGCAAAACTACTTCTAACAGAGACCCTGCTACCCGTACCTCCACGAGAGCACCTACTTCTACCACAGGCACGGCAACTCCTACCACCACAATGAGCGCTCCTAATTCAACCACAGAAACTAAAACACCCACCAGCACCACGAGCGCCCCTACTTCTAGTACAGACTCTAGTACTCCTACCACCAACAGGAACGCTCCTACTTCTACCACAGAAACTACTACTAATACCACGGGAACGAGCACAACATCTTCTACCACAGACAGAACTATTCCTACCACCACCACGAGTTCCCGTACTTCTACCACAGACAATACTACTACCTCCACCACGAGCACAAGTACTTCTAGCACACAAACTACTACTCCTACCACCACCACGAGTGCAACTACTACTACCACTGACACAACTACTCCTACCACCACCACGAGTTCGCATATTTCTACGAAAGACTTTGCTACTCCTACCTGCCTCACGATCACCAGTCCTTCAACCACAGAAATTACTACACCTACCACCAACAGAAGAACACCTCCTTGTACCACAGACCCTGTTACTCCTACCACCACCAAGAGCACTCCTACTTCTACCACAGAAACTACTACTCCAACCACCACAACGAACACTCCTACTTCTACTGCAGAAAATACTGCTCCTATCACCACCACGAGCGAACTACATCTACCACAGACACTACTACTCCTTACACCATCACGAGCTCTCCTACTTCTACTAGAGGAACTACTACTACCAAGACCACGAGCGCTCCTATTTCTTCCACAGACTGTGCAACTCCTACCACCACCAAGTGCGCTCCTACTTCTCACACAGAACATGCTGCTCCTACCACCACCATGAGCAAAACTACTTCTAATAGAGACCCTGCTACTCGTAACACCACCCTGAGAGCACCTACTTCTACCACAGGCACTGCAACTCCTACCACCACAATGAGTGCTCCTAATTCAATCACAGAAACAAAAACTCCCACCAGCACCACGAGTGCCCCTACTTCTACTACAGACACTAGTACTCCTACCACAACCAGGAACGCTCCTACTTCTACCACAGGAAGTACTACTAATACCACGGGAACGAGCACAACAACTTCTACCACAGACAGTGCTATTCCTACCACCACCACGAGCTCTCCTACTTCTACCACAGACACTACTACTCCTACCACCACCACGAGTGCAACTACTACTACCACTGAAACTACTATTCCTACCACCACCATGAGTGCACATATGTCTACGAAAGTCATTACTACTACCAACCACACGATCACCAGTCTTTCTACCACAGAAACTACTACTCCTACCTCCACCACAAGAGCACCTACTTGTTCCACAGACCCTGTGACTCCTACCACCACCAAGAGCACTCCTACTTCTACCACAGAAACCACTACTCCAACAACCACAATGAACACTGCTACTTCTACTGCAGAAACTACTGCTCCTACCACCACCACGAGCGAACTACATCTACCACCAACACTACTATGCCTAACACCATCACGAGCGCTCCTACTTCTACCACAGACACTATTACTCCAAGAAACACCATGAGCTCTCCTCCCTCTACCATAGACACTACTCCTCCTACCAACACAACGAGCGCTCCTACTTCTATCAAAGAAACTACTACCCTACCACCACCATGAACGCTCCTACTTCTACCACAGAACATGCAACGCATACCACCACCACAAGTGTTACTACTTCTACCACAATACCTGCTTCTCCCACCACCACCGCGAGTGGATCTTCTTGTACCCCAAAACCTTCTACTCCTACCAACACAACGAGAGCACCTACTTCTACCACCGGCCCTGCTACCTCTACCTCCATCACGAGCGATTCTATTTCTACAACAGAAACTACTACTCCTACCAACAGGAAGAGAGCTCCTACTTCTTCTACAGAAACTACTATTCCTACTACCACCACGAGCGCAACTACTTCTACCACAGACCGTACTACTCCTACCACCACCCTGAGTGTAAGTACTTCTACCACAGACACTACTGCTCTTACCACCACCACGAGTGCAAATACTTCTACCACAGACACTAGTGTTCCTACCACCAACACTGGTGCCAGTACTTCTACCACAGAAACTACTACTCCTACACCCACCACGAGCGCAACTACTTCTACCACAGACATTTCTACTGCTATCACAACCATGAGCCTCCTACTTCTATCAGAGACCGTGCAATTACTACCAGGAGGACTAGCGCTCTTCCTTCTAACACAGACACTACTACGCCTACCTCCATCACTAGCCCTTCTACTTCTACCACCATACCTGCTACTTCTACCACCACCATGAGCACAACTACTTCTACCACAGACACTACGACTCCTGTCACCACCACAAATGCTCATACAAATACGAAAGAGAATACTACTCCTACCACCCCCACGAGAACCACTGCTTCTAACACAGACACTACTACTCTTACCACTATCACGAGAGAACCTATTTGTACCACAGACCCTGCTATTCCTATCACCACCACGAGCACTGCGACTTCTACCACAGAAACTACTACTCGTAACACCACCATGGGCGCTCATACTTCTACCAAAGACACTACTACACCTTCAACCACCACGAGCGCTCATACTTCTACCAAAGACATTATTACTCCTAGAACCACTACGATCACCACTACTGCTATCTCAAACGCTACTAATCCTATCACAACCACGGGAGCACCTACTTCTACCACAGACCCTGATATTCCTACCAACACCCTGAGCTCTCCTACTTCTACCACAGAAACTACTACTACTACCACCAACACGAGCACTCCTACTTCTACCACGGAAACTACTAATTCTCCCTCCACCACGAGCACAGCTTCTACTACCACAGACAATACTACTCTTACAACCACCACCAGTGCTCCTACTTCTACCACAGAAACTACTACTACTACCACCAACACGAGCACTCCTACTTCTACCACGGAAACTACTAATTCTCCCTCCACCACGAGCACAGCTTCTACTACCACAGACAATACTACTCTTACAACCACCACCAGTGCTCCTACTTCTACCACAGACACTACTACTCCAAGCACCTCCACGAGCACTCCTACATCTACCACAGACACTACTACTCCTACCAACAAAATGAGAACTCCTTCTTCTACCAAAGAAACTACTACCCTACCACCACCATGAGCACTCCTACTTCTACCACAGAACATCCAACTCCAAGCACCACCACAGGCGATACTACTTCTAGCACAAAACCTGCTACTCCTACCACCACCACGAGTGCAACTACTTGTACCACAAAATATGCTACTCCTTCCAACACGACGAGAGCACCTACTTCTACCACAGGCCCTGCTACTCCTACCTCCATCACGAGCGATCATACTTCTACCCCAGAATCTACTGCTCCTACCACCAAGAGTGCTCCTACTTCCACCACAGAAACTGCTAGTTCTCCCACCCCCACGAGCACAACTACTTCTATCAGAGCACTACTACTCCTACCACCAGAACGAGAGCCACTACTTCTACCCTAGAAACTACTACTACCACAAACACCACGAGTGCTTCTTCTTCTACCACAAAACCTGTTATGCCTACCACCACCACGAGCGATCCTACTTCTACCACAGACACTACTACACCTACCACCACCACGAGCAATCCTACTTCTACCACAGAATCAACTACTCCTAACACCACCACAAGCGCTCCTGCTTCTACCACAGAAAGTACTACTCCTACCACCAGCACGAGCGCAACAACTTCTACTACAGACACTAATACACCTACAACCAAGATGAGTGCTCCTACTTCTACCACAGTCACCACTACTCCCACCAACACCACGAGCGCTCCTACTTCTACCACAGACAGTCCTACTCCTACCACCACCACGAGCGCTCCAACCTCTAAGGAAGTATCTAGTACTCTGAACACCACCACGAGCTGTCTTACTTCTACTAGAGAAACTACTACTACCAAGACCACGAACGCTCCTACTTCTTCCACAGACTGTGCAACTCCTACCACCACCAAGTGCGCTCCTACTTCTAACACAGAACATGCTGCTCCTACCACCACCACGAGCAAAACTACTTCTAACAGAGACCCTGCTACTCGTAACACCACCCTGAGAGCACCTACTTCTACCACAGGCACTGCAACTCCTACCACCACAATGAGCGCTCCTAATTCAACCACAGAAACTAAAACTCCCACCAGCACCACGAGTGCCCCTACTTCTAGTACAGACTCTAGTACTCCTACCACCAACAGGAACGCTCCTACTTCTACCACAGAAACTACTACTAATACCACGGGAACGAGCACAACATCTTCTACCACAGACAGAACTATTCCTACCACCACCACGAGTTCCCGTACTTCTACCACAGACAATACTACTACCTCCACCAGGAGCACAAGTACTTCTAGCACACAAACTACTACTCCTACCACCACCACGAGTGCAACTACTACTACCACTGACACAACTACTCCTACCACCACCACGAGTTCGCATATTTCTACGAAAGGCTTTGCTACTCCTACCTGCCTCACGATCACCAGTCCTTCAACCACAGAAATTACTACACCTACCACCAACAGAAGAACACCTCCTTGTACCACAGACCCTGTTACTCCTACCACCACCAAGAGCACTCCTACTTCTACCACAGAAACTACTACTCCAACCACCACAACGAACACTCCTACTTCTACTGCAGAAAATACTGCTCCTATCACCACCACGAGCGAACTACATCTACCACAGACACTACTACTCCTTACACCATCACGAGCTCTCCTACTTCTACTAGAGGAACTACTACTACCAAGACCACGAGCGCTCCTATTTCTTCCACAGACTGTGCAACTCCTACCACCACCAAGTGCGCTCCTACTTCTCACACAGAACATGCTGCTCCTACCACCACCATGAGCAAAACTACTTCTAATAGAGACCCTGCTACTCGTAACACCACCCTGAGAGCACCTACTTCTACCACAGGCACTGCAACTCCTACCACCACAATGAGTGCTCCTAATTCAATCACAGAAACAAAAACTCCCACCAGCACCACGAGTGCCCCTACTTCTACTACAGACACTAGTACTCCTACCACAACCAGGAACGCTCCTACTTCTACCACAGGAAGTACTACTAATACCACGGGAACGAGCACAACAACTTCTACCACAGACAGTGCTATTCCTACCACCACCACGAGCTCTCCTACTTCTACCACAGACACTACTACTCCTACCACCACCACGAGTGCAACTACTACTACCACTGAAACTACTATTCCTACCACCACCATGAGTGCACATATGTCTACGAAAGTCATTACTACTACCAACCACACGATCACCAGGCCTTCTACCACAGAAACTACTACTCCTACCTCCACCACAAGAGCACCTACTTGTTCCACAGACCCTGTGACTCCTACCACCACCAAGAGCACTCCTACTTCTACCACAGAAACCACTACTCCAACTACCACAATGAACACTGCTACGTCTACTGCAGAAACTACTGCTCCTACCACCACCACGAGCGAACTACATCTACCACCAACACTACTATGCCTAACACCATCACGAGCGCTCCTACTTCTACCACAGACACTATTACTCCAAGAAACACCATGAGCTCTCCTCCCTCTACCATAGACACTACTCCTCCTACCAACACAACGAGCGCTCCTACTTCTATCAAAGAAACTACTACCCTACCACCACCATGAACGCTCCTACTTCTACCACAGAACATGCAACGCATACCACCACCACAAGTGTTACTACTTCTACCACAATACCTGCTTCTCCCACCACCACCGCGAGTGGATCTTCTTGTACCCCAAAACCTTCTACTCCTACCAACACAACGAGAGCACCTACTTCTACCACCGGCCCTGCTACCTCTACCTCCATCACGAGCGATTCTATTTCTACAACAGAAACTACTACTCCTACCAACAGGAAGAGAGCTCCTACTTCTTCTACAGAAACTACTATTCCTACTACCACCACGAGCGCAACTACTTCTACCACAGACCGTACTACTCCTACCACCACCCTGAGTGTAAGTACTTCTACCACAGACACTACTGCTCTTACCACCACCACGAGTGCAAATACTTCTACCACAGACACTAGTGTTCCTACCACCAACACTGGTGCCAGTACTTCTACCACAGAAACTACTACTCCTACACCCACCACGAGCGCAACTACTTCTACCACAGACATTTCTACTGCTATCACAACCATGAGCCTCCTACTTCTATCAGAGACCGTGCAATTACTACCAGGAGGACTAGCGCTCTTCCTTCTAACACAGACACTACTACGCCTACCTCCATCACTAGCCCTTCTACTTCTACCACCATACCTGCTACTTCTACCACCACCATGAGCACAACTACTTCTACCACAGACACTACGACTCCTGTCACCACCACAAATGCTCATACAAATACGAAAGAGAATACTACTCCTACCACCCCCACGAGAACCACTGCTTCTAACACAGACACTACTACTCTTACCACTATCACGAGAGAACCTATTTGTACCACAGACCCTGCTATTCCTATCACCACCACGAGCACTGCGACTTCTACCACAGAAACTACTACTCGTAACACCAACATGGGCGCTCATACTTCTACCAAAGACACTACTACACCTTCAACCACCACGAGCGCTCATACTTCTACCAAAGACATTATTACTCCTAGAACCACTACGACCACCACTACTGCTATCACAAACGCTACTAATCCTACCACAACCACGGGAGCACCTACTTCTACCACAGACCCTGATATTCCTACCAACACCCTGAGCGCTCCTACTTCTACCACAGAAACTACTACTACTACCACCAACACGAGCACTCCTATTTCTACCACGGAAACTACTAATTTTCCCTCCACCACGAGCACAGCTTCTACTACCACAGAGAACACTACTCTTACCACCACCACCAGTGCTCCTACTTCTACCACAGACACTACTACTCCAAGCACCTCCACGAGCACTCCTACATCTACCACAGACAGTACTACTCCTACCAACAAAATGAGCACTCCTACTTCTACCAAAGAAACTACTATCCTACCAGCACCATGAGCACTCCTACTTCTACCACAGAACATGCAACTCCAAGCACCACCACAGGCGATACTACTTCTAGCACAAAACCTGCTACTCCTACCACCACCACGAGTGCAACTACTTGTACCACAAAATATGCTACTCCTTCCAACACGATGAGAGCACCTAATTCGACCACAGGCCCTGCTACTCCTACCTCCATCACGAGCGATCATACTTCTACCCCAGAATCTACTGCTCCTACCACCAAGAGTGCTCCTACTTCTACCAAAGAAACTACTAGTTCTCCCACCCCCACGAGCACAACTACTTCTACCAGAGCACTACTACTCCTACCACCAGAACGAGAGCCACTACTTCTACCCTAGAAACTACTACTACCACAAACACCACGAGTGCTTCTTCTTCTACCACAAAACCTGTTATGCCTACCACCACCACGAGCGATCCTACTTCTACCACAGACACTACTACACCTACCACCACCACGAGCAATCCTACTTCTACCACAGAATCAACTACTCCTAACACCACCACGAGCGCTCCTGCTTCTACCACAGAAAGTACTACTCCTACCACCAGCACGAGCGCAACAACTTCTACTACAGACACTAATACACCTACAACCAAGATGAGTGCTCCTACTTCTACCACAGTCACCACTACTCCCACCAACACCACGAGCGCTCCTACTTCTACCACAGACAGTCCTACTCCTACCACCACCACGAGCGCTCCTACCTCTAAGGAAGTATCTAGTACTCTGAACACCACCACGAGCTCTCCTACTTCTACTAGAGAAACTACTACTACCAAGACCACGAACGCTCCTACTTCTTCCACAGACTGTGCAACTCCTACCACCACCAAGTGTGCTCCTACTTCTCACACAGAACATGCTGCTCCTACCACCACCACGAGCAAAACTACTTCTAACAGAGACCCTGCTACTCGTACCACCACGAGAGCACCTACTTCTACCACAGGCACGGCAACTCCTACCACCACAATGAGCGCTCCTAATTCAACCACAGAAACTAAAACACCCACCAGCACCACGAGCGCCCCTACTTCTAGTACAGACTCTAGTACTCCTACCACCAACAGGAACGCTCCTACTTCTACCACAGAAACTACTACTAATACCACGGGAACGAGCACAACATCTTCTACCACAGACAGAACTATTCCTACCACCACCACGAGTTCCCGTACTTCTACCACAGACAATACTACTACCTCCACCAGGAGCACAAGTACTTCTAGCACACAAACTACTACTCCTACCACCACCACGAGTGCAACTACTACTACCACTGACACAACTACTCCTACCACCACCACGAGTTCGCATATTTCTACGAAAGACTTTGCTACTCCTACCTGCCTCACGATCACCAGTCCTTCAACCACAGAAATTACTACACCTACCACCAACAGAAGAACACCTCCTTGTACCACAGACCCTGTTACTCCTACCACCACCAAGAGCACTCCTACTTCTACCACAGAAACTACTACTCCAACCACCACAACGAACACTCCTACTTCTACTGCAGAAAATACTGCTCCTATCACCACCACGAGCGAACTACATCTACCACAGACACTACTACTCCTTACACCATCACGAGCTCTCCTACTTCTACTAGAGGAACTACTACTACCAAGACCACGAGCGCTCCTATTTCTTCCACAGACTGTGCAACTCCTACCACCACCAAGTGCGCTCCTACTTCTCACACAGAACATGCTGCTCCTACCACCACCATGAGCAAAACTACTTCTAATAGAGACCCTGCTACTCGTAACACCACCCTGAGAGCACCTACTTCTACCACAGGCACTGCAACTTCTACCACCACAATGAGTGCTCCTAATTCAATCACAGAAACAAAAACTCCCACCAGCACCACGAGTGCCCCTACTTCTACTACAGACACTAGTACTCCTACCACAACCAGGAACGCTCCTACTTCTACCACAGGAAGTACTACTAATACCACGGGAACGAGCACAACAACTTCTACCACAGACAGTGCTATTCCTACCACCACCACGAGCTCTCCTACTTCTACCACAGACACTACTACTCCTACCACCACCACGAGTGCAACTACTACTACCACTGAAACTACTATTCCTACCACCACCATGAGTGCACATATGTCTACGAAAGTCATTACTACTACCAACCACACGATCACCAGGCCTTCTACCACAGAAACTACTACTCCTACCTCCACCACAAGAGCACCTACTTGTTCCACAGACCCTGTGACTCCTACCACCACCAAGAGCACTCCTACTTCTACCACAGAAACCACTACTCCAACAACCACAATGAACACTGCTACGTCTACTGCAGAAACTACTGCTCCTACCACCACCACGAGCGAACTACATCTACCACCAACACTACTATGCCTAACACCATCACGAGCGCTCCTACTTCTACCACAGACACTATTACTCCAAGAAACACCATGAGCTCTCCTCCCTCTACCATAGACACTACTCCTCCTACCAACACAACGAGCGCTCCTACTTCTATCAAAGAAACTACTACCCTACCACCACCATGAACGCTCCTACTTCTACCACAGAACATGCAACGCATACCACCACCACAAGTGTTACTACTTCTACCACAATACCTGCTTCTCCCACCACCACCGCGAGTGGATCTTCTTGTACCCCAAAACCTTCTACTCCTACCAACACAACGAGAGCACCTACTTCTACCACCGGCCCTGCTACCTCTACCTCCATCACGAGCGATTCTATTTCTACAACAGAAACTACTACTCCTACCAACAGGAAGAGAGCTCCTACTTCTTCTACAGAAACTACTATTCCTACTACCACCACGAGCGCAACTACTTCTACCACAGACCGTACTACTCCTACCACCACCCTGAGTGTAAGTACTTCTACCACAGACACTACTGCTCTTACCACCACCACGAGTGCAAATACTTCTACCACAGACACTAGTGTTCCTACCACCAACACTGGTGCCAGTACTTCTACCACAGAAACTACTACTCCTACACCCACCACGAGCGCAACTACTTCTACCACAGACATTTCTACTGCTATCACAACCATGAGCCTCCTACTTCTATCAGAGACCGTGCAATTACTACCAGGAGGACTAGCGCTCTTCCTTCTAACACAGACACTACTACGCCTACCTCCATCACTAGCCCTTCTACTTCTACCACCATACCTGCTACTTCTACCACCACCATGAGCACAACTACTTCTACCACAGACACTACGACTCCTGTCACCACCACAAATGCTCATACAAATACGAAAGAGAATACTACTCCTACCACCCCCACGAGAACCACTGCTTCTAACACAGACACTACTACTCTTACCACTATCACGAGAGAACCTATTTGTACCACAGACCCTGCTATTCCTATCACCACCACGAGCACTGCGACTTCTACCACAGAAACTACTACTCGTAACACCAACATGGGCGCTCATACTTCTACCAAAGACACTACTACACCTTCAACCACCACGAGCGCTCATACTTCTACCAAAGACATTATTACTCCTAGAACCACTACGACCACCACTACTGCTATCACAAACGCTACTAATCCTACCACAACCACGGGAGCACCTACTTCTACCACAGACCCTGATATTCCTACCAACACCCTGAGCGCTCCTACTTCTACCACAGAAACTACTACTACTACCACCAACACGAGCACTCCTATTTCTACCACGGAAACTACTAATTTTCCCTCCACCACGAGCACAGCTTCTACTACCACAGAGAACACTACTCTTACCACCACCACCAGTGCTCCTACTTCTACCACAGACACTACTACTCCAAGCACCTCCACGAGCACTCCTACATCTACCACAGACAGTACTACTCCTACCAACAAAATGAGCACTCCTACTTCTACCAAAGAAACTACTATCCTACCAGCACCATGAGCACTCCTACTTCTACCACAGAACATGCAACTCCAAGCACCACCACAGGCGATACTACTTCTAGCACAAAACCTGCTACTCCTACCACCACCACGAGTGCAACTACTTGTACCACAAAATATGCTACTCCTTCCAACACGATGAGAGCACCTAATTCGACCACAGGCCCTGCTACTCCTACCTCCATCACGAGCGATCATACTTCTACCCCAGAATCTACTGCTCCTACCACCAAGAGTGCTCCTACTTCTACCAAAGAAACTACTAGTTCTCCCACCCCCACGAGCACAACTACTTCTACCAGAGCACTACTACTCCTACCACCAGAACGAGAGCCACTACTTCTACCCTAGAAACTACTACTACCACAAACACCACGAGTGCTTCTTCTTCTACCACAAAACCTGTTATGCCTACCACCACCACGAGCGATCCTACTTCTACCACAGACACTACTACACCTACCACCACCACGAGCAATCCTACTTCTACCACAGAATCAACTACTCCTAACACCACCACGAGCGCTCCTGCTTCTACCACAGAAAGTACTACTCCTACCACCAGCACGAGCGCAACAACTTCTACTACAGACACTAATACACCTACAACCAAGATGAGTGCTCCTACTTCTACCACAGTCACCACTACTCCCACCAACACCACGAGCGCTCCTACTTCTACCACAGACAGTCCTACTCCTACCACCACCACGAGCGCTCCTACCTCTAAGGAAGTATCTAGTACTCTGAACACCACCACGAGCTCTCCTACTTCTACTAGAGAAACTACTACTACCAAGACCACGAACGCTCCTACTTCTTCCACAGACTGTGCAACTCCTACCACCACCAAGTGTGCTCCTACTTCTCACACAGAACATGCTGCTCCTACCACCACCACGAGCAAAACTACTTCTAACAGAGACCCTGCTACTCGTACCACCACGAGAGCACCTACTTCTACCACAGGCACGGCAACTCCTACCACCACAATGAGCGCTCCTAATTCAACCACAGAAACTAAAACACCCACCAGCACCACGAGCGCCCCTACTTCTAGTACAGACTCTAGTACTCCTACCACCAACAGGAACGCTCCTACTTCTACCACAGAAACTACTACTAATACCACGGGAACGAGCACAACATCTTCTACCACAGACAGAACTATTCCTACCACCACCACGAGTTCCCGTACTTCTACCACAGACAATACTACTACCTCCACCAGGAGCACAAGTACTTCTAGCACACAAACTACTACTCCTACCACCACCACGAGTGCAACTACTACTACCACTGACACAACTACTCCTACCACCACCACGAGTTCGCATATTTCTACGAAAGACTTTGCTACTCCTACCTGCCTCACGATCACCAGTCCTTCAACCACAGAAATTACTACACCTACCACCAACAGAAGAACACCTCCTTGTACCACAGACCCTGTTACTCCTACCACCACCAAGAGCACTCCTACTTCTACCACAGAAACTACTACTCCAACCACCACAACGAACACTCCTACTTCTACTGCAGAAAATACTGCTCCTATCACCACCACGAGCGAACTACATCTACCACAGACACTACTACTCCTTACACCATCACGAGCTCTCCTACTTCTACTAGAGGAACTACTACTACCAAGACCACGAGCGCTCCTATTTCTTCCACAGACTGTGCAACTCCTACCACCACCAAGTGCGCTCCTACTTCTCACACAGAACATGCTGCTCCTACCACCACCATGAGCAAAACTACTTCTAATAGAGACCCTGCTACTCGTAACACCACCCTGAGAGCACCTACTTCTACCACAGGCACTGCAACTTCTACCACCACAATGAGTGCTCCTAATTCAATCACAGAAACAAAAACTCCCACCAGCACCACGAGTGCCCCTACTTCTACTACAGACACTAGTACTCCTACCACAACCAGGAACGCTCCTACTTCTACCACAGGAAGTACTACTAATACCACGGGAACGAGCACAACAACTTCTACCACAGACAGTGCTATTCCTACCACCACCACGAGCTCTCCTACTTCTACCACAGACACTACTACTCCTACCACCACCACGAGTGCAACTACTACTACCACTGAAACTACTATTCCTACCACCACCATGAGTGCACATATGTCTACGAAAGTCATTACTACTACCAACCACACGATCACCAGTCCTTCTACCACAGAAACTACTACTCCTACCTCCACCACAAGAGCACCTACTTGTTCCACAGACCCTGTGACTCCTACCACCACCAAGAGCACTCCTACTTCTACCACAGAAACCACTACTCCAACAACCACAATGAACACTGCTACTTCTACTGCAGAAACTACTGCTCCTACCACCACCACGAGCGAACTACATCTACCACCAACACTACTATGCCTAACACCATCACGAGCGCTCCTACTTCTACCACAGACACTATTACTCCAAGAAACACCATGAGCTCTCCTCCCTCTACCATAGACACTACTCCTCCTACCAACACAACGAGCGCTCCTACTTCTATCAAAGAAACTACTACCCTACCACCACCATGAACGCTCCTACTTCTACCACAGAACATGCAACGCATACCACCACCACAAGTGTTACTACTTCTACCACAATACCTGCTTCTCCCACCACCACCGCGAGTGGATCTTCTTGTACCCCAAAACCTTCTACTCCTACCAACACAACGAGAGCACCTACTTCTACCACCGGCCCTGCTACCTCTACCTCCATCACGAGCGATTCTATTTCTACAACAGAAACTACTACTCCTACCAACAGGAAGAGAGCTCCTACTTCTTCTACAGAAACTACTATTCCTACTACCACCACGAGCGCAACTACTTCTACCACAGACCGTACTACTCCTACCACCACCCCGAGTGTAAGTACTTCTACCACAGACACTACTGCTCTTACCACCACCACGAGTGCAAATACTTCTACCACAGACACTAGTGTTCCTACCACCAACACTGGTGCCAGTACTTCTACCACAGAAACTACTACTCCTACACCCACCACGAGCGCAACTACTTCTACCACAGACATTTCTACTGCTATCACAACCATGAGCCTCCTACTTCTATCAGAGACCGTGCAATTACTACCAAGAGGACTAGCGCTCTTCCTTCTAACACAGACACTACTACGCCTACCTCCATCACTAGCCCTTCTACTTCTACCACCATACCTGCTACTTCTACCACCACCATGAGCACAACTACTTCTACCACAGACACTACGACTCCTGTCACCACCACAAATGCTCATACAAATACGAAAGAGAATACTACTCCTACCACCCCCACGAGAACCACTGCTTCTAACACAGACACTACTACTCTTACCACTATCACGAGAGAACCTATTTGTACCACAGACCCTGCTATTCCTATCACCACCACGAGCACTGCGACTTCTACCACAGAAACTACTACTCGTAACACCACCATGGGAGCTCATACTTCTACCAAAGACACTACTACACCTTCAACCACCACGAGCGCTCATACTTCTACCAAAGACATTATTACTCCTAGAACCACTACGATCACCACTACTGCTATCTCAAACGCTACTAATCCTATCACAACCACGGGAGCACCTACTTCTACCACAGACCCTGATATTCCTACCAACACCCTGAGCTCTCCTACTTCTACCACAGAAACTACTACTACTACCACCAACACGAGCACTCCTACTTCTACCACGGAAACTACTAATTCTCCCTCCACCACGAGCACAGCTTCTACTACCACAGACAATACTACTCTTACAACCACCACCAGTGCTCCTACTTCTACCACAGAAACTACTATTACTACCACCAACACGAGCACTCCTACTTCTACCACGGAAACTACTAATTCTCCCTCCACCACGAGCACAGCTTCTACTACCACAGACAATACTACTCTTACAACCACCACCAGTGCTCCTACTTCTACCACAGACACTACTACTCCAAGCACCTCCACGAGCACTCCTACATCTACCACAGACACTACTACTCCTACCAACAAAATGAGAACTCCTACTTCTACCAAAGAAACTACTACCCTACCACCACCATGAGCACTCCTACTTCTACCACAGAACATCCAACTCCAAGCACCACCACAGGCGATACTACTTCTAGCACAAAACCTGCTACTCCTACCACCACCACGAGTGCAACTACTTGTACCACAAAATATGCTACTCCTTCCAACACGACGAGAGCACCTACTTCTACCACAGGCCCTGCTACTCCTACCTCCATCACGAGCGATCATACTTCTACCCCAGAATCTACTGCTCCTACCACCAAGAGTGCTCCTACTTCCACCACAGAAACTGCTAGTTCTCCCACCCCCACGAGCACAACTACTTCTATCAGAGCACTACTACTCCTACCACCAGAACGAGAGCCACTACTTCTACCCTAGAAACTACTACTACCACAAACACCACGAGTGCTTCTTCTTCTACCACAAAACCTGTTATGCCTACCACCACCACGAGCGATCCTACTTCTACCACAGACACTACTACACCTACCACCACCACGAGCAATCCTACTTCTACCACAGAATCAACTACTCCTAACACCACCACAAGCGCTCCTGCTTCTACCACAGAAAGTACTACTCCTACCACCAGCACGAGCGCAACAACTTCTACTACAGACACTAATACACCTACAACCAAGATGAGTGCTCCTACTTCTACCACAGTCACCACTACTCCCACCAACACCACGAGCGCTCCTACTTCTACCACAGACAGTCCTACTCCTACCACCACCACGAGCGCTCCAACCTCTAAGGAAGTATCTAGTACTCTGAACACCACCACGAGCTCTCCTACTTCTACTAGAGAAACTACTACTACCAAGACCACGAACGCTCCTACTTCTTCCACAGACTGTGCAACTCCTACCACCACCAAGTGCGCTCCTACTTCTAACACAGAACATGCTGCTCCTACCACCACCACGAGCCAAACTACTTCTAACAGAGACCCTGCTACTCGTAACACCACCCTGAGAGCACCTACTTCTACCACAGGCACTGCAACTCCTACCACCACAATGAGCGCTCCTAATTCAACCACAGAAACTAAAACTCCCACCAGCACCACGAGTGCCCCTACTTCTACTACAGACACTAGTACTCCTACCACCAACAGGAACGCTCCTACTTCTACCACAGAAACTACTACTAATACCACGGGAACGAGCACAACATCTTCTACCACAGACAGAACTATTCCTACCACCACCACGAGTTCCCGTACTTCTACCACAGACAATACTACTACCTCCACCACGAGCACAAGTACTTCTAGCACATAAACTACTACTCCTACCACCACCACGAGTGCAACTACTACTACCACTGACACTACTACTCCTACCACCACCACGAGTGCGCATATTTCTACGAAAGACTTTACTACTCCTACCTGCCCCACGATCACCAGTCCTTCAACCACAGAAACTACTACACCTACCACCAACAGAAGAACACCTCCTTGTACCACACACCCTGTTACTCCTACCACCACCAAGAGCACTCCTACTTCTACCACAGAAACTACTACTCCAACCACCACAACGAACACTCCTACTTCTACTGCAGAAAATACTGCTCCTATCACCACCACGAGCGAACTACATCTACCACAGACACTACTACTCCTAACACCATCACGAGCGCTCCTACTTCTACCACAGACACTATTACTCCAAGAAGCACCATGAGTGATCTCCTCCCTCTACCACAGACACTACTCCTCCTAACAACACAACAAGCGCTCCTACTTCTATCAAAGAAACTATTACCCTACCACCACCACGAGCGCTCGTACCTCTAACAAAGTATCTAGTACTCTGAACACCACCACGAGCTCTCCTACTTCTACTAGAGGAACTACTACTACCAAGACCACGAGCGCTCCTATTTCTTCCACAGACTGTGCAACTCCTACCACCACCAAGTGCGCTCCTACTTCTCACACAGAACATGCTGCTCCTACCACCACCATGAGCAAAACTACTTCTAATAGAGACCCTGCTACTCGTAACACCACCCTGAGAGCACCTACTTCTACCACAGGCACTGCAACTCCTACCACCACAATGAGTGCTCCTAATTCAATCACAGAAACAAAAACTCCCACCAGCACCACGAGTGCCCCTACTTCTACTACAGACACTAGTACTCCTACCACAACCAGGAACGCTCCTACTTCTACCACAGGAAGTACTACTAATACCACGGGAACGAGCACAACAACTTCTACCACAGACAGTGCTATTCCTACCACCACCACGAGCTCTCCTACTTCTACCACAGACACTACTACTCCTACCACCACCACGAGTGCAACTACTACTACCACTGAAACTACTATTCCTACCACCACCATGAGTGCACATATGTCTACGAAAGTCATTACTACTACCAACCACACGATCACCAGTCCTTCTACCACAGAAACTACTACTCCTACCTCCACCACAAGAGCACCTACTTGTTCCACAGACCCTGTGACTCCTACCACCACCAAGAGCACTCCTACTTCTACCACAGAAACCACTACTCCAACAACCACAATGAACACTGCTACGTCTACTGCAGAAACTACTGCTCCTACCACCACCACGAGCGAACTACATCTACCACCAACACTACTATGCCTAACACCATCACGAGCGCTCCTACTTCTACCACAGACACTATTACTCCAAGAAACACCATGAGCTCTCCTCCCTCTACCATAGACACTACTCCTCCTACCAACACAACGAGCGCTCCTACTTCTATCAAAGAAACTACTACCCTACCACCACCATGAACGCTCCTACTTCTACCACAGAACATGCAACGCATACCACCACCACAAGTGTTACTACTTCTACCACAATACCTGCTTCTCCCACCACCACCGCGAGTGGATCTTCTTGTACCCCAAAACCTTCTACTCCTACCAACACAACGAGAGCACCTACTTCTACCACCGGCCCTGCTACCTCTACCTCCATCACGAGCGATTCTATTTCTACAACAGAAACTACTACTCCTACCAACAGGAAGAGAGCTCCTACTTCTTCTACAGAAACTACTATTCCTACTACCACCACGAGCGCAACTACTTCTACCACAGACCGTACTACTCCTACCACCACCCCGAGTGTAAGTACTTCTACCACAGACACTACTGCTCTTACCACCACCACGAGTGCAAATACTTCTACCACAGACACTAGTGTTCCTACCACCAACACTGGTGCCAGTACTTCTACCACAGAAACTACTACTCCTACACCCACCACGAGCGCAACTACTTCTACCACAGACATTTCTACTGCTATCACAACCATGAGCCTCCTACTTCTATCAGAGACTGTGCAATTACTACCAGGAGGACTAGCGCTCTTCCTTCTAACACAGACACTACTACGCCTACCTCCATCACTAGCCCTTCTACTTCTACCACCATACCTGCTACTTCTACCACCACCATGAGCACAACTACCTCTACCACAGACACTACGACTCCTGTCACCACCACAAATGCTCATACAAATACGAAAGAGAATACTACTCCTACCACCCCCACGAGAATCACTGCTTCTAACACAGACACTACTACTCTTACCACTATCACGAGAGAACCTATTTGTACCACAGACCCTGCTATTCCTATCACCACCACGAGCACTGCGACTTCTACCACAGAAACTACTACTCGTAACACCACCATGGGCGCTCATACTTCTACCAAAGACACTACTACACCTTCAACCACCACGAGCGCTCATACTTCTACCAAAGACATTATTACTCCTAGAACCACTACGATCACCACTACTGCTATCTCAAACGCTACTAATCCTATCACAACCACGGGAGCACCTACTTCTACCACAGACCCTGATATTCCTACCAACACCCTGAGCTCTCCTACTTCTACCACAGAAACTACTACTACTACCACCAACACGAGCACTCCTACTTCTACCACGGAAACTACTAATTCTCCCTCCACCACGAGCACAGCTTCTACTACCACAGACAATACTACTCTTACAACCACCACCAGTGCTCCTACTTCTACCACAGAAACTACTACTACTACCACCAACACGAGCACTCCTACTTCTACCACGGAAACTACTAATTCTCCCTCCACCACGAGCACAGCTTCTACTACCACAGACAATACTACTCTTACAACCACCACCAGTGCTCCTACTTCTACCACAGACACTACTACTCCAAGCACCTCCACGAGCACTCCTACATCTACCACAGACACTACTACTCCTACCAACAAAATGAGAACTCCTTCTTCTACCAAAGAAACTACTACCCTACCACCACCATGAGCACTCCTACTTCTACCACAGAACATCCAACTCCAAGCACCACCACAGGCGATACTACTTCTAGCACAAAACCTGCTACTCCTACCACCACCACGAGTGCAACTACTTGTACCACAAAATATGCTACTCCTTCCAACACGACGAGAGCACCTACTTCTACCACAGGCCCTGCTACTCCTACCTCCATCACGAGCGATCATACTTCTACCCCAGAATCTACTGCTCCTACCACCAAGAGTGCTCCTACTTCCACCACAGAAACTGCTAGTTCTCCCACCCCCACGAGCACAACTACTTCTATCAGAGCACTACTACTCCTACCACCAGAACGAGAGCCACTACTTCTACCCTAGAAACTACTACTACCACAAACACCACGAGTGCTTCTTCTTCTACCACAAAACCTGTTATGCCTACCACCACCACGAGCGATCCTACTTCTACCACAGACACTACTACACCTACCACCACCACGAGCAATCCTACTTCTACCACAGAATCAACTACTCCTAACACCACCACTAGCGCTCCTGCTTCTACCACAGAAAGTACTACTCCTACCACCAGCACGAGCGCAACAACTTCTACTACAGACACTAATACACCTACAACCAAGATGAGTGCTCCTACTTCTACCACAGTCACCACTACTCCCACCAACACCACGAGCGCTCCTACTTCTACCACAGACAGTCCTACTCCTACCACCACCACGAGCGCTCCAACCTCTAAGGAAGTATCTAGTACTCTGAACACCACCACGAGCTGTCTTACTTCTACTAGAGAAACTACTACTACCAAGACCACGAACGCTCCTACTTCTTCCACAGACTGTGCAACTCCTACCACCACCAAGTGCGCTCCTACTTCTAACACAGAACATTCTGCTCCTACCACCACCACGAGCAAAACTACTTCTAACAGAGACCCTGCTACTCGTAACACCACCCTGAGAGCACCTACTTCTACCACAGGCACTGCAACTCCTACCACCACAATGAGCGCTCCTAATTCAACCACAGAAACTAAAACTCCCACCAGCACCACGAGTGCCCCTACTTCCAGTACAGACTCTAGTACTCCTACCACCAACAGGAACGCTCCTACTTCTACCACAGAAACTACTACTAATACCACGGGAACGAGCACAACATCTTCTACCACAGACAGAACTATTCCTACCACCACCACGAGTTCCCGTACTTCTACCACAGACAATACTACTACCTCCACCAGGAGCACAAGTACTTCTAGCACACAAACTACTACTCCTACCACCACCACGAGTGCAACTACTACTACCACTGACACAACTACTCCTACCACCACCACGAGTTCGCATATTTCTACGAAAGGCTTTGCTACTCCTACCTGCCTCACGATCACCAGTCCTTCAACCACAGAAATTACTACACCTACCACCAACAGAAGAACACCTCCTTGTACCACAGACCCTGTTACTCCTACCACCACCAAGAGCACTCCTACTTCTACCACAGAAACTACTACTCCAACCACCACAACGAACACTCCTACTTCTACTGCAGAAAATACTGCTCCTATCACCACCACGAGCGAACTACATCTACCACAGACACTACTACTCCTTACACCATCACGAGCTCTCCTACTTCTACTAGAGGAACTACTACTACCAAGACCACGAGCGCTCCTATTTCTTCCACAGACTGTGCAACTCCTACCACCACCAAGTGCGCTCCTACTTCTCACACAGAACATGCTGCTCCTACCACCACCATGAGCAAAACTACTTCTAATAGAGACCCTGCTACTCGTAACACCACCCTGAGAGCACCTACTTCTACCACAGGCACTGCAACTCCTACCACCACAATGAGTGCTCCTAATTCAATCACAGAAACAAAAACTCCCACCAGCACCACGAGTGCCCCTACTTCTACTACAGACACTAGTACTCCTACCACAACCAGGAACGCTCCTACTTCTACCACAGGAAGTACTACTAATACCACGGGAACGAGCACAACAATTTCTACCACAGACAGTGCTATTCCTACCACCACCACGAGCTCTCCTACTTCTACCACAGACACTACTACTCCTACCACCACCACGAGTGCAACTACTACTACCACTGAAACTACTATTCCTACCACCACCATGACTGCACATATGTCTACGAAAGTCATTACTACTACCAACCACACGATCACCAGTCCTTCTACCACAGAAACTACTACTCCTACCTCCACCACAAGAGCACCTACTTGTTCCACAGACCCTGTGACTCCTACCACCACCAAGAGCACTCCTACTTCTACCACAGAAACCACTACTCCAACAACCACAATGAACACTGCTACGTCTACTGCAGAAACTACTGCTCCTACCACCACCACGAGCGAACTACATCTACCACCAACACTACTATGCCTAACACCATCACGAGCGCTCCTACTTCTACCACAGACACTATTACTCCAAGAAACACCATGAGCTCTCCTCCCTCTACCATAGACACTACTCCTCCTACCAACACAACGAGCGCTCCTACTTCTATCAAAGAAACTACTACCCTACCACCACCATGAACGCTCCTACTTCTACCACAGAACATGCAACGCATACCACCACCACAAGTGTTACTACTTCTACCACAATACCTGCTTCTCCCACCACCACCGCGAGTGGATCTTCTTGTACCCCAAAACCTTCTACTCCTACCAACACAACGAGAGCACCTACTTCTACCACCGGCCCTGCTACCTCTACCTCCATCACGAGCGATTCTATTTCTACAACAGAAACTACTACTCCTACCAACAGGAAGAGAGCTCCTACTTCTTCTACAGAAACTACTATTCCTACTACCACCACGAGCGCAACTACTTCTACCACAGACCGTACTACTCCTACCACCACCCTGAGTGTAAGTACTTCTACCACAGACACTACTGCTCTTACCACCACCACGAGTGCAAATACTTCTACCACAGACACTAGTGTTCCTACCACCAACACTGGTGCCAGTACTTCTACCACAGAAACTACTACTCCTACACCCACCACGAGCGCAACTACTTCTACCACAGACATTTCTACTGCTATCACAACCATGAGCCTCCTACTTCTATCAGAGACCGTGCAATTACTACCAGGAGGACTAGCGCTCTTCCTTCTAACACAGACACTACTACGCCTACCTCCATCACTAGCCCTTCTACTTCTACCACCATACCTGCTACTTCTACCACCACCATGAGCACAACTACTTCTACCACAGACACTACGACTCCTGTCACCACCACAAATGCTCATACAAATACGAAAGAGAATACTACTCCTACCACCCCCACGAGAACCACTGCTTCTAACACAGACACTACTACTCTTACCACTATCACGAGAGAACCTATTTGTACCACAGACCCTGCTATTCCTATCACCACCACGAGCACTGCGACTTCTACCACAGAAACTACTACTCGTAACACCACCATGGGCGCTCATACTTCTACCAAAGACACTACTACACCTTCAACCACCACGAGCGCTCATACTTCTACCAAAGACATTATTACTCCTAGAACCACTACGATCACCACTACTGCTATCTCAAACGCTACTAATCCTATCACAACCACGGGAGCACCTACTTCTACCACAGACCCTGATATTCCTACCAACACCCTGAGCTCTCCTACTTCTACCACAGAAACTACTACTACTACCACCAACACGAGCACTCCTACTTCTACCACGGAAACTACTAATTCTCCCTCCACCACGAGCACAGCTTCTACTACCACAGACAATACTACTCTTACAACCACCACCAGTGCTCCTACTTCTACCACAGAAACTACTACTACTACCACCAACACGAGCACTCCTACTTCTACCACGGAAACTACTAATTCTCCCTCCACCACGAGCACAGCTTCTACTACCACAGACAATACTACTCTTACAACCACCACCAGTGCTCCTACTTCTACCACAGACACTACTACTCCAAGCACCTCCACGAGCACTCCTACATCTACCACAGACACTACTACTCCTACCAACAAAATGAGAACTCCTTCTTCTACCAAAGAAACTACTACCCTACCACCACCATGAGCACTCCTACTTCTACCACAGAACATGCAACTCCAAGCACCACCACAGGCGATACTACTTCTAGCACAAAACCTGCTACTCCTACCACCACCACGAGTGCAACTACTTGTACCACAAAATATGCTACTCCTTCCAACACGACGAGAGCACCTACTTCTACCACAGGCCCTGCTACTCCTACCTCCATCACGAGCGATCATACTTCTACCCCAGAATCTACTGCTCCTACCACCAAGAGTGCTCCTACTTCCACCACAGAAACTGCTAGTTCTCCCACCCCCACGAGCACAACTACTTCTATCAGAGCACTACTACTCCTACCACCAGAACGAGAGCCACTACTTCTACCCTAGAAACTACTACTACCACAAACACCACGAGTGCTTCTTCTTCTACCACAAAACCTGTTATGCCTACCACCACCACGAGCGATCCTACTTCTACCACAGACACTACTACACCTACCACCACCACGAGCAATCCTACTTCTACCACAGAATCAACTACTCCTAACACCACCACAAGCGCTCCTGCTTCTACCACAGAAAGTACTACTCCTACCACCAGCACGAGCGCAACAACTTCTACTACAGACACTAATACACCTACAACCAAGATGAGTGCTCCTACTTCTACCACAGTCACCACTACTCCCACCAACACCACGAGCGCTCCTACTTCTACCACAGACAGTCCTACTCCTACCACCACCACGAGCGCTCCAACCTCTAAGGAAGTATCTAGTACTCTGAACACCACCACGAGCTGTCTTACTTCTACTAGAGAAACTACTACTACCAAGACCACGAACGCTCCTACTTCTTCCACAGACTGTGCAACTCCTACCACCACCAAGTGCGCTCCTACTTCTAACACAGAACATTCTGCTCCTACCACCACCACGAGCAAAACTACTTCTAACAGAGACCCTGCTACTCGTAACACCACCCTGAGAGCACCTACTTCTACCACAGGCACTGCAACTCCTACCACCACAATGAGCGCTCCTAATTCAACCACAGAAACTAAAACTCCCACCAGCACCACGAGTGCCCCTACTTCCAGTACAGACTCTAGTACTCCTACCACCAACAGGAACGCTCCTACTTCTACCACAGAAACTACTACTAATACCACGGGAACGAGCACAACATCTTCTACCACAGACAGAACTATTCCTACCACCACCACGAGTTCCCGTACTTCTACCACAGACAATACTACTACCTCCACCAGGAGCACAAGTACTTCTAGCACACAAACTACTACTCCTACCACCACCACGAGTGCAACTACTACTACCACTGACACAACTACTCCTACCACCACCACGAGTTCGCATATTTCTACGAAAGGCTTTGCTACTCCTACCTGCCTCACGATCACCAGTCCTTCAACCACAGAAATTACTACACCTACCACCAACAGAAGAACACCTCCTTGTACCACAGACCCTGTTACTCCTACCACCACCAAGAGCACTCCTACTTCTACCACAGAAACTACTACTCCAACCACCACAACGAACACTCCTACTTCTACTGCAGAAAATACTGCTCCTATCACCACCACGAGCGAACTACATCTACCACAGACACTACTACTCCTTACACCATCACGAGCTCTCCTACTTCTACTAGAGGAACTACTACTACCAAGACCACGAGCGCTCCTATTTCTTCCACAGACTGTGCAACTCCTACCACCACCAAGTGCGCTCCTACTTCTCACACAGAACATGCTGCTCCTACCACCACCATGAGCAAAACTACTTCTAATAGAGACCCTGCTACTCGTAACACCACCCTGAGAGCACCTACTTCTACCACAGGCACTGCAACTCCTACCACCACAATGAGTGCTCCTAATTCAATCACAGAAACAAAAACTCCCACCAGCACCACGAGTGCCCCTACTTCTACTACAGACACTAGTACTCCTACCACAACCAGGAACGCTCCTACTTCTACCACAGGAAGTACTACTAATACCACGGGAACGAGCACAACAACTTCTACCACAGACAGTGCTATTCCTACCACCACCACGAGCTCTCCTACTTCTACCACAGACACTACTACTCCTACCACCACCACGAGTGCAACTACTACTACCACTGAAACTACTATTCCTACCACCACCATGAGTGCACATATGTCTACGAAAGTCATTACTACTACCAACCACACGATCACCAGTCCTTCTACCACAGAAACTACTACTCCTACCTCCACCACAAGAGCACCTACTTGTTCCACAGACCCTGTGACTCCTACCACCACCAAGAGCACTCCTACTTCTACCACAGAAACCACTACTCCAACAACCACAATGAACACTGCTACGTCTACTGCAGAAACTACTGCTCCTACCACCACCACGAGCGAACTACATCTACCACCAACACTACTATGCCTAACACCATCACGAGCGCTCCTACTTCTACCACAGACACTATTACTCCAAGAAACACCATGAGCTCTCCTCCCTCTACCATAGACACTACTCCTCCTACCAACACAACGAGCGCTCCTACTTCTATCAAAGAAACTACTACCCTACCACCACCATGAACGCTCCTACTTCTACCACAGAACATGCAACGCATACCACCACCACAAGTGTTACTACTTCTACCACAATACCTGCTTCTCCCACCACCACCGCGAGTGGATCTTCTTGTACCCCAAAACCTTCTACTCCTACCAACACAACGAGAGCACCTACTTCTACCACCGGCCCTGCTACCTCTACCTCCATCACGAGCGATTCTATTTCTACAACAGAAACTACTACTCCTACCAACAGGAAGAGAGCTCCTACTTCTTCTACAGAAACTACTATTCCTACTACCACCACGAGCGCAACTACTTCTACCACAGACCGTACTACTCCTACCACCACCCTGAGTGTAAGTACTTCTACCACAGACACTACTGCTCTTACCACCACCACGAGTGCAAATACTTCTACCACAGACACTAGTGTTCCTACCACCAACACTGGTGCCAGTACTTCTACCACAGAAACTACTACTCCTACACCCACCACGAGCGCAACTACTTCTACCACAGACATTTCTACTGCTATCACAACCATGAGCCTCCTACTTCTATCAGAGACCGTGCAATTACTACCAGGAGGACTAGCGCTCTTCCTTCTAACACAGACACTACTACGCCTACCTCCATCACTAGCCCTTCTACTTCTACCACCATACCTGCTACTTCTACCACCACCATGAGCACAACTACTTCTACCACAGACACTACGACTCCTGTCACCACCACAAATGCTCATACAAATACGAAAGAGAATACTACTCCTACCACCCCCACGAGAACCACTGCTTCTAACACAGACACTACTACTCTTACCACTATCACGAGAGAACCTATTTGTACCACAGACCCTGCTATTCCTATCACCACCACGAGCACTGCGACTTCTACCACAGAAACTACTACTCGTAACACCACCATGGGCGCTCATACTTCTACCAAAGACACTACTACACCTTCAACCACCACGAGCGCTCATACTTCTACCAAAGACATTATTACTCCTAGAACCACTACGATCACCACTACTGCTATCTCAAACGCTACTAATCCTATCACAACCACGGGAGCACCTACTTCTACCACAGACCCTGATATTCCTACCAACACCCTGAGCTCTCCTACTTCTACCACAGAAACTACTACTACTACCACCAACACGAGCACTCCTACTTCTACCACGGAAACTACTAATTCTCCCTCCACCACGAGCACAGCTTCTACTACCACAGACAATACTACTCTTACAACCACCACCAGTGCTCCTACTTCTACCACAGAAACTACTACTACTACCACCAACACGAGCACTCCTACTTCTACCACGGAAACTACTAATTCTCCCTCCACCACGAGCACAGCTTCTACTACCACAGACAATACTACTCTTACAACCACCACCAGTGCTCCTACTTCTACCACAGACACTACTACTCCAAGCACCTCCACGAGCACTCCTACATCTACCACAGACACTACTACTCCTACCAACAAAATGAGAACTCCTTCTTCTACCAAAGAAACTACTACCCTACCACCACCATGAGCACTCCTACTTCTACCACAGAACATCCAACTCCAAGCACCACCACAGGCGATACTACTTCTAGCACAAAACCTGCTACTCCTACCACCACCACGAGTGCAACTACTTGTACCACAAAATATGCTACTCCTTCCAACACGACGAGAGCACCTACTTCTACCACAGGCCCTGCTACTCCTACCTCCATCACGAGCGATCATACTTCTACCCCAGAATCTACTGCTCCTACCACCAAGAGTGCTCCTACTTCCACCACAGAAACTGCTAGTTCTCCCACCCCCACGAGCACAACTACTTCTATCAGAGCACTACTACTCCTACCACCAGAACGAGAGCCACTACTTCTACCCTAGAAACTACTACTACCACAAACACCACGAGTGCTTCTTCTTCTACCACAAAACCTGTTATGCCTACCACCACCACGAGCGATCCTACTTCTACCACAGACACTACTACACCTACCACCACCACGAGCAATCCTACTTCTACCACAGAATCAACTACTCCTAACACCACCACAAGCGCTCCTGCTTCTACCACAGAAAGTACTACTCCTACCACCAGCACGAGCGCAACAACTTCTACTACAGACACTAATACACCTACAACCAAGATGAGTGCTCCTACTTCTACCACAGTCACCACTACTCCCACCAACACCACGAGCGCTCCTACTTCTACCACAGACAGTCCTACTCCTACCACCACCACGAGCGCTCCAACCTCTAAGGAAGTATCTAGTACTCTGAACACCACCACGAGCTGTCTTACTTCTACTAGAGAAACTACTACTACCAAGACCACGAACGCTCCTACTTCTTCCACAGACTGTGCAACTCCTACCACCACCAAGTGCGCTCCTACTTCTAACACAGAACATGCTGCTCCTACCACCACCACGAGCAAAACTACTTCTAACAGAGACCCTGCTACTCGTAACACCACCCTGAGAGCACCTACTTCTACCACAGGCACTGCAACTCCTACCACCACAATGAGCGCTCCTAATTCAACCACAGAAACTAAAACTCCCACCAGCACCACGAGTGCCCCTACTTCTAGTACAGACTCTAGTACTCCTACCACCAACAGGAACGCTCCTACTTCTACCACAGAAACTACTACTCATACCACGGGAACGAGCACAACATCTTCTACCACAGACAGAACTATTCCTACCACCACCACGAGTTCCCGTACTTCTACCACAGACAATACTACTACCTCCACCAGGAGCACAAGTACTTCTAGCACACAAACTACTACTCCTACCACCACCACGAGTGCAACTACTACTACCACTGACACAACTACTCCTACCACCACCACGAGTTCGCATATTTCTACGAAAGGCTTTGCTACTCCTACCTGCCTCACGATCACCAGTCCTTCAACCACAGAAATTACTACACCTACCACCAACAGAAGAACACCTCCTTGTACCACAGACCCTGTTACTCCTACCACCACCAAGAGCACTCCTACTTCTACCACAGAAACTACTACTCCAACCACCACAACGAACACTCCTACTTCTACTGCAGAAAATACTGCTCCTATCACCACCACGAGCGAACTACATCTACCACAGACACTACTACTCCTTACACCATCACGAGCTCTCCTACTTCTACTAGAGGAACTACTACTACCAAGACCACGAGCGCTCCTATTTCTTCCACAGACTGTGCAACTCCTACCACCACCAAGTGCGCTCCTACTTCTCACACAGAACATGCTGCTCCTACCACCACCATGAGCAAAACTACTTCTAATAGAGACCCTGCTACTCGTAACACCACCCTGAGAGCACCTACTTCTACCACAGGCACTGCAACTCCTACCACCACAATGAGTGCTCCTAATTCAATCACAGAAACAAAAACTCCCACCAGCACCACGAGTGCCCCTACTTCTACTACAGACACTAGTACTCCTACCACAACCAGGAACGCTCCTACTTCTACCACAGGAAGTACTACTAATACCACGGGAACGAGCACAACAACTTCTACCACAGACAGTGCTATTCCTACCACCACCACGAGCTCTCCTACTTCTACCACAGACACTACTACTCCTACCACCACCACGAGTGCAACTACTACTACCACTGAAACTACTATTCCTACCACCACCATGAGTGCACATATGTCTACGAAAGTCATTACTACTACCAACCACACGATCACCAGTCCTTCTACCACAGAAACTACTACTCCTACCTCCACCACAAGAGCACCTACTTGTTCCACAGACCCTGTGACTCCTACCACCACCAAGAGCACTCCTACTTCTACCACAGAAACCACTACTCCAACAACCACAATGAACACTGCTACGTCTACTGCAGAAACTACTGCTCCTACCACCACCACGAGCGAACTACATCTACCACCAACACTACTATGCCTAACACCATCACGAGCGCTCCTACTTCTACCACAGACACTATTACTCCAAGAAACACCATGAGCTCTCCTCCCTCTACCATAGACACTACTCCTCCTACCAACACAACGAGCGCTCCTACTTCTATCAAAGAAACTACTACCCTACCACCACCATGAACGCTCCTACTTCTACCACAGAACATGCAACTCAGACCACCACCACAAGTGTTACTACTTCTACCACAATACCTGCTTCTCCCAACACCACCGCGAGTGGATCTTCTTGTACCCCAAAACCTTCTACTCCTACCAACACAACGAGAGCACCTACTTCTACCACCGGCCCTGCTACCTCTACCTCCATCACGAGCGATTCTATTTCTACAACAGAAACTACTACTCCTACCAACAGGAAGAGAGCTCCTACTTCTTCTACAGAAACTACTATTCCTACTACCACCACGAGCGCAACTACTTCTACCACAGACCGTACTACTCCTACCACCACCCTGAGTGTAAGTACTTCTACCACAGACACTACTGCTCTTACCACCACCACGAGTGCAAATACTTCTACCACAGACACTAGTGTTCCTACCACCAACACTGGTGCCAGTACTTCTACCACAGAAACTACTACTCCTACACCCACCACGAGCGCAACTACTTCTACCACAGACATTTCTACTGCTATCACAACCATGAGCCTCCTACTTCTATCAGAGACCGTGCAATTACTACCAGGAGGACTAGCGCTCTTCCTTCTAACACAGACACTACTACGCCTACCTCCATCACTAGCCCTTCTACTTCTACCACCATACCTGCTACTTCTACCACCACCATGAGCACAACTACTTCTACCACAGACACTACGACTCCTGTCACCACCACAAATGCTCATACAAATACGAAAGAGAATACTACTCCTACCACCCCCACGAGAACCACTGCTTCTAACACAGACACTACTACTCTTACCACTATCACGAGAGAACCTATTTGTACCACAGACCCTGCTATTCCTATCACCACCACGAGCACTGCGACTTCTACCACAGAAACTACTACTCGTAACACCACCATGGGCGCTCATACTTCTACCAAAGACACTACTACACCTTCAACCACCACGAGCGCTCATACTTCTACCAAAGACATTATTACTCCTAGAACCACTACGACCACCACTACTGCTATCACAAACGCTACTAATCCTACCACAACCACGGGAGCACCTACTTCTACCACAGACCCTGATATTCCTACCAACACCCTGAGCGCTCCTACTTCTACCACAGAAACTACTACTACTACCACCAACACGAGCACTCCTATTTCTACCACGGAAACTACTAATTCTCCCTCCACCACGAGCACAGCTTCTACTACCACAGAGCACACTACTCTTACCACCACCACCAGTGCTCCTACTTCTACCACAGACACTACTACTCCAAGCACCTCCACGAGCACTCCTACATCTACCACAGACAGTACTACTCCTACCAACAAAATGAGCACTCCTACTTCTACCAAAGAAACTACTATCCTACCAGCACCATGAGCACTCCTACTTCTACCACAGAACATGCAACTCCAAGCACCACCACAGGCGATACTACTTCTAGCACAAAACCTGCTACTCCTACCACCACCACGAGTGCAACTACTTGTACCACAAAATATGCTACTCCTTCCAACACGATGAGAGCACCTAATTCTACCACAGGCCCTGCTACTCCTACCTCCATCACGAGCGATCATACTTCTACCCCAGAATCTACTGCTCCTACCACCAAGAGTGCTCCTACTTCTACCAAAGAAACTACTAGTTCTCCCACCCCCACGAGCACAACTACTTCTACCAGAGCACTACTACTCCTACCACCAGAACGAGAGCCACTACTTCTACCCTAGAAACTACTACTACCACAAACACCACGAGTGCTTCTTCTTCTACCACAAAACCTGTTATGCCTACCACCACCACGAGCGATCCTACTTCTACCACAGACACTACTACACCTACCACCACCACGAGCAATCCTACTTCTACCACAGAATCAACTACTCCTAACACCACCACGAGCGCTCCTGCTTCTACCACAGAAAGTACTACTCCTACCACCAGCACGAGCGCAACAACTTCTACTACAGACACTAATACACCTACAACCAAGATGAGTGCTCCTACTTCTACCACAGTCACCACTACTCCCACCAACACCACGAGCGCTCCTACTTCTACCACAGACAGTCCTACTCCTACCACCACCACGAGCGCTCCTACCTCTAAGGAAGTATCTAGTACTCTGAACACCACCACGAGCTCTCCTACTTCTACTAGAGAAACTACTACTACCAAGACCACGAACGCTCCTACTTCTTCCACAGACTGTGCAACTCCTACCACCACCAAGTGTGCTCCTACTTCTCACACAGAACATGCTGCTCCTACCACCACCACGAGCAAAACTACTTCTAACAGAGACCCTGCTACTCGTACCACCACGAGAGCACCTACTTCTACCACAGGCACGGCAACACCTACCACCACAATGAGCGCTCCTAATTCAACCACAGAAACTAAAACACCCACCAGCACCACGAGCGCCCCTACTTCTAGTACAGACTCTAGTACTCCTACCACCAACAGGAACGCTCCTACTTCTACCACAGAAACTACTACTAATACCACGGGAACGAGCACAACATCTTCTACCACAGACAGAACTATTCCTACCACCACCACGAGTTCCCGTACTTCTACCACAGACAATACTACTACCTCCACCACGAGCACAAGTACTTCTAGCACACAAACTACTACTCCTACCACCACCACGAGTGCAACTACTACTACCACTGACACAACTACTCCTACCACCACCACGAGTTCGCATATTTCTACGAAAGACTTTGCTACTCCTACCTGCCTCACGATCACCAGTCCTTCAACCACAGAAATTACTACACCTACCACCAACAGAAGAACACCTCCTTGTACCACAGACCCTGTTACTCCTACCACCACCAAGAGCACTCCTACTTCTACCACAGAAACTACTACTCCAACCACCACAACGAACACTCCTACTTCTACTGCAGAAAATACTGCTCCTATCACCACCACGAGCGAACTACATCTACCACAGACACTACTACTCCTTACACCATCACGAGCTCTCCTACTTCTACTAGAGGAACTACTACTACCAAGACCACGAGCGCTCCTATTTCTTCCACAGACTGTGCAACTCCTACCACCACCAAGGGCGCTCCTACTTCTCACACAGAACATGCTGCTCCTACCACCACCATGAGCAAAACTACTTCTAATAGAGACCCTGCTACTCGTAACACCACCCTGAGAGCACCTACTTCTACCACAGGCACTGCAACTCCTACCACCACAATGAGTGCTCCTAATTCAATCACAGAAACAAAAACTCCCACCAGCACCACGAGTGCCCCTACTTCTACTACAGACACTAGTACTCCTACCACAACCAGGAACGCTCCTACTTCTACCACAGGAAGTACTACTAATACCACGGGAACGAGCACAACAACTTCTACCACAGACAGTGCTATTCCTACCACCACCACGAGCTCTCCTACTTCTACCACAGACACTACTACTCCTACCACCACCACGAGTGCAACTACTACTACCACTGAAACTACTATTCCTACCACCACCATGAGTGCACATATGTCTACGAAAGTCATTACTACTACCAACCACACGATCACCAGTCCTTCTACCACAGAAACTACTACTCCTACCTCCACCACAAGAGCACCTACTTGTTCCACAGACCCTGTGACTCCTACCACCACCAAGAGCACTCCTACTTCTACCACAGAAACCACTACTCCAACAACCACAATGAACACTGCTACTTCTACTGCAGAAACTACTGCTCCTACCACCACCACGAGCGAACTACATCTACCACCAACACTACTATGCCTAACACCATCACGAGCGCTCCTACTTCTACCACAGACACTATTACTCCAAGAAACACCATGAGCTCTCCTCCCTCTACCATAGACACTACTCCTCCTACCAACACAACGAGCGCTCCTACTTCTATCAAAGAAACTACTACCCTACCACCACCATGAACGCTCCTACTTCTACCACAGAACATGCAACGCATACCACCACCACAAGTGTTACTACTTCTACCACAATACCTGCTTCTCCCACCACCACCGCGAGTGGATCTTCTTGTACCCCAAAACCTTCTACTCCTACCAACACAACGAGAGCACCTACTTCTACCACCGGCCCTGCTACCTCTACCTCCATCACGAGCGATTCTATTTCTACAACAGAAACTACTACTCCTACCAACAGGAAGA
This sequence comes from Balaenoptera ricei, assembly GCF_028023285.1. Lineage (NCBI taxonomy): Eukaryota > Metazoa > Chordata > Mammalia > Artiodactyla > Balaenopteridae > Balaenoptera > Balaenoptera ricei. The sequence goes on from NC_082654.1 coordinate 80,429,706, forward strand.
GAGCTCCTACTTCTTCTACAGAAACTACTATTCCTACTACCACCACGAGCGCAACTACTTCTACCACAGACCGTACTACTCCTACCACCACCCCGAGTGTAAGTACTTCTACCACAGACACTACTGCTCTTACCACCACCACGAGTGCAAATACTTCTACCACAGACACTAGTGTTCCTACCACCAACACTGGTGCCAGTACTTCTACCACAGAAACTACTACTCCTACACCCACCACGAGCGCAACTACTTCTACCACAGACATTTCTACTGCTATCACAACCATGAGCCTCCTACTTCTATCAGAGACCGTGCAATTACTACCAAGAGGACTAGCGCTCTTCCTTCTAACACAGACACTACTACGCCTACCTCCATCACTAGCCCTTCTACTTCTACCACCATACCTGCTACTTCTACCACCACCATGAGCACAACTACTTCTACCACAGACACTACGACTCCTGTCACCACCACAAATGCTCATACAAATACGAAAGAGAATACTACTCCTACCACCCCCACGAGAACCACTGCTTCTAACACAGACACTACTACTCTTACCACTATCACGAGAGAACCTATTTGTACCACAGACCCTGCTATTCCTATCACCACCACGAGCACTGCGACTTCTACCACAGAAACTACTACTCGTAACACCACCATGGGCGCTCATACTTCTACCAAAGACACTACTACACCTTCAACCACCACGAGCGCTCATACTTCTACCAAAGACATTATTACTCCTAGAATCACTACGATCACCACTACTGCTATCTCAAACGCTACTAATCCTATCACAACCACGGGAGCACCTACTTCTACCACAGACCCTGATATTCCTACCAACACCCTGAGCTCTCCTACTTCTACCACAGAAACTACTACTACTACCACCAACACGAGCACTCCTACTTCTACCACGGAAACTACTAATTCTCCCTCCACCAGGAGCACAGCTTCTACTACCACAGACAATACTACTCTTACAACCACCACCAGTGCTCCTACTTCTAATACAGAAACTACTACTACTACCACCAACACGAGCACTCCTACTTCTACCACGGAAACTACTAATTCTCCCTCCACCACGAGCACAGCTTCTACTACCACAGACAATACTACTCTTACAACCACCACCAGTGCTCCTACTTCTACCACAGAAACTACTACTACTACCACCAACACGAGCACTCCTACTTCTACCACGGAAACTACTAATTCTCCCTCCACCAGGAGCACAGCTTCTACTACCACAGACAATACTACTCTTACAACCACCACCAGTGCTCCTACTTCTACCACAGACACTACTACTCCAAGCACCTCCACGAGCACTCCTACATCTACCACAGACACTACTACTCCTACCAACAAAATGAGAACTCCTTCTTCTACCAAAGAAACTACTACCCTACCACCACCATGAGCACTCCTACTTCTACCACAGAACATCCAACTCCAAGCACCACCACAGGCGATACTACTTCTAGCACAAAACCTGCTACTCCTACCACCACCACGAGTGCAACTACTTGTACCACAAAATATGCTACTCCTTCCAACACGACGAGAGCACCTACTTCTACCACAGGCCCTGCTACTCCTACCTCCATCACGAGCGATCATACTTCTACCCCAGAATCTACTGCTCCTACCACCAAGAGTGCTCCTACTTCCACCACAGAAACTGCTAGTTCTCCCACCCCCACGAGCACAACTACTTCTATCAGAGCACTACTACTCCTACCACCAGAACGAGAGCCACTACTTCTACCCTAGAAACTACTACTACCACAAACACCACGAGTGCTTCTTCTTCTACCACAAAACCTGTTATGCCTACCACCACCACGAGCGATCCTACTTCTACCACAGACACTACTACACCTACCACCACCACGAGCAATCCTACTTCTACCACAGAATCAACTACTCCTAACACCACCACAAGCGCTCCTGCTTCTACCACAGAAAGTACTACTCCTACCACCAGCACGAGCGCAACAACTTCTACTACAGACACTAATACACCTACAACCAAGATGAGTGCTCCTACTTCTACCACAGTCACCACTACTCCCACCAACACCACGAGCGCTCCTACTTCTACCACAGACAGTCCTACTCCTACCACCACCACGAGCGCTCCAACCTCTAAGGAAGTATCTAGTACTCTGAACACCACCACGAGCTCTCCTACTTCTACTAGAGAAACTATTACTACCAAGACCACGAACGCTCCTACTTCTTCCACAGACTGTGCAACTCCTACCACCACCAAGTGCGCTCCTACTTCTAACACAGAACATGCTGCTCCTACCACCACCACGAGCAAAACTACTTCTAACAGAGACCCTGCTACTCGTAACACCACCCTGAGAGCACCTACTTCTACCACAGGCACTGCAACTCCTACCACCACAATGAGCGCTCCTAATTCAACCACAGAAACTAAAACTCCCACCAGCACCACGAGTGCCCCTACTTCTACTACAGACACTAGTACTCCTACCACCAACAGGAACGCTCCTACTTCTACCACAGAAACTAATACCAATACCACAGGAAGGAGCACAACAACTTCTACCACAGACAGAACTATTCCTACCACCACCACGAGTTCCCGTACTTCTACCACAGACAATACTACTACCTCCACCACGAGCACAAGTACTTCTAGCACATAAACTACTACTCCTACCACCAGCACGAGTGCAACTACTACTACCACTGACACTACTACTCCTACCACCACCACGAGTGCGCATATTTCTACAAAAGACTTTACTACTCCTACCTGCCCCACGATCACCAGTCCTTCAACCACAGAAACTACTACACCTACCACCAACAGAAGAACACCTCCTTGTACCACACACCCTGTTACTCCTACCACCACCAAGAGCACTCCTACTTCTACCACAGAAACTACTACTCCAACCACCACAACGAACACTCCTACTTCTACTGCAGAAAATACTGCTCCTATCACCACCACGAGCGAACTACATCTACCACAGACACTACTACTCCTAACACCATCACGAGCGCTCCTACTTCTACCACAGACACTATTACTCCAAGAAGCACCATGAGTGATCTCCTCCCTCTACCACAGACACTACTCCTCCTAACAACACAACAAGCGCTCCTACTTCTATCAAAGAAACTATTACCCTACCACCACCACGAGCGCTCGTACCTCTAACAAAGTATCTAGTACTCTGAACACCAGCACGAGCTCTCCTACTTCTACTAGAGGAACTACTACTACCAAGACCACGAGCGCTCCTATTTCTTCCACAGACTGTGCAACTCCTACCACCACCAAGTGCGCTCCTACTTCTCACACAGAACATGCTGCTCCTACCACCACCACGAGCAAAACTACTTCTAACAGAGACCTGCTACTCGTAACACCACCCTGAGAGCACCTACTTCTACCACAGGCACTGCAACTCCTACCACCACAATGAGCGCTCCTAATTCAACCACAGAAACTAAAACTCCCACCAGCACCACGAGTTCCCCTACTTCTACTACAGACACTAGTACTCCTACCACCAACAGGAACGCTCCTACTTCTACCACAGAAACTAATACCAATACCACAGGAAGGAGCACAACAACTTCTACCACAGACAGAACTATTCCTACCACCACCACGAGTTCCCGTACTTCTACCACAGACAATACTACTACCTCCACCACGAGCACAAGTACTTCTAGCACATAAACTACTACTCCTACCACCAGCACGAGTGCAACTACTACTACCACTGACACTACTACTCCTACCACCACCACGAGTGCGCATATTTCTACAAAAGACTTTACTACTCCTACCTGCCCCACGATCACCAGTCCTTCAACCACAGAAACTACTACACCTACCACCAACAGAAGAACACCTCCTTGTACCACACACCCTGTTACTCCTACCACCACCAAGAGCACTCCTACTTCTACCACAGAAACTACTACTCCAACCACCACAACGAACACTCCTACTTCTACTGCAGAAAATACTGCTCCTATCACCACCACGAGCGAACTACATCTACCACAGACACTACTACTCCTAACACCATCACGAGCGCTCCTACTTCTACCACAGACACTATTACTCCAAGAAGCACCATGAGTGATCTCCTCCCTCTACCACAGACACTACTCCTCCTAACAACACAACAAGCGCTCCTACTTCTATCAAAGAAACTATTACCCTACCACCACCACGAGCGCTCGTACCTCTAACAAAGTATCTAGTACTCTGAACACCAGCACGAGCTCTCCTACTTCTACTAGAGGAACTACTACTACCAAGACCACGAGCGCTCCTATTTCTTCCACAGACTGTGCAACTCCTACCACCACCAAGTGCGCTCCTACTTCTCACACAGAACATGCTGCTCCTACCACCACCACGAGCAAAACTACTTCTAACAGAGACCTGCTACTCGTAACACCACCCTGAGAGCACCTACTTCTACCACAGGCACGGCAACTCCTACCACCACAATGAGCGCTCCTACTTCTACCACAGGCACGGCCACTCCTACCACCACAATGAGCGCTCCTAATTCAACCACAGAAACAAAAACTCCCACCACCACCACGAGCGCCCCTACTTCTACTACAGACACTAGTACTCCTAACACAACCAGGAACGCTCCTACTTCTACCACAGGAACTACTACTAATACCACGGGAACGAGTACAACAACTTCTACCACAGACAGTACTATTGCTACCACCACCACGAGCTCTCCTACTTCTGCCACAGACACTACTACTCCTACCACCACCACGAGTGCAACTACTACTACCACTGAAACTACTATTCCTACCACCACCATGACTGCACATATGTCTACGAAAGTCATTACTACTACCAACCACATGATCACCAGTCCTTCTACCACAGAAACTACTACTCCTACCTCCACCACAAGAGCACCTACTTGTTCCACAGACCCTGTGACTCCTACCACCACCAAGAGCACTCCTACTTCTACCACAGAAACCACTACTCCAACCACCACAATGAACACTGCTACTTCTACTGCAGAAACTACTGCTCCTACCACCACCACGAGCGAACTACATCTACCACCAACACTACTATGCCTAACACCATCACGAGCGCTCCTACTTCTACCACAGACACTATTACTCCAAGAAACACCATGAGCTCTCCTCCCTCTACCATAGACACTACTCCTCCTACCAACACAACGAGCGCTCCTACTTCTATCAAAGAAACTACTACCCTACCACCACCATGAACGCTCCTACTTCTACCACAGAACATGCAACGCATACCACCACCACAAGTGTTACTACTTCTACCACAATACCTGCTTCTCCCACCACCACCGCGAGTGGATCTTCTTGTACCCCAAATCCTTCTACTCCTACCAACACAACGAGAGCACCTACTTCTACCACCGGCCCTGCTACCTCTACCTCCATCACGAGCGATTCTATTTCTACAACAGAAACTACTACTCCTACCAACAGGAAGAGAGCTCCTACTTCTTCTACAGAAACTACTATTCCTACTACCACCACGAGCGCAACTACTTCTACCACAGACCGTACTACTCCTACCACCACCCCGAGTGTAAGTACTTCTACCACAGACACTACTGCTCTTACCACCACCACGAGTGCAAATACTTCTACCACAGACACTAGTGTTCCTACCACCAACACTGGTGCCAGTACTTCTACCACAGAAACTACTACTCCTACACCCACCACGAGCGCAACTACTTCTACCACAGACATTTCTACTGCTATCACAACCATGAGCCTCCTACTTCTATCAGAGACTGTGCAATTACTACCAGGAGGACTAGCGCTCTTCCTTCTAACACAGACACTACTACGCCTACCTCCATCACTAGCCCTTCTACTTCTACCACCATACCTGCTACTTCTACCACCACCATGAGCACAACTACTTCTACCACAGACACTACGACTCCTGTCACCACCACAAATGCTCATACAAATACGAAAGAGAATACTACTCCTACCACCCCCACGAGAACCACTGCTTCTAACACAGACACTACTACTCTTACCACTATCACGAGAGAACCTATTTGTACCACAGACCCTGCTATTCCTATCACCACCACGAGCACTGCGACTTCTACCACAGAAACTACTACTCGTAACACCACCATGGGCGCTCATACTTCTACCAAAGACACTACTACACCTTCAACCACCACGAGCGCTCATACTTCTACCAAAGACATTATTACTCCTAGAACCACTACGATCACCACTACTGCTATCTCAAACGCTACTAATCCTATCACAACCACGGGAGCACCTACTTCTACCACAGACCCTGATATTCCTACCAACACCCTGAGCGCTCCTACTTCTACCACAGAAACTACTACTACTACCACCAACACGAGCACTCCTACTTCTACCACGGAAACTACTAATTCTCCCTCCACCACGAGCACAGCTTCTACTACCACAGACAATACTACTCTTACAACCACCACCAGTGCTCCTACTTCTACCACAGAAACTACTACTACTACCACCAACACGAGCACTCCTACTTCTACCACGGAAACTACTAATTCTCCCTCCACCAGGAGCACAGCTTCTACTACCACAGACAATACTACTCTTACAACCACCACCAGTGCTCCTACTTCTACCACAGACACTACTACTCCAAGCACCTCCACGAGCACTCCTACATCTACCACAGACACTACTACTCCTACCAACAAAATGAGAACTCCTTCTTCTACCAAAGAAACTACTACCCTACCACCACCATGAGCACTCCTACTTCTACCACAGAACATCCAACTCCAAGCACCACCACAGGCGATACTACTTCTAGCACAAAACCTGCTACTCCTACCACCACCACGAGTGCAACTACTTGTACCACAAAATATGCTACTCCTTCCAACACGACGAGAGCACCTACTTCTACCACAGGCCCTGCTACTCCTACCTCCATCACGAGCGATCATACTTCTACCCCAGAATCTACTGCTCCTACCACCAAGAGTGCTCCTACTTCCACCACAGAAACTGCTAGTTCTCCCACCCCCACGAGCACAACTACTTCTATCAGAGCACTACTACTCCTACCACCAGAACGAGAGCCACTACTTCTACCCTAGAAACTACTACTACCACAAACACCACGAGTGCTTCTTCTTCTACCACAAAACCTGTTATGCCTACCACCACCACGAGCGATCCTACTTCTACCACAGACACTACTACACCTACCACCACCACGAGCAATCCTACTTCTACCACAGAATCAACTACTCCTAACACCACCACAAGCGCTCCTGCTTCTACCACAGAAAGTACTACTCCTACCACCAGCACGAGCGCAACAACTTCTACTACAGACACTAATACACCTACAACCAAGATGAGTGCTCCTACTTCTACCACAGTCACCACTACTCCCACCAACACCACGAGCGCTCCTACTTCTACCACAGACAGTCCTACTCCTACCACCACCACGAGCGCTCCAACCTCTAAGGAAGTATCTAGTACTCTGAACACCACCACGAGCTCTCCTACTTCTACTAGAGAAACTACTACTACCAAGACCACGAACGCTCCTACTTCTTCCACAGACTGTGCAACTCCTACCACCACCAAGTGCGCTCCTACTTCTAACACAGAACATGCTGCTCCTACCACCACCACGAGCAAAACTACTTCTAACAGAGACCCTGCTACTCGTAACACCACCCTGAGAGCACCTACTTCTACCACAGGCACTGCAACTCCTACCACCACAATGAGCGCTCCTAATTCAACCACAGAAACTAAAACTCCCACCAGCACCACGAGTGCCCCTACTTCTACTACAGACACTAGTACTCCTACCACCAACAGGAACGCTCCTACTTCTACCACAGAAACTAATACCAATACCACAGGAAGGAGCACAACAACTTCTACCACAGACAGAACTATTCCTACCACCACCACGAGTTCCCGTACTTCTACCACAGACAATACTACTACCTCCACCACGAGCACAAGTACTTCTAGCACATAAACTACTACTCCTACCACCACCACGAGTGCAACTACTACTACCACTGACACTACTACTCCTACCACCACCACGAGTGCGCATATTTCTACGAAAGACTTTACTACTCCTACCTGCCCCACGATCACCAGTCCTTCAACCACAGAAACTACTACACCTACCACCAACAGAAGAACACCTCCTTGTACCACACACCCTGTTACTCCTACCACCACCAAGAGCACTCCTACTTCTACCACAGAAACTACTACTCCAACCACCACAACGAACACTCCGACTTCTACTGCAGAAAATACTGCTCCTATCACCACCACGAGCGAACTACATCTACCACAGACACTACTACTCCTAACACCATCACGAGCGCTCCTACTTCTACCACAGACACTATTACTCCAAGAAGCACCATGAGTGATCTCCTCCCTCTACCACAGACACTACTCCTCCTAACAACACAACAAGCGCTCCTAATTCTATCAAAGAAACTATTACCCTACCACCACCACGAGCGCTCGTACCTCTAACAAAGTATCTAGTACTCTGAACACCAGCACGAGCTCTCCTACTTCTACTAGAGGAACTACTACTACCAAGACCACGAGCGCTCCTATTTCTTCCACAGACTGTGCAACTCCTACCACCACCAAGTGCGCTCCTACTTCTCACACAGAACATGCTGCTCCTACCACCACCACGAGCAAAACTACTTCTAACAGAGACCTGCTACTCGTAACACCACCCTGAGAGCACCTACTTCTACCACAGGCACGGCAACTCCTACCACCACAATGAGCGCTCCTAATTCAACCACAGAAACAAAAACTCCCACCACCACCACGAGCGCCCCTACTTCTACTACAGACACTAGTACTCCTAACACAACCAGGAACGCTCCTACTTCTACCACAGGAACTACTACTAATACCACGGGAACGAGTACAACAACTTCTACCACAGACAGTACTATTGCTACCACCACCACGAGCTCTCCTACTTCTGCCACAGACACTACTACTCTTACCACCATCACGAGTGCAACTACTACTACCACTGAAACTACTATTCCTACCACCACCATGACTGCACATATGTCTACGAAAGTCATTACTACTCCTACCAACCACACGATCACCAGTCCTTCTACCACAGAAACTACTACTCCTACCTCCACCACAAGAGCACCTACTAGTTCCACAGACCCTGTGACTCCTACCACCACCAAGAGCACTCCTACTTCTACCACAGAAACCACTACTCCAACCACCACAACGAACACTGCTACTTCTACTGCAGAAACTACTGCTCCTACCACCACCACGAACGAACTACATCTACCACCGACACTACTATGCCTAACACCATCACGAGCGCTCCTACTTCTACCACAGACACTATTACTCCAAGAAACACCATGAGCTCTCCTCCCTCTACCATAGACACTACTCCTCCTACCAACACAACGAGCGCTCCTACTTCTATCAAAGAAACTACTACCCTACCACCAACATGAACGCTCCTACTTCTACCACAGAACATGCAACTCAGACCACCACCACAAGTGTTACTACTTCTACCACAATACCTGCTTCTCCCACCACCACCGCGAGTGGATCTTCTTGTACCCCAAAACCTTCTACTCCTACCAACACAACGAGAGCACCTACTTCTACCACCGGCCCTGCTACCTCTACCTCCATCACGAGCGATTCTATTTCTACAACAGAAACTACTACTCCTACCAACAGGAAGAGAGCTCCTACTTCTTCTACAGAAACTACTATTCCTACTACCACCACGAACGCAACTACTTCTACCACAGACCGTACTACTCCTACCACCACCCCGAGTGTAAGTACTTCTACCACAAACACTACTGCTCTTACCACCACCACGAGTGCAAATACTTCTACCACAGACACTAGTGTTCCTACCACCAACATTGGTGCCAGTACTTCTACCACAGAAACTACTACTCCTACACCCACCACGAGCGCAACTACTTCTACCACAGACATTTCTACTGCTATCACAACCATGAGCCTCCTACTTCTATCAGAGACCGTGCAATTACTACCAGGAGGACTAGCGCTCTTCCTTCTAACACAGACACTACTACGCCTACCTCCATCACTAGCCCTTCTACTTCTACCACCATACCTGCTACTTCTACCACCACCATGAGCACAACTACTTCTACCACAGACACTACGACTCCTGTCACCACCACGAATGCTCATACAAATACGAAAGAGAATACTACTCCTACCACCCCCACGAGAACCACTGCTTCTAACACAGACACTACTACTCTTACCACTATCACGAGAGAACCTATGTGTACCACAGACCCTGCTATTCCTATCACCACCACGAGCACTGCGACTTCTACCACAGAAACTACTACTCGTAACACCACCATGGGCGCTCATACTTCTACCAAAGACACTACTACACCTTCAACCACCACGAGCGCTCATACTTCTACCAAAGACATTATTACTCCTAGAATCACTACGATCACCACTACTGCTATCTCAAACGCTACTAATCCTATCACAACCACGGGAGCACCTACTTCTACCACAGACCCTGATATTCCTACCAACACCCTGAGCTCTCCTACTTCTACCACAGAAACTACTACTACTACCACCAACACGAGCACTCCTACTTCTACCACGGAAACTACTAATTCTCCCTCCACCACGAGCACAGCTTCTACTACCACAGACAATACTACTCTTACAACCACCACCAGTGCTCCTACTTCTACCACAGACACTACTACTCCAAGCACCTCCACGAGCACTCCTACATCTACCACAGACAGTACTACTCCTACCAACAAAATGAGCACTCCTACTTCTACCAAAGAAACTACTATCCTACCAGCACCATGAGCACTCCTACTTCTACCACAGAACATGCAACTCCAAGCACCACCACAGGCGATACTACTTCTAGCACAAAACCTGCTACTCCTACCACCACCACGAGTGCAACTACTTGTACCACAAAATATGCTACTCCTTCCAACACGACGAGAGCACCTACTTCTACCACAGGCCCTGCTACTCCTACCTCCATCACGAGCGATCATACTTCTACCCCAGAATCTACTGCTCCTACCACCAAGAGTGCTCCTACTTCCACCACAGAAACTGCTAGTTCTCCCACCCCCACGAGCACAACTACTTCTATCAGAGCACTACTACTCCTACCACCAGAACGAGAGCCACTACTTCTACCCTAGAAACTACTACTACCACAAACACCACGAGTGCTTCTTCTTCTACCACAAAACCTGTTATGCCTACCACCACCACGAGCGATCCTACTTCTACCACAGACACTACTACACCTACCACCACCACGAGCAATCCTACTTCTACCACAGAATCAACTACTCCTAACACCACCACAAGCGCTCCTGCTTCTACCACAGAAAGTACTACTCCTACCACCAGCACGAGCGCAACAACTTCTACTACAGACACTAATACACCTACAACCAAGATGAGTGCTCCTACTTCTACCACAGTCACCACTACTCCCACCAACACCACGAGCGCTCCTACTTCTACCACAGACAGTCCTACTCCTACCACCACCACGAGCGCTCCAACCTCTAAGGAAGTATCTAGTACTCTGAACACCACCACGAGCTCTCCTACTTCTACTAGAGAAACTACTACTACCAAGACCACGAACGCTCCTACTTCTTCCACAGACTGTGCAACTCCTACCACCACCAAGTGCGCTCCTACTTCTAACACAGAACATGCTGCTCCTACCACCACCACGAGCAAAACTACTTCTAACAGAGACCCTGCTACTCGTAACACCACCCTGAGAGCACCTACTTCTACCACAGGCACTGCAACTCCTACCACCACAATGAGCGCTCCTAATTCAACCACAGAAACTAAAACTCCCACCAGCACCACGAGTGCCCCTACTTCTACTACAGACACTAGTACTCCTACCACCAACAGGAACGCTCCTACTTCTACCACAGAAACTAATACCAATACCACAGGAAGGAGCACAACAACTTCTACCACAGACAGAACTATTCCTACCACCACCACGAGTTCCCGTACTTCTACCACAGACAATACTACTACCTCCACCACGAGCACAAGTACTTCTAGCACATAAACTACTACTCCTACCACCACCACGAGTGCAACTACTACTACCACTGACACTACTACTCCTACCACCACCACGAGTGCGCATATTTCTACGAAAGACTTTACTACTCCTACCTGCCCCACGATCACCAGTCCTTCAACCACAGAAACTACTACACCTACCACCAACAGAAGAACACCTCCTTGTACCACACACCCTGTTACTCCTACCACCACCAAGAGCACTCCTACTTCTACCACAGAAACTACTACTCCAACCACCACAACGAACACTCCGACTTCTACTGCAGAAAATACTGCTCCTATCACCACCACGAGCGAACTACATCTACCACAGACACTACTACTCCTAACACCATCACGAGCGCTCCTACTTCTACCACAGACACTATTACTCCAAGAAGCACCATGAGTGATCTCCTCCCTCTACCACAGACACTACTCCTCCTAACAACACAACAAGCGCTCCTACTTCTATCAAAGAAACTATTACCCTACCACCACCACGAGCGCTCGTACCTCTAACAAAGTATCTAGTACTCTGAACACCACCACGAGCTCTCCTACTTCTACTAGAGGAACTACTACTACCAAGACCACGAGCGCTCCTATTTCTTCCACAGACTGTGCAACTCCTACCACCACCAAGTGCGCTCCTACTTCTCACACAGAACATGCTGCTCCTACCACCACCACGAGCAAAACTACTTCTAACAGAGACCTGCTACTCGTAACACCACCCTGAGAGCACCTACTTCTACCACAGGCACGGCAACTCCTACCACCACAATGAGCGCTCCTAATTCAACCACAGAAACAAAAACTCCCACCACCACCACGAGCGCCCCTACTTCTACTACAGACACTAGTACTCCTAACACAACCAGGAACGCTCCTACTTCTACCACAGGAACTACTACTAATACCACGGGAACGAGTACAACAACTTCTACCACAGACAGTACTATTGCTACCACCACCACGAGCTCTCCTACTTCTGCCACAGACACTACTACTCCTACCACCACCACGAGTGCAACTACTACTACCACTGAAACTACTATTCCTACCACCACCATGACTGCACATATGTCTACGAAAGTCATTACTACTACCAACCACATGATCACCAGTCCTTCTACCACAGAAACTACTACTCCTACCTCCACCACAAGAGCACCTACTTGTTCCACAGACCCTGTGACTCCTACCACCACCAAGAGCACTCCTACTTCTACCACAGAAACCACTACTCCAACAACCACAATGAACACTGCTACTTCTACTGCAGAAACTACTGCTCCTACCACCACCACGAGCGAACTACATCTACCACCAACACTACTATGCCTAACACCATCACGAGCGCTCCTACTTCTACCACAGACACTATTACTCCAAGAAACACCATGAGCTCTCCTCCCTCTACCATAGACACTACTCCTCCTACCAACACAACGAGCGCTCCTACTTCTATCAAAGAAACTACTACCCTACCACCACCATGAACGCTCCTACTTCTACCACAGAACATGCAACGCATACCACCACCACAAGTGTTACTACTTCTACCACAATACCTGCTTCTCCCACCACCACCGCGAGTGGATCTTCTTGTACCCCAAAACCTTCTACTCCTACCAACACAACGAGAGCACCTACTTCTACCACCGGCCCTGCTACCTCTACCTCCATCACGAGCGATTCTATTTCTACAACAGAAACTACTACTCCTACCAACAGGAAGAGAGCTCCTACTTCTTCTACAGAAACTACTATTCCTACTACCACCACGAGCGCAACTACTTCTACCACAGACCGTACTACTCCTACCACCACCCCGAGTGTAAGTACTTCTACCACAGACACTACTGCTCTTACCACCACCACGAGTGCAAATACTTCTACCACAGACACTAGTGTTCCTACCACCAACACTGGTGCCAGTACTTCTACCACAGAAACTACTACTCCTACACCCACCACGAGCGCAACTACTTCTACCACAGACATTTCTACTGCTATCACAACCATGAGCCTCCTACTTCTATCAGAGACTGTGCAATTACTACCAGGAGGACTAGCGCTCTTCCTTCTAACACAGACACTACTATGCCTACCTCCATCACTAGCCCTTCTACTTCTACCACCATACCTGCTACTTCTACCACCACCATGAGCACAACTACTTCTACCACAGACACTACGACTCCTGTCACCACCACAAATGCTCATACAAATACGAAAGAGAATACTACTCCTACCACCCCCACGAGAACCACTGCTTCTAACACAGACACTACTACTCTTACCACTATCACGAGAGAACCTATTTGTACCACAGACCCTGCTATTCCTATCACCACCACGAGCACTGCGACTTCTACCACAGAAACTACTACTCGTAACACCACCATGGGCGCTCATACTTCTACCAAAGACACTACTACACCTTCAACCACCACGAGCGCTCATACTTCTACCAAAGACATTATTACTCCTAGAACCACTACGATCACCACTACTGCTATCTCAAACGCTACTAATCCTATCACAACCACGGGAGCACCTACTTCTACCACAGACCCTGATATTCCTACCAACACCCTGAGCGCTCCTACTTCTACCACAGAAACTACTACTACTACCACCAACACGAGCACTCCTACTTCTACCACGGAAACTACTAATTCTCCCTCCACCACGAGCACAGCTTCTACTACCACAGACAATACTACTCTTACAACCACCACCAGTGCTCCTACTTCTACCACAGAAACTACTACTACTACCACCAACACGAGCACTCCTACTTCTACCACGGAAACTACTAATTCTCCCTCCACCAGGAGCACAGCTTCTACTACCACAGACAATACTACTCTTACAACCACCACCAGTGCTCCTACTTCTACCACAGACACTACTACTCCAAGCACCTCCACGAGCACTCCTACATCTACCACAGACACTACTACTCCTACCAACAAAATGAGAACTCCTTCTTCTACCAAAGAAACTACTACCCTACCACCACCATGAGCACTCCTACTTCTACCACAGAACATCCAACTCCAAGCACCACCACAGGCGATACTACTTCTAGCACAAAACCTGCTACTCCTACCACCACCACGAGTGCAACTACTTGTACCACAAAATATGCTACTCCTTCCAACACGACGAGAGCACCTACTTCTACCACAGGCCCTGCTACTCCTACCTCCATCACGAGCGATCATACTTCTACCCCAGAATCTACTGCTCCTACCACCAAGAGTGCTCCTACTTCCACCACAGAAACTGCTAGTTCTCCCACCCCCACGAGCACAACTACTTCTATCAGAGCACTACTACTCCTACCACCAGAACGAGAGCCACTACTTCTACCCTAGAAACTACTACTACCACAAACACCACGAGTGCTTCTTCTTCTACCACAAAACCTGTTATGCCTACCACCACCACGAGCGATCCTACTTCTACCACAGACACTACTACACCTACCACCACCACGAGCAATCCTACTTCTACCACAGAATCAACTACTCCTAACACCACCACAAGCGCTCCTGCTTCTACCACAGAAAGTACTACTCCTACCACCAGCACGAGCGCAACAACTTCTACTACAGACACTAATACACCTACAACCAAGATGAGTGCTCCTACTTCTACCACAGTCACCACTACTCCCACCAACACCACGAGCGCTCCTACTTCTACCACAGACAGTCCTACTCCTACCACCACCACGAGCGCTCCAACCTCTAAGGAAGTATCTAGTACTCTGAACACCACCACGAGCTGTCTTACTTCTACTAGAGAAACTACTACTACCAAGACCACGAACGCTCCTACTTCTTCCACAGACTGTGCAACTCCTACCACCACCAAGTGCGCTCCTACTTCTAACACAGAACATGCTGCTCCTACCACCACCACGAGCAAAACTACTTCTAACAGAGACCCTGCTACTCGTAACACCACCCTGAGAGCACCTACTTCTACCACAGGCACTGCAACTCCTACCACCACAATGAGCGCTCCTAATTCAACCACAGAAACTAAAACTCCCACCAGCACCACGAGTGCCCCTACTTCTACTACAGACACTAGTACTCCTACCACCAACAGGAACGCTCCTACTTCTACCACAGAAACTAATACCAATACCACAGGAAGGAGCACAACAACTTCTACCACAGACAGAACTATTCCTACCACCACCACGAGTTCCCGTACTTCTACCACAGACAATACTACTACCTCCACCACGAGCACAAGTACTTCTAGCACATAAACTACTACTCCTACCACCACCACGAGTGCAACTACTACTACCACTGACACTACTACTCCTACCACCACCACGAGTGCGCATATTTCTACGAAAGACTTTACTACTCCTACCTGCCCCACGATCACCAGTCCTTCAACCACAGAAACTACTACACCTACCACCAACAGAAGAACACCTCCTTGTACCACACACCCTGTTACTCCTACCACCACCAAGAGCACTCCTACTTCTACCACAGAAACTACTACTCCAACCACCACAACGAACACTCCTACTTCTACTGCAGAAAATACTGCTCCTATCACCACCACGAGCGAACTACATCTACCACAGACACTACTACTCCTAACACCATCACGAGCGCTCCTACTTCTACCACAGACACTATTACTCCAAGAAGCACCATGAGTGATCTCCTCCCTCTACCACAGACACTACTCCTCCTAACAACACAACAAGCGCTCCTAATTCTATCAAAGAAACTATTACCCTACCACCACCACGAGCGCTCGTACCTCTAACAAAGTATCTAGTACTCTGAACACCAGCACGAGCTCTCCTACTTCTACTAGAGGAACTACTACTACCAAGACCACGAGCGCTCCTATTTCTTCCACAGACTGTGCAACTCCTACCACCACCAAGTGCGCTCCTACTTCTCACACAGAACATGCTGCTCCTACCACCACCACGAGCAAAACTACTTCTAACAGAGACCTGCTACTCGTAACACCACCCTGAGAGCACCTACTTCTACCACAGGCACGGCAACTCCTACCACCACAATGAGCGCTCCTAATTCAACCACAGAAACAAAAACTCCCACCACCACCACGAGCGCCCCTACTTCTACTACAGACACTAGTACTCCTAACACAACCAGGAACGCTCCTACTTCTACCACAGGAACTACTACTAATACCACGGGAACGAGTACAACAACTTCTACCACAGACAGTACTATTGCTACCACCACCACGAGCTCTCCTACTTCTGCCACAGACACTACTACTCTTACCACCATCACGAGTGCAACTACTACTACCACTGAAACTACTATTCCTACCACCACCATGACTGCACATATGTCTACGAAAGTCATTACTACTCCTACCAACCACACGATCACCAGTCCTTCTACCACAGAAACTACTACTCCTACCTCCACCACAAGAGCACCTACTAGTTCCACAGACCCTGTGACTCCTACCACCACCAAGAGCACTCCTACTTCTACCACAGAAACCACTACTCCAACCACCACAACGAACACTGCTACTTCTACTGCAGAAACTACTGCTCCTACCACCACCACGAACGAACTACATCTACCACCGACACTACTATGCCTAACACCATCACGAGCGCTCCTACTTCTACCACAGACACTATTACTCCAAGAAACACCATGAGCTCTCCTCCCTCTACCATAGACACTACTCCTCCTACCAACACAACGAGCGCTCCTACTTCTATCAAAGAAACTACTACCCTACCACCAACATGAACGCTCCTACTTCTACCACAGAACATGCAACTCAGACCACCACCACAAGTGTTACTACTTCTACCACAATACCTGCTTCTCCCACCACCACCGCGAGTGGATCTTCTTGTACCCCAAAACCTTCTACTCCTACCAACACAACGAGAGCACCTACTTCTACCACCGGCCCTGCTACCTCTACCTCCATCACGAGCGATTCTATTTCTACAACAGAAACTACTACTCCTACCAACAGGAAGAGAGCTCCTACTTCTTCTACAGAAACTACTATTCCTACTACCACCACGAACGCAACTACTTCTACCACAGACCGTACTACTCCTACCACCACCCCGAGTGTAAGTACTTCTACCACAAACACTACTGCTCTTACCACCACCACGAGTGCAAATACTTCTACCACAGACACTAGTGTTCCTACCACCAACATTGGTGCCAGTACTTCTACCACAGAAACTACTACTCCTACACCCACCACGAGCGCAACTACTTCTACCACAGACATTTCTACTGCTATCACAACCATGAGCCTCCTACTTCTATCAGAGACCGTGCAATTACTACCAGGAGGACTAGCGCTCTTCCTTCTAACACAGACACTACTACGCCTACCTCCATCACTAGCCCTTCTACTTCTACCACCATACCTGCTACTTCTACCACCACCATGAGCACAACTACTTCTACCACAGACACTACGACTCCTGTCACCACCACGAATGCTCATACAAATACGAAAGATAATACTACTCCTACCACCCCCACGAGAACCACTGCTTCTAACACAGACACTACTACTCTTACCACTATCACGAGAGAACCTATGTGTACCACAGACCCTGCTATTCCTATCACCACCACGAGCACTGCGACTTCTACCACAGAAACTACTACTCGTAACACCACCATGGGCGCTCATACTTCTACCAAAGACACTACTACACCTTCAACCACCACGAGCGCTCATACTTCTACCAAAGACATTATTACTCCTAGAATCACTACGATCACCACTACTGCTATCTCAAACGCTACTAATCCTATCACAACCACGGGAGCACCTACTTCTACCACAGACCCTGATATTCCTACCAACACCCTGAGCTCTCCTACTTCTACCACAGAAACTACTACTACTACCACCAACACGAGCACTCCTACTTCTACCACGGAAACTACTAATTCTCCCTCCACCACGAGCACAGCTTCTACTACCACAGACAATACTACTCTTACAACCACCACCAGTGCTCCTACTTCTACCACAGACACTACTACTCCAAGCACCTCCACGAGCACTCCTACATCTACCACAGACAGTACTACTCCTACCAACAAAATGAGCACTCCTACTTCTACCAAAGAAACTACTATCCTACCAGCACCATGAGCACTCCTACTTCTACCACAGAACATGCAACTCCAAGCACCACCACAGGCGATACTACTTCTAGCACAAAACCTGCTACTCCTACCACCACCACGAGTGCAACTACTTGTACCACAAAATATGCTACTCCTTCCAACACGACGAGAGCACCTACTTCTACCACAGGCCCTGCTACTCCTACCTCCATCACGAGCGATCATACTTCTACCCCAGAATCTACTGCTCCTACCACCAAGAGTGCTCCTACTTCCACCACAGAAACTGCTAGTTCTCCCACCCCCACGAGCACAACTACTTCTATCAGAGCACTACTACTCCTACCACCAGAACGAGAGCCACTACTTCTACCCTAGAAACTACTACTACCACAAACACCACGAGTGCTTCTTCTTCTACCACAAAACCTGTTATGCCTACCACCACCACGAGCGATCCTACTTCTACCACAGACACTACTACACCTACCACCACCACGAGCAATCCTACTTCTACCACAGAATCAACTACTCCTAACACCACCACAAGCGCTCCTGCTTCTACCACAGAAAGTACTACTCCTACCACCAGCACGAGCGCAACAACTTCTACTACAGACACTAATACACCTACAACCAAGATGAGTGCTCCTACTTCTACCACAGTCACCACTACTCCCACCAACACCACGAGCGCTCCTACTTCTACCACAGACAGTCCTACTCCTACCACCACCACGAGCGCTCCAACCTCTAAGGAAGTATCTAGTACTCTGAACACCACCACGAGCTCTCCTACTTCTACTAGAGAAACTACTACTACCAAGACCACGAACGCTCCTACTTCTTCCACAGACTGTGCAACTCCTACCACCACCAAGTGCGCTCCTACTTCTAACACAGAACATGCTGCTCCTACCACCACCACGAGCAAAACTACTTCTAACAGAGACCCTGCTACTCGTAACACCACCCTGAGAGCACCTACTTCTACCACAGGCACTGCAACTCCTACCACCACAATGAGCGCTCCTAATTCAACCACAGAAACTAAAACTCCCACCAGCACCACGAGTGCCCCTACTTCTACTACAGACACTAGTACTCCTACCACCAACAGGAACGCTCCTACTTCTACCACAGAAACTAATACCAATACCACAGGAAGGAGCACAACAACTTCTACCACAGACAGAACTATTCCTACCACCACCACGAGTTCCCGTACTTCTACCACAGACAATACTACTACCTCCACCACGAGCACAAGTACTTCTAGCACATAAACTACTACTCCTACCACCACCACGAGTGCAACTACTACTACCACTGACACTACTACTCCTACCACCACCACGAGTGCGCATATTTCTACGAAAGACTTTACTACTCCTACCTGCCCCACGATCACCAGTCCTTCAACCACAGAAACTACTACACCTACCACCAACAGAAGAACACCTCCTTGTACCACACACCCTGTTACTCCTACCACCACCAAGAGCACTCCTACTTCTACCACAGAAACTACTACTCCAACCACCACAACGAACACTCCGACTTCTACTGCAGAAAATACTGCTCCTATCACCACCACGAGCGAACTACATCTACCACAGACACTACTACTCCTAACACCATCACGAGCGCTCCTACTTCTACCACAGACACTATTACTCCAAGAAGCACCATGAGTGATCTCCTCCCTCTACCACAGACACTACTCCTCCTAACAACACAACAAGCGCTCCTACTTCTATCAAAGAAACTATTACCCTACCACCACCACGAGCGCTCGTACCTCTAACAAAGTATCTAGTACTCTGAACACCACCACGAGCTCTCCTACTTCTACTAGAGGAACTACTACTACCAAGACCACGAGCGCTCCTATTTCTTCCACAGACTGTGCAACTCCTACCACCACCAAGTGCGCTCCTACTTTTCACACAGAACATGCTGCTCCTACCACCACCACGAGCAAAACTACTTCTAACAGAGACCTGCTACTCGTAACACCACCCTGAGAGCACCTACTTCTACCACAGGCACGGCAACTCCTACCACCACAATGAGCGCTCCTAATTCAACCACAGAAACAAAAACTCCCACCACCAACCCGAGCGCCCCTACTTCTACTACAGACACTAGTACTCCTAACACAACCAGGAACGCTCCTACTTCTACCACAGGAACTACTACTAATACCACGGGAATGAGTACAACAACTTCTACCACAGACAGTACTATTGCTACCACCACCACGAGCTCTCCTACTTCTGCCACAGACACTACTACTCTTACCACCATCACGAGTGCAACTACTACTACCACTGAAACTACTATTCCTACCACCACCATGACTGCACATATGTCTACGAAAGTCATTACTACTCCTACCAACCACACGATCACCAGTCCTTCTACCACAGAAACTACTACTCCTACCTCCACCACAAGAGCACCTACTAGTTCCACAGACCCTGTGACTCCTACCACCACCAAGAGCACTCCTACTTCTACCACAGAAACCACTACTCCAACCACCACAACGAACACTGCTACTTCTACTGCAGAAACTACTGCTCCTACCACCACCACGAACGAACTACATCTACCACCGACACTACTATGCCTAACACCATCACGAGCGCTCCTACTTCTACCACAGACACTATTACTCCAAGAAACACCATGAGCTCTCCTCCCTCTACCATAGACACTACTCCTCCTACCAACACAACGAGCGCTCCTACTTCTATCAAAGAAACTACTACCCTACCACCAACATGAACGCTCCTACTTCTACCACAGAACATGCAACTCAGACCACCACCACAAGTGTTACTACTTCTACCACAATACCTGCTTCTCCTACCACCACCGCGAGTGGATCTTCTTGTACCCCAAAACCTTCTACTCCTACCAACACAACGAGAGCACCTACTTCTACCACAGGCCCTGCTACCTCTACCTCCATCACGAGAGATCCTATTTCTACAACAGAATCTACTACTCCTACCAACAGGAAGAGAGCTCCTACTTCTTCTACAGAAACTATTATTTCTACTACCACCACGAGCGCAACTACTTCTACCACAGACCGTACTACTCCTACCACCACCCCGAGTGTAAGTACTTCTACCACAAACACTACTGCTCTTACCACCACCACGAGTGCAAATACTTCTACCACAGACACTAGTGTTCCTACCACCAACACTGGTGCCAGTACTTCTACCACAGAAACTACTACTCCTACACCCACCACGAGCGCAACTACTTCTACCACAGACATTTCTACTGCTATCACAACCATGAGCCTCCTACTTCTATCAGAGACCGTGCAATTACTACCAGGAGGACTAGCGCTCTTCCTTCTAACACAGACACTACTACGCCTACCTCCATCACTAGCCCTCCTACTTCTACCACCATACCTGCTACTTCTACCACCACCATGAGCACAACTACTTCTACCACAGACACTACGACTCCTGTCACCACCACGAATGCTCATACAAATACGAAACAGAATACTACTCCTACCACCCCCACGAGAACCACTGCTTCTAACACAGACACTACTACTCTTACCACTATCACGAGAGAACCTATGTGTACCACAGACCCTGCTATTCCTATCACCACCACGAGCACTGCGACTTCTACCACAGAAACTACTACTCGTAACACCACCATGGGCGCTCATACTTCTACCAAAGACACTACTACACCTTCAACCACCACGAGCGCTCATACATCTACCAAAGACATTATTACTCCTAGAACCACTACGACCACCACTACTGCTATCACAAACGCTACTAATCCTACCACAACCACGGGAGCACCTACTTCTACCACAGACCCTGATATTCCTACCAACACCCTGAGCGCTCCTACTTCTACCACAGAAACTACTACTACTACCACCAACACGAGCACTCCTATTTCTACCACGGAAACTACTAATTCTCCCTCCACCACGAGCACAGCTTCTACTACCACAGAGAACACTACTCTTACCACCACCACCAGTGCTCCTACTTCTACCACAGACACTACTACTCCAAGCACCTCCACGAGCACTCCTACATCTACCACAGACAGTACTACTCCTACCAACAAAATGAGCACTCCTACTTCTACCAAAGAAACTACTATCCTACCAGCACCATGAGCACTCCTACTTCTACCACAGAACATGCAACTCCAAGCACCACCACAGGCGATACTACTTCTAGCACAAAACCTGCTACTCCTACCACCACCACGAGTGCAACTACTTGTACCACAAAATATGCTACTCCTTCCAACACGATGAGAGCACCTAATTCTACCACAGGCCCTGCTACTCCTACCTCCATCACGAGCGATCATACTTCTACCCCAGAATCTACTGCTCCTACCACCAAGAGTGCTCCTACTTCTACCAAAGAAACTACTAGTTCTCCCACCCCCACGAGCACAACTACTTCTACCAGAGCACTACTACTCCTACCACCAGAACGAGAGCCACTACTTCTACCCTAGAAACTACTACTACCACAAACACCACGAGTGCTTCTTCTTCTACCACAAAACCTGTTATGCCTACCACCACCACGAGCGATCCTACTTCTACCACAGACACTACTACACCTACCACCACCACGAGCAATCCTACTTCTACCACAGAATCAACTACTCCTAACACCACCACGAGCGCTCCTGCTTCTACCACAGAAAGTACTACTCCTACCACCAGCACGAGCGCAACAACTTCTACTACAGACACTAATACACCTACAACCAAGATGAGTGCTCCTACTTCTACCACAGTCACCACTACTCCCACCAACACCACGAGCGCTCCTACTTCTACCACAGACAGTCCTACTCCTACCACCACCACGAGCGCTCCTACCTCTAAGGAAGTATCTAGTACTCTGAACACCACCACGAGCTCTCCTACTTCTACTAGAGAAACTACTACTACCAAGACCACGAACGCTCCTACTTCTTCCACAGACTGTGCAACTCCTACCACCACCAAGTGTGCTCCTACTTCTAACACAGAACATGCTGCTCCTACCACCACCACGAGCAAAACTACTTCTAACAGAGACCCTGCTACTCGTACCACCACGAGAGCACCTACTTCTACCACAGGCACGGCAACTCCTACCACCACAATGAGCGCTCCTAATTCAACCACAGAAACTAAAACACCCACCAGCACCACGAGCGCCCCTACTTCTAGTACAGACTCTAGTACTCCTACCACCAACAGGAACGCTCCTACTTCTACCACAGAAACTACTACTAATACCACGGGAACGAGCACAACATCTTCTACCACAGACAGAACTATTCCTACCACCACCACGAGTTCCCGTACTTCTACCACAGACAATACTACTACCTCCACCAGGAGCACAAGTACTTCTAGCACACAAACTACTACTCCTACCACCACCACGAGTGCAACTACTACTACCACTGACACAACTACTCCTACCACCACCACGAGTTCGCATATTTCTACGAAAGACTTTGCTACTCCTACCTGCCTCACGATCACCAGTCCTTCAACCACAGAAATTACTACACCTACCACCAACAGAAGAACACCTCCTTGTACCACAGACCCTGTTACTCCTACCACCACCAAGAGCACTCCTACTTCTACCACAGAAACTACTACTCCAACCACCACAACGAACACTCCTACTTCTACTGCAGAAAATACTGCTCCTATCACCACCACGAGCGAACTACATCTACCACAGACACTACTACTCCTTACACCATCACGAGCTCTCCTACTTCTACTAGAGGAACTACTACTACCAAGACCACGAGCGCTCCTATTTCTTCCACAGACTGTGCAACTCCTACCACCACCAAGTGCGCTCCTACTTCTCACACAGAACATGCTGCTCCTACCACCACCATGAGCAAAACTACTTCTAATAGAGACCCTGCTACTCGTAACACCACCCTGAGAGCACCTACTTCTACCACAGGCACTGCAACTCCTACCACCACAATGAGTGCTCCTAATTCAATCACAGAAACAAAAACTCCCACCAGCACCACGAGTGCCCCTACTTCTACTACAGACACTAGTACTCCTACCACAACCAGGAACGCTCCTACTTCTACCACAGGAAGTACTACTAATACCACGGGAACGAGCACAACAACTTCTACCACAGACAGTGCTATTCCTACCACCACCACGAGCTCTCCTACTTCTACCACAGACACTACTACTCCTACCACCACCACGAGTGCAACTACTACTACCACTGAAACTACTATTCCTACCACCACCATGAGTGCACATATGTCTACGAAAGTCATTACTACTACCAACCACACGATCACCAGTCCTTCTACCACAGAAACTACTACTCCTACCTCCACCACAAGAGCACCTACTTGTTCCACAGACCCTGTGACTCCTACCACCACCAAGAGCACTCCTACTTCTACCACAGAAACCACTACTCCAACAACCACAATGAACACTGCTACTTCTACTGCAGAAACTACTGCTCCTACCACCACCACGAGCGAACTACATCTACCACCAACACTACTATGCCTAACACCATCACGAGCGCTCCTACTTCTACCACAGACACTATTACTCCAAGAAACACCATGAGCTCTCCTCCCTCTACCATAGACACTACTCCTCCTACCAACACAACGAGCGCTCCTACTTCTATCAAAGAAACTACTACCCTACCACCACCATGAACGCTCCTACTTCTACCACAGAACATGCAACGCATACCACCACCACAAGTGTTACTACTTCTACCACAATACCTGCTTCTCCCACCACCACCGCGAGTGGATCTTCTTGTACCCCAAAACCTTCTACTCCTACCAACACAACGAGAGCACCTACTTCTACCACCGGCCCTGCTACCTCTACCTCCATCACGAGCGATTCTATTTCTACAACAGAAACTACTACTCCTACCAACAGGAAGAGAGCTCCTACTTCTTCTACAGAAACTACTATTCCTACTACCACCACGAGCGCAACTACTTCTACCACAGACCGTACTACTCCTACCACCACCCCGAGTGTAAGTACTTCTACCACAGACACTACTGCTCTTACCACCACCACGAGTGCAAATACTTCTACCACAGACACTAGTGTTCCTACCACCAACACTGGTGCCAGTACTTCTACCACAGAAACTACTACTCCTACACCCACCACGAGCGCAACTACTTCTACCACAGACATTTCTACTGCTATCACAACCATGAGCCTCCTACTTCTATCAGAGACCGTGCAATTACTACCAGGAGGACTAGCGCTCTTCCTTCTAACACAGACACTACTACGCCTACCTCCATCACTAGCCCTTCTACTTCTACCACCATACCTGCTACTTCTACCACCACCATGAGCACAACTACTTCTACCACAGACACTACGACTCCTGTCACCACCACAAATGCTCATACAAATACGAAAGAGAATACTACTCCTACCACCCCCACGAGAACCACTGCTTCTAACACAGACACTACTACTCTTACCACTATCACGAGAGAACCTATTTGTACCACAGACCCTGCTATTCCTATCACCACCACGAGCACTGCGACTTCTACCACAGAAACTACTACTCGTAACACCACCATGGGCGCTCATACTTCTACCAAAGACACTACTACACCTTCAACCACCACGAGCGCTCATACTTCTACCAAAGACATTATTACTCCTAGAACCACTACGATCACCACTACTGCTATCTCAAACGCTACTAATCCTATCACAACCACGGGAGCACCTACTTCTACCACAGACCCTGATATTCCTACCAACACCCTGAGCTCTCCTACTTCTACCACAGAAACTACTACTACTACCACCAACACGAGCACTCCTACTTCTACCACGGAAACTACTAATTCTCCCTCCACCACGAGCACAGCTTCTACTACCACAGACAATACTACTCTTACAACCACCACCAGTGCTCCTACTTCTACCACAGACACTACTACTCCAAGCACCTCCACGAGCACTCCTACATCTACCACAGACACTACTACTCCTACCAACAAAATGAGAACTCCTTCTTCTACCAAAGAAACTACTACCCTACCACCACCATGAGCACTCCTACTTCTACCACAGAACATCCAACTCCAAGCACCACCACAGGCGATACTACTTCTAGCACAAAACCTGCTACTCCTACCACCACCACGAGTGCAACTACTTGTACCACAAAATATGCTACTCCTTCCAACACGACGAGAGCACCTACTTCTACCACAGGCCCTGCTACTCCTACCTCCATCACGAGCGATCATACTTCTACCCCAGAATCTACTGCTCCTACCACCAAGAGTGCTCCTACTTCCACCACAGAAACTGCTAGTTCTCCCACCCCCACGAGCACAACTACTTCTATCAGAGCACTACTACTCCTACCACCAGAACGAGAGCCACTACTTCTACCCTAGAAACTACTACTACCACAAACACCACGAGTGCTTCTTCTTCTACCACAAAACCTGTTATGCCTACCACCACCACGAGCGATCCTACTTCTACCACAGACACTACTACACCTACCACCACCACGAGCAATCCTACTTCTACCACAGAATCAACTACTCCTAACACCACCACAAGCGCTCCTGCTTCTACCACAGAAAGTACTACTCCTACCACCAGCACGAGCGCAACAACTTCTACTACAGACACTAATACACCTACAACCAAGATGAGTGCTCCTACTTCTACCACAGTCACCACTACTCCCACCAACACCACGAGCGCTCCTACTTCTACCACAGACAGTCCTACTCCTACCACCACCACGAGCGCTCCAACCTCTAAGGAAGTATCTAGTACTCTGAACACCACCACGAGCTCTCCTACTTCTACTAGAGAAACTACTACTACCAAGACCACGAACGCTCCTACTTCTTCCACAGACCGTGCAACTCCTACCACCACCAAGTGCGCTCCTACTTCTAACACAGAACATGCTGCTCCTACCACCACCACGAGCAAAACTACTTCTAACAGAGACCCTGCTACTCGTAACACCACCCTGAGAGCACCTACTTCTACCACAGGCACTGCAACTCCTACCACCACAATGAGCGCTCCTAATTCAACCACAGAAACTAAAACTCCCACCAGCACCACGAGTGCCCCTACTTCTACTACAGACACTAGTACTCCTACCACCAACAGGAACGCTCCTACTTCTACCACAGAAACTAATACCAATACCACAGGAAGGAGCACAACAACTTCTACCACAGACAGAACTATTCCTACCACCACCACGAGTTCCCGTACTTCTACCACAGACAATACTACTACCTCCACCACGAGCACAAGTACTTCTAGCACACAAACTACTACTCCTACCACCACCACGAGTGCAACTACTACTACCACTGACACAACTACTCCTACCACCACCACGAGTTCGCATATTTCTACGAAAGACTTTGCTACTCCTACCTGCCTCACGATCACCAGTCCTTCAACCACAGAAATTACTACACCTACCACCAACAGAAGAACACCTCCTTGTACCACAGACCCTGTTACTCCTACCACCACCAAGAGCACTCCTACTTCTACCACAGAAACTACTACTCCAACCACCACAACGAACACTCCTACTTCTACTGCAGAAAATACTGCTCCTATCACCACCATGAGCGAACTACATCTACCACAGACACTACTGCTCCTTACACCATCACGAGCTCTCCTACTTCTACTAGAGGAACTACTACTACCAAGACCACGAGCGCTCCTATTTCTTCCACAAACTGTGCAACTCCTACCACCACCAAGTGCGCTCCTACTTCTCACACAGAACATGCTGCTCCTACCACCACCATGAGCAAAACTACTTCTAATAGAGACCCTGCTACTCGTAACACCACCCTGAGAGCACCTACTTCTACCACAGGCACTGCAACTCCTACCACCACAATGAGTGCTCCTAATTCAATCACAGAAACAAAAACTCCCACCAGCACCACGAGTGCCCCTACTTCTACTACAGACACTAGTACTCCTACCACAACCAGGAACGCTCCTACTTCTACCACAGGAAGTACTACTAATACCACGGGAACGAGCACAACAACTTCTACCACAGACAGTGCTATTCCTACCACCACCACGAGCTCTCCTACTTCTACCACAGACACTACTACTCCTACCACCACCACGAGTGCAACTACTACTACCACTGAAACTACTATTCCTACCACCACCATGAGTGCACATATGTCTACGAAAGTCATTACTACTACCAACCACACGATCACCAGTCCTTCTACCACAGAAACTACTACTCCTACCTCCACCACAAGAGCACCTACTTGTTCCACAGACCCTGTGACTCCTACCACCACCAAGAGCACTCCTACTTCTACCACAGAAACCACTACTCCAACAACCACAATGAACACTGCTACTTCTACTGCAGAAACTACTGCTCCTACCACCACCACGAGCGAACTACATCTACCACCAACACTACTATGCCTAACACCATCACGAGCGCTCCTACTTCTACCACAGACACTATTACTCCAAGAAACACCATGAGCTCTCCTCCCTCTACCATAGACACTACTCCTCCTACCAACACAACGAGCGCTCCTACTTCTATCAAAGAAACTACTACCCTACCACCACCATGAACGCTCCTACTTCTACCACAGAACATGCAACGCATACCACCACCACAAGTGTTACTACTTCTACCACAATACCTGCTTCTCCCACCACCACCGCGAGTGGATCTTCTTGTACCCCAAAACCTTCTACTCCTACCAACACAACGAGAGCACCTACTTCTACCACCGGCCCTGCTACCTCTACCTCCATCACGAGCGATTCTATTTCTACAACAGAAACTACTACTCCTACCAACAGGAAGAGAGCTCCTACTTCTTCTACAGAAACTACTATTCCTACTACCACCACGAGCGCAACTACTTCTACCACAGACCGTACTACTCCTACCACCACCCCGAGTGTAAGTACTTCTACCACAGACACTACTGCTCTTACCACCACCACGAGTGCAAATACTTCTACCACAGACACTAGTGTTCCTACCACCAACACTGGTGCCAGTACTTCTACCACAGAAACTACTACTCCTACACCCACCACGAGCGCAACTACTTCTACCACAGACATTTCTACTGCTATCACAACCATGAGCCTCCTACTTCTATCAGAGACCGTGCAATTACTACCAGGAGGACTAGCGCTCTTCCTTCTAACACAGACACTACTACGCCTACCTCCATCACTAGCCCTTCTACTTCTACCACCATACCTGCTACTTCTACCACCACCATGAGCACAACTACTTCTACCACAGACACTACGACTCCTGTCACCACCACAAATGCTCATACAAATACGAAAGAGAATACTACTCCTACCACCCCCACGAGAACCACTGCTTCTAACACAGACACTACTACTCTTACCACTATCACGAGAGAACCTATTTGTACCACAGACCCTGCTATTCCTATCACCACCACGAGCACTGCGACTTCTACCACAGAAACTACTACTCGTAACACCACCATGGGCGCTCATACTTCTACCAAAGACACTACTACACCTTCAACCACCACGAGCGCTCATACTTCTACCAAAGACATTATTACTCCTAGAACCACTACGATCACCACTACTGCTATCTCAAACGCTACTAATCCTATCACAACCACGGGAGCACCTACTTCTACCACAGACCCTGATATTCCTACCAACACCCTGAGCTCTCCTACTTCTACCACAGAAACTACTACTACTACCACCAACACGAGCACTCCTACTTCTACCACGGAAACTACTAATTCTCCCTCCACCACGAGCACAGCTTCTACTACCACAGACAATACTACTCTTACAACCACCACCAGTGCTCCTACTTCTACCACAGAAACTACTACTACTACCACCAACACGAGCACTCCTACTTCTACCACGGAAACTACTAATTCTCCCTCCACCACGAGCACAGCTTCTACTACCACAGACAATACTACTCTTACAACCACCACCAGTGCTCCTACTTCTACCACAGACACTACTACTCCAAGCACCTCCACGAGCACTCCTACATCTACCACAGACACTACTACTCCTACCAACAAAATGAGAACTCCTTCTTCTACCAAAGAAACTACTACCCTACCACCACCATGAGCACTCCTACTTCTACCACAGAACATCCAACTCCAAGCACCACCACAGGCGATACTACTTCTAGCACAAAACCTGCTACTCCTACCACCACCACGAGTGCAACTACTTGTACCACAAAATATGCTACTCCTTCCAACACGACGAGAGCACCTACTTCTACCACAGGCCCTGCTACTCCTACCTCCATCACGAGCGATCATACTTCTACCCCAGAATCTACTGCTCCTACCACCAAGAGTGCTCCTACTTCCACCACAGAAACTGCTAGTTCTCCCACCCCCACGAGCACAACTACTTCTATCAGAGCACTACTACTCCTACCACCAGAACGAGAGCCACTACTTCTACCCTAGAAACTACTACTACCACAAACACCACGAGTGCTTCTTCTTCTACCACAAAACCTGTTATGCCTACCACCACCACGAGCGATCCTACTTCTACCACAGACACTACTACACCTACCACCACCACGAGCAATCCTACTTCTACCACAGAATCAACTACTCCTAACACCACCACAAGCGCTCCTGCTTCTACCACAGAAAGTACTACTCCTACCACCAGCACGAGCGCAACAACTTCTACTACAGACACTAATACACCTACAACCAAGATGAGTGCTCCTACTTCTACCACAGTCACCACTACTCCCACCAACACCACGAGCGCTCCTACTTCTACCACAGACAGTCCTACTCCTACCACCACCACGAGCGCTCCAACCTCTAAGGAAGTATCTAGTACTCTGAACACCACCACGAGCTCTCCTACTTCTACTAGAGAAACTACTACTACCAAGACCACGAACGCTCCTACTTCTTCCACAGACTGTGCAACTCCTACCACCACCAAGTGCGCTCCTACTTCTAACACAGAACATGCTGCTCCTACCACCACCACGAGCAAAACTACTTCTAACAGAGACCCTGCTACTCGTAACACCACCCTGAGAGCACCTACTTCTACCACAGGCACTGCAACTCCTACCACCACAATGAGCGCTCCTAATTCAACCACAGAAACTAAAACTCCCACCAGCACCACGAGTGCCCCTACTTCTACTACAGACACTAGTACTCCTACCACCAACAGGAACGCTCCTACTTCTACCACAGAAACTAATACCAATACCACAGGAAGGAGCACAACAACTTCTACCACAGACAGAACTATTCCTACCACCACCACGAGTTCCCGTACTTCTACCACAGACAATACTACTACCTCCACCACGAGCACAAGTACTTCTAGCACATAAACTACTACTCCTACCACCACCACGAGTGCAACTACTACTACCACTGACACTACTACTCCTACCACCACCACGAGTGCGCATATTTCTACGAAAGACTTTACTACTCCTACCTGCCCCACGATCACCAGTCCTTCAACCACAGAAACTACTACACCTACCACCAACAGAAGAACACCTCCTTGTACCACACACCCTGTTACTCCTACCACCACCAAGAGCACTCCTACTTCTACCACAGAAACTACTACTCCAACCACCACAACGAACACTCCTACTTCTACTGCAGAAAATACTGCTCCTATCACCACCACGAGCGAACTACATCTACCACAGACACTACTACTCCTAACACCATCACGAGCGCTCCTACTTCTACCACAGACACTATTACTCCAAGAAGCACCATGAGTGATCTCCTCCCTCTACCACAGACACTACTCCTCCTAACAACACAACAAGCGCTCCTACTTCTATCAAAGAAACTATTACCCTACCACCACCACGAGCGCTCGTACCTCTAACAAAGTATCTAGTACTCTGAACACCACCACGAGCTCTCCTACTTCTACTAGAGGAACTACTACTACCAAGACCACGAGCGCTCCTGTTTCTTCCACAGACTGTGCAACTCCTACCACCACCAAGTGCGCTCCTACTTCTCACACAGAACATGCTGCTCCTACCACCACCACGAGCAAAACTACTTCTAACAGAGACCTGCTACTCGTAACACCACCCTGAGAGCACCTACTTCTACCACAGGCACGGCAACTCCTACCACCACAATGAGCGCTCCTAATTCAACCACAGAAACAAAAACTCCCACCACCACCACGAGCGCCCCTACTTCTACTACAGACACTAGTACTCCTACCACCAACAGGAACGCTCCTACTTCTACCACAGGAACTACTACTAATACCACGGGAACGAGTACAACAACTTCTACCACAGACAGTACTATTGCTACCACCACCACGAGCTCTCCTACTTCTGCCACAGACACTACTACTCTTACCACCATCACGAGTGCAACTACTACTACCACTGAAACTACTATTCCTACCACCACCATGACTGCACATATGTCTACGAAAGTCATTACTACTCCTACCAACCACACGATCACCAGTCCTTCTACCACAGAAACTACTACTCCTACCTCCACCACAAGAGCACCTACTAGTTCCACAGACCCTGTGACTCCTACCACCACCAAGAGCACTCCTACTTCTACCACAGAAACCACTACTCCAACCACCACAACGAACACTGCTACTTCTACTGCAGAAACTACTGCTCCTACCACCACCACGAACGAACTACATCTACCACCGACACTACTATGCCTAACACCATCACGAGCGCTCCTACTTCTACCACAGACACTATTACTCCAAGAAACACCATGAGCTCTCCTCCCTCTACCATAGACACTACTCCTCCTACCAACACAACGAGCGCTCCTACTTCTATCAAAGAAACTACTACCCTACCACCAACATGAACGCTCCTACTTCTACCACAGAACATGCAACTCAGACCACCACCACAAGTGTTACTACTTCTACCACAATACCTGCTTCTCCCACCACCACCGCGAGTGGATCTTCTTGTACCCCAAAACCTTCTACTCCTACCAACACAACGAGAGCACCTACTTCTACCACAGGCCCTGCTACCTCTACCTCCATCACGAGAGATCCTATTTCTACAACAGAAACTACTACTCCTACCAACAGGAAGAGAGCTCCTACTTCTTCTACAGAAACTATTATTTCTACTACCACCACGAGCGCAACTACTTCTACCACAGACCGTACTACTCCTACCACCACCCCGAGTGTAAGTACTTCTACCACAAACACTACTGCTCTTACCACCACCACGAGTGCAAATACTTCTACCACAGACACTAGTGTTCCTACCACCAACACTGGTGCCAGTACTTCTACCACAGAAACTACTACTCCTACACCCACCACGAGCGCAACTACTTCTACCACAGACATTTCTACTGCTATCACAACCATGAGCCTCCTACTTCTATCAGAGACCGTGCAATTACTACCAGGAGGACTAGCGCTCTTCCTTCTAACACAGACACTACTACGCCTACCTCCATCACTAGCCCTCCTACTTCTACCACCATACCTGCTACTTCTACCACCACCATGAGCACAACTACTTCTACCACAGACACTACGACTCCTGTCACCACCACGAATGCTCATACAAATACGAAACAGAATACTACTCCTACCACCCCCACGAGAACCACTGCTTCTAACACAGACACTACTACTCTTACCACTATCACGAGAGAACCTATGTGTACCACAGACCCTGCTATTCCTATCACCACCACGAGCACTGCGACTTCTACCACAGAAACTACTACTCGTAACACCACCATGGGCGCTCATACTTCTACCAAAGACACTACTACACCTTCAACCACCACGAGCGCTCATACTTCTACCAAAGACATTATTACTCCTAGAACCACTACGACCACCACTACTGCTATCACAAACGCTACTAATCCTACCACAACCACGGGAGCACCTACTTCTACCACAGACCCTGATATTCCTACCAACACCCTGAGCGCTCCTACTTCTACCACAGAAACTACTACTACTACCACCAACACGAGCACTCCTATTTCTACCACGGAAACTACTAATTCTCCCTCCACCACGAGCACAGCTTCTACTACCACAGAGAACACTACTCTTACCACCACCACCAGTGCTCCTACTTCTACCACAGACACTACTACTCCAAGCACCTCCACGAGCACTCCTACATCTACCACAGACAGTACTACTCCTACCAACAAAATGAGCACTCCTACTTCTACCAAAGAAACTACTATCCTACCAGCACCATGAGCACTCCTACTTCTACCACAGAACATGCAACTCCAAGCACCACCACAGGCGATACTACTTCTAGCACAAAACCTGCTACTCCTACCACCACCACGAGTGCAACTACTTGTACCACAAAATATGCTACTCCTTCCAACACGATGAGAGCACCTAATTCTACCACAGGCCCTGCTACTCCTACCTCCATCACGAGCGATCATACTTCTACCCCAGAATCTACTGCTCCTACCACCAAGAGTGCTCCTACTTCTACCAAAGAAACTACTAGTTCTCCCACCCCCACGAGCACAACTACTTCTACCAGAGCACTACTACTCCTACCACCAGAACGAGAGCCACTACTTCTACCCTAGAAACTACTACTACCACAAACACCACGAGTGCTTCTTCTTCTACCACAAAACCTGTTATGCCTACCACCACCACGAGCGATCCTACTTCTACCACAGACACTACTACACCTACCACCACCACGAGCAATCCTACTTCTACCACAGAATCAACTACTCCTAACACCACCACGAGCGCTCCTGCTTCTACCACAGAAAGTACTACTCCTACCACCAGCACGAGCGCAACAACTTCTACTACAGACACTAATACACCTACAACCAAGATGAGTGCTCCTACTTCTACCACAGTCACCACTACTCCCACCAACACCACGAGCGCTCCTACTTCTACCACAGACAGTCCTACTCCTACCACCACCACGAGCGCTCCTACCTCTAAGGAAGTATCTAGTACTCTGAACACCACCACGAGCTCTCCTACTTCTACTAGAGAAACTACTACTACCAAGACCACGAACGCTCCTACTTCTTCCACAGACTGTGCAACTCCTACCACCACCAAGTGTGCTCCTACTTCTCACACAGAACATGCTGCTCCTACCACCACCACGAGCAAAACTACTTCTAACAGAGACCCTGCTACTCGTACCACCACGAGAGCACCTACTTCTACCACAGGCACGGCAACTCCTACCACCACAATGAGCGCTCCTAATTCAACCACAGAAACTAAAACACCCACCAGCACCACGAGCGCCCCTACTTCTAGTACAGACTCTAGTACTCCTACCACCAACAGGAACGCTCCTACTTCTACCACAGAAACTACTACTAATACCACGGGAACGAGCACAACATCTTCTACCACAGACAGAACTATTCCTACCACCACCACGAGTTCCCGTACTTCTACCACAGACAATACTACTACCTCCACCAGGAGCACAAGTACTTCTAGCACACAAACTACTACTCCTACCACCACCACGAGTGCAACTACTACTACCACTGACACAACTACTCCTACCACCACCACGAGTTCGCATATTTCTACGAAAGACTTTGCTACTCCTACCTGCCTCACGATCACCAGTCCTTCAACCACAGAAATTACTACACCTACCACCAACAGAAGAACACCTCCTTGTACCACAGACCCTGTTACTCCTACCACCACCAAGAGCACTCCTACTTCTACCACAGAAACTACTACTCCAACCACCACAACGAACACTCCTACTTCTACTGCAGAAAATACTGCTCCTATCACCACCACGAGCGAACTACATCTACCACAGACACTACTACTCCTTACACCATCACGAGCTCTCCTACTTCTACTAGAGGAACTACTACTACCAAGACCACGAGCGCTCCTATTTCTTCCACAGACTGTGCAACTCCTACCACCACCAAGTGCGCTCCTACTTCTCACACAGAACATGCTGCTCCTACCACCACCATGAGCAAAACTACTTCTAATAGAGACCCTGCTACTCGTAACACCACCCTGAGAGCACCTACTTCTACCACAGGCACTGCAACTCCTACCACCACAATGAGTGCTCCTAATTCAATCACAGAAACAAAAACTCCCACCAGCACCACGAGTGCCCCTACTTCTACTACAGACACTAGTACTCCTACCACAACCAGGAACGCTCCTACTTCTACCACAGGAAGTACTACTAATACCACGGGAACGAGCACAACAACTTCTACCACAGACAGTGCTATTCCTACCACCACCACGAGCTCTCCTACTTCTACCACAGACACTACTACTCCTACCACCACCACGAGTGCAACTACTACTACCACTGAAACTACTATTCCTACCACCACCATGAGTGCACATATGTCTACGAAAGTCATTACTACTACCAACCACACGATCACCAGTCCTTCTACCACAGAAACTACTACTCCTACCTCCACCACAAGAGCACCTACTTGTTCCACAGACCCTGTGACTCCTACCACCACCAAGAGCACTCCTACTTCTACCACAGAAACCACTACTCCAACAACCACAATGAACACTGCTACTTCTACTGCAGAAACTACTGCTCCTACCACCACCACGAGCGAACTACATCTACCACCAACACTACTATGCCTAACACCATCACGAGCGCTCCTACTTCTACCACAGACACTATTACTCCAAGAAACACCATGAGCTCTCCTCCCTCTACCATAGACACTACTCCTCCTACCAACACAACGAGCGCTCCTACTTCTATCAAAGAAACTACTACCCTACCACCACCATGAACGCTCCTACTTCTACCACAGAACATGCAACGCATACCACCACCACAAGTGTTACTACTTCTACCACAATACCTGCTTCTCCCACCACCACCGCGAGTGGATCTTCTTGTACCCCAAAACCTTCTACTCCTACCAACACAACGAGAGCACCTACTTCTACCACCGGCCCTGCTACCTCTACCTCCATCACGAGCGATTCTATTTCTACAACAGAAACTACTACTCCTACCAACAGGAAGAGAGCTCCTACTTCTTCTACAGAAACTACTATTCCTACTACCACCACGAGCGCAACTACTTCTACCACAGACCGTACTACTCCTACCACCACCCCGAGTGTAAGTACTTCTACCACAGACACTACTGCTCTTACCACCACCACGAGTGCAAATACTTCTACCACAGACACTAGTGTTCCTACCACCAACACTGGTGCCAGTACTTCTACCACAGAAACTACTACTCCTACACCCACCACGAGCGCAACTACTTCTACCACAGACATTTCTACTGCTATCACAACCATGAGCCTCCTACTTCTATCAGAGACCGTGCAATTACTACCAGGAGGACTAGCGCTCTTCCTTCTAACACAGACACTACTACGCCTACCTCCATCACTAGCCCTTCTACTTCTACCACCATACCTGCTACTTCTACCACCACCATGAGCACAACTACTTCTACCACAGACACTACGACTCCTGTCACCACCACAAATGCTCATACAAATACGAAAGAGAATACTACTCCTATCACCCCCACGAGAACCACTGCTTCTAACACAGACACTACTACTCTTACCACTATCACGAGAGAACCTATTTGTACCACAGACCCTGCTATTCCTATCACCACCACGAGCACTGCGACTTCTACCACAGAAACTACTACTCGTAACACCACCATGGGCGCTCATACTTCTACCAAAGACACTACTACACCTTCAACCACCACGAGCGCTCATACTTCTACCAAAGACATTATTACTCCTAGAACCACTACGATCACCACTACTGCTATCTCAAACGCTACTAATCCTATCACAACCACGGGAGCACCTACTTCTACCACAGACCCTGATATTCCTACCAACACCCTGAGCTCTCCTACTTCTACCACAGAAACTACTACTACTACCACCAACACGAGCACTCCTACTTCTACCACGGAAACTACTAATTCTCCCTCCACCACGAGCACAGCTTCTACTACCACAGACAATACTACTCTTACAACCACCACCAGTGCTCCTACTTCTACCACAGAAACTACTACTACTACCACCAACACGAGCACTCCTACTTCTACCACGGAAACTACTAATTCTCCCTCCACCACGAGCACAGCTTCTACTACCACAGACAATACTACTCTTACAACCACCACCAGTGCTCCTACTTCTACCACAGACACTACTACTCCAAGCACCTCCACGAGCACTC
This sequence comes from Balaenoptera ricei, assembly GCF_028023285.1. Taxonomy (NCBI): domain Eukaryota; kingdom Metazoa; phylum Chordata; class Mammalia; order Artiodactyla; family Balaenopteridae; genus Balaenoptera; species Balaenoptera ricei. The sequence continues at coordinate 80,469,553 of NC_082654.1, forward strand.
CTACATCTACCACAGACACTACTACTCCTACCAACAAAATGAGAACTCCTTCTTCTACCAAAGAAACTACTACCCTACCACCACCATGAGCACTCCTACTTCTACCACAGAACATGCAACTCCAAGCACCACCACAGGCGATACTACTTCTAGCACAAAACCTGCTACTCCTACCACCACCACGAGTGCAACTACTTGTACCACAAAATATGCTACTCCTTCCAACACGACGAGAGCACCTACTTCTACCACAGGCCCTGCTACTCCTACCTCCATCACGAGCGATCATACTTCTACCCCAGAATCTACTGCTCCTACCACCAAGAGTGCTCCTACTTCCACCACAGAAACTGCTAGTTCTCCCACCCCCACGAGCACAACTACTTCTATCAGAGCACTACTACTCCTACCACCAGAACGAGAGCCACTACTTCTACCCTAGAAACTACTACTACCACAAACACCACGAGTGCTTCTTCTTCTACCACAAAACCTGTTATGCCTACCACCACCACGAGCGATCCTACTTCTACCACAGACACTACTACACCTACCACCACCACGAGCAATCCTACTTCTACCACAGAATCAACTACTCCTAACACCACCACAAGCACTCCTGCTTCTACCACAGAAAGTACTACTCCTACCACCAGCACGAGCGCAACAACTTCTACTACAGACACTAATACACCTACAACCAAGATGAGTGCTCCTACTTCTACCACAGTCACCACTACTCCCACCAACACCACGAGCGCTCCTACTTCTACCACAGACAGTCCTACTCCTACCACCACCACGAGCGCTCCAACCTCTAAGGAAGTATCTAATACTCTAAACACCACCACTTGCTCTCTTACTTCTACTAGAGAAACTACTACTACCAAGACCACGAACGCTCCTACTTCTTCCACAGACTGTGCAACTCCTACCACCACCAAGTGCGCTCCTACTTCTAACACAGAACATGCTGCTCCTACCACCACCACGAGCAAAACTACTTCTAACAGAGACCCTGCTACTCGTAACACCACCCTGAGAGCACCTACTTCTACCACAGGCACTGCAACTCCTACCACCACAATGAGCGCTCCTAATTCAACCACAGAAACTAAAACTCCCACCAGCACCACGAGTGCCCCTACTTCTACTACAGACACTAGTACTCCTACCACCAACAGGAACGCTCCTACTTCTACCACAGAAACTAATACCAATACCACAGGAAGGAGCACAACAACTTCTACCACAGACAGAACTATTCCTACCACCACCACGAGTTCCCGTACTTCTACCACAGACAATACTACTACCTCCACCACGAGCACAAGTACTTCTAGCACACAAACTACTACTCCTACCACCACCACGAGTGCAACTACTACTACCACTGACACAACTACTCCTACCACCACCACGAGTTCGCATATTTCTACGAAAGACTTTGCTACTCCTACCTGCCTCACGATCACCAGTCCTTCAACCACAGAAATTACTACACCTACCACCAACAGAAGAACACCTCCTTGTACCACAGACCCTGTTACTCCTACCACCACCAAGAGCACTCCTACTTCTACCACAGAAACTACTACTCCAACCACCACAACGAACACTCCTACTTCTACTGCAGAAAATACTGCTCTTATCACCACCACGAGCGAACTACATCTACCACAGACACTACTACTCCTTACACCATCACGAGCTCTCCTACTTCTACTAGAGGAACTACTACTACCAAGACCACGAGCGCTCCTATTTCTTCCACAGACTGTGCAACTCCTACCACCACCAAGTGCGCTCCTACTTCTCACACAGAACATGCTGCTCCTACCACCACCATGAGCAAAACTACTTCTAATAGAGACCCTGCTACTCGTAACACCACCCTGAGAGCACCTACTTCTACCACAGGCACTGCAACTCCTACCACCACAATGAGTGCTCCTAATTCAATCACAGAAACAAAAACTCCCACCAGCACCACGAGTGCCCCTACTTCTACTACAGACACTAGTACTCCTACCACAACCAGGAACGCTCCTACTTCTACCACAGGAAGTACTACTAATACCACGGGAACGAGCACAACAACTTCTACCACAGACAGTGCTATTCCTACCACCACCACGAGCTCTCCTACTTCTACCACAGACACTACTACTCCTACCACCACCACGAGTGCAACTACTACTACCACTGAAACTACTATTCCTACCACCACCATGAGTGCACATATGTCTACGAAAGTCATTACTACTACCAACCACACGATCACCAGTCCTTCTACCACAGAAACTACTACTCCTACCTCCACCACAAGAGCACCTACTTGTTCCACAGACCCTGTGACTCCTACCACCACCAAGAGCACTCCTACTTCTACCACAGAAACCACTACTCCAACAACCACAATGAACACTGCTACTTCTACTGCAGAAACTACTGCTCCTACCACCACCACGAGCGAACTACATCTACCACCAACACTACTATGCCTAACACCATCACGAGCGCTCCTACTTCTACCACAGACACTATTACTCCAAGAAACACCATGAGCTCTCCTCCCTCTACCATAGACACTACTCCTCCTACCAACACAACGAGCGCTCCTACTTCTATCAAAGAAACTACTACCCTACCACCACCATGAACGCTCCTACTTCTACCACAGAACATGCAACGCATACCACCACCACAAGTGTTACTACTTCTACCACAATACCTGCTTCTCCCACCACCACCGCGAGTGGATCTTCTTGTACCCCAAAACCTTCTACTCCTACCAACACAACGAGAGCACCTACTTCTACCACCGGCCCTGCTACCTCTACCTCCATCACGAGCGATTCTATTTCTACAACAGAAACTACTACTCCTACCAACAGGAAGAGAGCTCCTACTTCTTCTACAGAAACTACTATTCCTACTACCACCACGAGCGCAACTACTTCTACCACAGACCGTACTACTCCTACCACCACCCTGAGTGTAAGTACTTCTACCACAGACACTACTGCTCTTACCACCACCACGAGTGCAAATACTTCTACCACAGACACTAGTGTTCCTACCACCAACACTGGTGCCAGTACTTCTACCACAGAAACTACTACTCCTACACCCACCACGAGCGCAACTACTTCTACCACAGACATTTCTACTGCTATCACAACCATGAGCCTCCTACTTCTATCAGAGACCGTGCAATTACTACCAGGAGGACTAGCGCTCTTCCTTCTAACACAGACACTACTACGCCTACCTCCATCACTAGCCCTTCTACTTCTACCACCATACCTGCTACTTCTACCACCACCATGAGCACAACTACTTCTACCACAGACACTACGACTCCTGTCACCACCACAAATGCTCATACAAATACGAAAGAGAATACTACTCCTACCACCCCCACGAGAACCACTGCTTCTAACACAGACACTACTACTCTTACCACTATCACGAGAGAACCTATTTGTACCACAGACCCTGCTATTCCTATCACCACCACGAGCACTGCGACTTCTACCACACAAACTACTACTCGTAACACCACCATGGGCGCTCATACTTCTACCAAAGACACTACTACACCTTCAACCACCACGAGCGCTCATACTTCTACCAAAGACATTATTACTCCTAGAACCACTACGATCACCACTACTGCTATCTCAAACGCTACTAATCCTATCACAACCACGGGAGCACCTACTTCTACCACAGACCCTGATATTCCTACCAACACCCTGAGCTCTCCTACTTCTACCACAGAAACTACTACTACTACCACCAACACGAGCACTCCTACTTCTACCACGGAAACTACTAATTCTCCCTCCACCACGAGCACAGCTTCTACTACCACAGACAATACTACTCTTACAACCACCACCAGTGCTCCTACTTCTACCACAGAAACTACTACTACTACCACCAACACGAGCACTCCTACTTCTACCACGGAAACTACTAATTCTCCCTCCACCACGAGCACAGCTTCTACTACCACAGACAATACTACTCTTACAACCACCACCAGTGCTCCTACTTCTACCACAGACACTACTACTCCAAGCACCTCCACGAGCACTCCTACATCTACCACAGACACTACTACTCCTACCAACAAAATGAGAACTCCTTCTTCTACCAAAGAAACTACTACCCTACCACCACCATGAGCACTCCTACTTCTACCACAGAACATGCAACTCCAAGCACCACCACAGGCGATACTACTTCTAGCACAAAACCTGCTACTCCTACCACCACCACGAGTGCAACTACTTGTACCACAAAATATGCTACTCCTTCCAACACGACGAGAGCACCTACTTCTACCACAGGCCCTGCTACTCCTACCTCCATCACGAGCGATCATACTTCTACCCCAGAATCTACTGCTCCTACCACCAAGAGTGCTCCTACTTCCACCACAGAAACTGCTAGTTCTCCCACCCCCACGAGCACAACTACTTCTATCAGAGCACTACTACTCCTACCACCAGAACGAGAGCCACTACTTCTACCCTAGAAACTACTACTACCACAAACACCACGAGTGCTTCTTCTTCTACCACAAAACCTGTTATGCCTACCACCACCACGAGCGATCCTACTTCTACCACAGACACTACTACACCTACCACCACCACGAGCAATCCTACTTCTACCACAGAATCAACTACTCCTAACACCACCACAAGCACTCCTGCTTCTACCACAGAAAGTACTACTCCTACCACCAACACGAGCGCAACAACTTCTACTACAGACACTAATACACCTACAACCAAGATGAGTGCTCCTACTTCTACCACAGTCACCACTACTCCCACCAACACCACGAGCGCTCCTACTTCTACCACAGACAGTCCTACTCCTACCACCACCACGAGCGCTCCAACCTCTAAGGAAGTATCTAATACTCTAAACACCACCACTTGCTCTCTTACTTCTACTAGAGAAACTACTACTACCAAGACCACGAACGCTCCTACTTCTTCCACAGACTGTGCAACTCCTACCACCACCAAGTGCGCTCCTACTTCTAACACAGAACATGCTGCTCCTACCACCACCACGAGCAAAACTACTTCTAACAGAGACCCTGCTACTCGTAACACCACCCTGAGAGCACCTACTTCTACCACAGGCACTGCAACTCCTACCACCACAATGAGCGCTCCTAATTCAACCACAGAAACTAAAACTCCCACCAGCACCACGAGTGCCCCTACTTCTACTACAGACACTAGTACTCCTACCACCAACAGGAACGCTCCTACTTCTACCACAGAAACTAATACCAATACCACAGGAAGGAGCACAACAACTTCTACCACAGACAGAACTATTCCTACCACCACCACGAGTTCCCGTACTTCTACCACAGACAATACTACTACCTCCACCACGAGCACAAGTACTTCTAGCACACAAACTACTACTCCTACCACCACCACGAGTGCAACTACTACTACCACTGACACAACTACTCCTACCACCACCACGAGTTCGCATATTTCTACGAAAGACTTTGCTACTCCTACCTGCCTCACGATCACCAGTCCTTCAACCACAGAAATTACTACACCTACCACCAACAGAAGAACACCTCCTTGTACCACAGACCCTGTTACTCCTACCACCACCAAGAGCACTCCTACTTCTACCACAGAAACTACTACTCCAACCACCACAACGAACACTCCTACTTCTACTGCAGAAAATACTGCTCTTATCACCACCACGAGCGAACTACATCTACCACAGACACTACTACTCCTTACACCATCACGAGCTCTCCTACTTCTACTAGAGGAACTACTACTACCAAGACCACGAGCGCTCCTATTTCTTCCACAGACTGTGCAACTCCTACCACCACCAAGTGCGCTCCTACTTCTCACACAGAACATGCTGCTCCTACCACCACCATGAGCAAAACTACTTCTAATAGAGACCCTGCTACTCGTAACACCACCCTGAGAGCACCTACTTCTACCACAGGCACTGCAACTCCTACCACCACAATGAGTGCTCCTAATTCAATCACAGAAACAAAAACTCCCACCAGCACCACGAGTGCCCCTACTTCTACTACAGACACTAGTACTCCTACCACAACCAGGAACGCTCCTACTTCTACCACAGGAAGTACTACTAATACCACGGGAACGAGCACAACAACTTCTACCACAGACAGTGCTATTCCTACCACCACCACGAGCTCTCCTACTTCTACCACAGACACTACTACTCCTACCACCACCACGAGTGCAACTACTACTACCACTGAAACTACTATTCCTACCACCACCATGAGTGCACATATGTCTACGAAAGTCATTACTACTACCAACCACACGATCACCAGTCCTTCTACCACAGAAACTACTACTCCTACCTCCACCACAAGAGCACCTACTTGTTCCACAGACCCTGTGACTCCTACCACCACCAAGAGCACTCCTACTTCTACCACAGAAACCACTACTCCAACAACCACAATGAACACTGCTACTTCTACTGCAGAAACTACTGCTCCTACCACCACCACGAGCGAACTACATCTACCACCAACACTACTATGCCTAACACCATCACGAGCGCTCCTACTTCTACCACAGACACTATTACTCCAAGAAACACCATGAGCTCTCCTCCCTCTACCATAGACACTACTCCTCCTACCAACACAACGAGCGCTCCTACTTCTATCAAAGAAACTACTACCCTACCACCACCATGAACGCTCCTACTTCTACCACAGAACATGCAACGCATACCACCACCACAAGTGTTACTACTTCTACCACAATACCTGCTTCTCCCACCACCACCGCGAGTGGATCTTCTTGTACCCCAAAACCTTCTACTCCTACCAACACAACGAGAGCACCTACTTCTACCACCGGCCCTGCTACCTCTACCTCCATCACGAGCGATTCTATTTCTACAACAGAAACTACTACTCCTACCAACAGGAAGAGAGCTCCTACTTCTTCTACAGAAACTACTATTCCTACTACCACCACGAGCGCAACTACTTCTACCACAGACCGTACTACTCCTACCACCACCCCGAGTGTAAGTACTTCTACCACAGACACTACTGCTCTTACCACCACCACGAGTGCAAATACTTCTACCACAGACACTAGTGTTCCTACCACCAACACTGGTGCCAGTACTTCTACCACAGAAACTACTACTCCTACACCCACCACGAGCGCAACTACTTCTACCACAGACATTTCTACTGCTATCACAACCATGAGCCTCCTACTTCTATCAGAGACCGTGCAATTACTACCAGGAGGACTAGCGCTCTTCCTTCTAACACAGACACTACTACGCCTACCTCCATCACTAGCCCTTCTACTTCTACCACCATACCTGCTACTTCTACCACCACCATGAGCACAACTACTTCTACCACAGACACTACGACTCCTGTCACCACCACAAATGCTCATACAAATACGAAAGAGAATACTACTCCTACCACCCCCACGAGAACCACTGCTTCTAACACAGACACTACTACTCTTACCACTATCACGAGAGAACCTATTTGTACCACAGACCCTGCTATTCCTATCACCACCACGAGCACTGCGACTTCTACCACAGAAACTACTACTCGTAACACCACCATGGGCGCTCATACTTCTACCAAAGACACTACTACACCTTCAACCACCACGAGCGCTCATACTTCTACCAAAGACATTATTACTCCTAGAACCACTACGATCACCACTACTGCTATCTCAAACGCTACTAATCCTATCACAACCACGGGAGCACCTACTTCTACCACAGACCCTGATATTCCTACCAACACCCTGAGCTCTCCTACTTCTACCACAGAAACTACTACTACTACCACCAACACGAGCACTCCTACTTCTACCACGGAAACTACTAATTCTCCCTCCACCACGAGCACAGCTTCTACTACCACAGACAATACTACTCTTACAACCACCACCAGTGCTCCTACTTCTACCACAGAAACTACTACTACTACCACCAACACGAGCACTCCTACTTCTACCACGGAAACTACTAATTCTCCCTCCACCACGAGCACAGCTTCTACTACCACAGACAATACTACTCTTACAACCACCACCAGTGCTCCTACTTCTACCACAGACACTACTACTCCAAGCACCTCCACGAGCACTCCTACATCTACCACAGACACTACTACTCCTACCAACAAAATGAGAACTCCTTCTTCTACCAAAGAAACTACTACCCTACCACCACCATGAGCACTCCTACTTCTACCACAGAACATCCAACTCCAAGCACCACCACAGGCGATACTACTTCTAGCACAAAACCTGCTACTCCTACCACCACCACGAGTGCAACTACTTGTACCACAAAATATGCTACTCCTTCCAACACGACGAGAGCACCTACTTCTACCACAGGCCCTGCTACTCCTACCTCCATCACGAGCGATCATACTTCTACCCCAGAATCTACTGCTCCTACCACCAAGAGTGCTCCTACTTCCACCACAGAAACTGCTAGTTCTCCCACCCCCACGAGCACAACTACTTCTATCAGAGCACTACTACTCCTACCACCAGAACGAGAGCCACTACTTCTACCCTAGAAACTACTACTACCACAAACACCACGAGTGCTTCTTCTTCTACCACAAAACCTGTTATGCCTACCACCACCACGAGCGATCCTACTTCTACCACAGACACTACTACACCTACCACCACCACGAGCAATCCTACTTCTACCACAGAATCAACTACTCCTAACACCACCACAAGCGCTCCTGCTTCTACCACAGAAAGTACTACTCCTACCACCAGCACGAGCGCAACAACTTCTACTACAGACACTAATACACCTACAACCAAGATGAGTGCTCCTACTTCTACCACAGTCACCACTACTCCCACCAACACCACGAGCGCTCCTACTTCTACCACAGACAGTCCTACTCCTACCACCACCACGAGCGCTCCAACCTCTAAGGAAGTATCTAGTACTCTGAACACCACCACGAGCTCTCCTACTTCTACTAGAGAAACTACTACTACCAAGACCACGAACGCTCCTACTTCTTCCACAGACTGTGCAACTCCTACCACCACCAAGTGCGCTCCTACTTCTAACACAGAACATGCTGCTCCTACCACCACCACGAGCAAAACTACTTCTAACAGAGACCCTGCTACTCGTAACACCACCCTGAGAGCACCTACTTCTACCACAGGCACTGCAACTCCTACCACCACAATGAGCGCTCCTAATTCAACCACAGAAACTAAAACTCCCACCAGCACCACGAGTGCCCCTACTTCTACTACAGACACTAGTACTCCTACCACCAACAGGAACGCTCCTACTTCTACCACAGAAACTAATACCAATACCACAGGAAGGAGCACAACAACTTCTACCACAGACAGAACTATTCCTACCACCACCACGAGTTCCCGTACTTCTACCACAGACAATACTACTACCTCCACCACGAGCACAAGTACTTCTAGCACATAAACTACTACTCCTACCACCACCACGAGTGCAACTACTACTACCACTGACACTACTACTCCTACCACCACCACGAGTGCGCATATTTCTACGAAAGACTTTACTACTCCTACCTGCCCCACGATCACCAGTCCTTCAACCACAGAAACTACTACACCTACCACCAACAGAAGAACACCTCCTTGTACCACACACCCTGTTACTCCTACCACCACCAAGAGCACTCCTACTTCTACCACAGAAACTACTACTCCAACCACCACAACGAACACTCCTACTTCTACTGCAGAAAATACTGCTCCTATCACCACCACGAGCGAACTACATCTACCACAGACACTACTACTCCTAACACCATCACGAGCGCTCCTACTTCTACCACAGACACTATTACTCCAAGAAGCACCATGAGTGATCTCCTCCCTCTACCACAGACACTACTCCTCCTAACAACACAACAAGCGCTCCTACTTCTATCAAAGAAACTATTACCCTACCACCACCACGAGCGCTCGTACCTCTAACAAAGTATCTAGTACTCTGAACACCACCACGAGCTCTCCTACTTCTACTAGAGGAACTACTACTACCAAGACCACGAGCGCTCCTATTTCTTCCACAGACTGTGCAACTCCTACCACCACCAAGTGCGCTCCTACTTCTCACACAGAACATGCTGCTCCTACCACCACCACGAGCAAAACTACTTCTAACAGAGACCTGCTACTCGTAACACCACCCTGAGAGCACCTACTTCTACCACAGGCACGGCAACTCCTACCACCACAATGAGCGCTCCTAATTCAACCACAGAAACAAAAACTCCCACCACCACCACGAGCGCCCCTACTTCTACTACAGACACTAGTACTCCTACCACAACCAGGAACGCTCCTACTTCTACCACAGGAAGTACTACTAATACCACGGGAACGAGCACAACAACTTCTACCACAGACAGTGCTATTCCTACCACCAACACGAGCTCTCCTACTTCTACCACAGACACTACTACTCCTACCACCACCACGAGTGCAACTACTACTACCACTGAAACTACTATTCCTACCACCACCATGAGTGCACATATGTCTACGAAAGTCATTACTACTACCAACCACATGATCACCAGTCCTTCTACCACAGAAACTACTACTCCTACCTCCACCACAAGAGCACCTACTTGTTCCACAGACCCTGTGACTCCTACCACCACCAAGAGCACTCCTACTTCTACCACAGAAACCACTACTCCAACAACCACAATGAACACTGCTACTTCTACTGCAGAAACTACTGCTCCTACCACCACCACGAGCGAACTACATCTACCACCAACACTACTATGCCTAACACCATCACGAGCGCTCCTACTTCTACCACAGACACTATTACTCCAAGAAACACCATGAGCTCTCCTCCCTCTACCATAGACACTACTCCTCCTACCAACACAACGAGCGCTCCTACTTCTATCAAAGAAACTACTACCCTACCACCACCATGAACGCTCCTACTTCTACCACAGAACATGCAACGCATACCACCACCACAAGTGTTACTACTTCTACCACAATACCTGCTTCTCCCACCACCACCGCGAGTGGATCTTCTTGTACCCCAAAACCTTCTACTCCTACCAACACAACGAGAGCACCTACTTCTACCACCGGCCCTGCTACCTCTACCTCCATCACGAGCGATTCTATTTCTACAACAGAAACTACTACTCCTACCAACAGGAAGAGAGCTCCTACTTCTTCTACAGAAACTACTATTCCTACTACCACCACGAGCGCAACTACTTCTACCACAGACCGTACTACTCCTACCACCACCCCGAGTGTAAGTACTTCTACCACAGACACTACTGCTCTTACCACCACCACGAGTGCAAATACTTCTACCACAGACACTAGTGTTCCTACCACCAACACTGGTGCCAGTACTTCTACCACAGAAACTACTACTCCTACACCCACCACGAGCGCAACTACTTCTACCACAGACATTTCTACTGCTATCACAACCATGAGCCTCCTACTTCTATCAGAGACCGTGCAATTACTACCAGGAGGACTAGCGCTCTTCCTTCTAACACAGACACTACTACGCCTACCTCCATCACTAGCCCTTCTACTTCTACCACCATACCTGCTACTTCTACCACCACCATGAGCACAACTACTTCTACCACAGACACTACGACTCCTGTCACCACCACAAATGCTCATACAAATACGAAAGAGAATACTACTCCTACCACCCCCACGAGAACCACTGCTTCTAACACAGACACTACTACTCTTACCACTATCACGAGAGAACCTATTTGTACCACAGACCCTGCTATTCCTATCACCACCACGAGCACTGCGACTTCTACCACAGAAACTACTACTCGTAACACCACCATGGGCGCTCATACTTCTACCAAAGACACTACTACACCTTCAACCACCACGAGCGCTCATACTTCTACCAAAGACATTATTACTCCTAGAACCACTACGATCACCACTACTGCTATCTCAAACGCTACTAATCCTATCACAACCACGGGAGCACCTACTTCTACCACAGACCCTGATATTCCTACCAACACCCTGAGCTCTCCTACTTCTACCACAGAAACTACTACTACTACCACCAACACGAGCACTCCTACTTCTACCACGGAAACTACTAATTCTCCCTCCACCACGAGCACAGCTTCTACTACCACAGACAATACTACTCTTACAACCACCACCAGTGCTCCTACTTCTACCACAGAAACTACTACTACTACCACCAACACGAGCACTCCTACTTCTACCACGGAAACTACTAATTCTCCCTCCACCACGAGCACAGCTTCTACTACCACAGACAATACTACTCTTACAACCACCACCAGTGCTCCTACTTCTACCACAGACACTACTACTCCAAGCACCTCCACGAGCACTCCTACATCTACCACAGACACTACTACTCCTACCAACAAAATGAGAACTCCTACTTCTACCAAAGAAACTACTACCCTACCACCACCATGAGCACTCCTACTTCTACCACAGAACATCCAACTCCAAGCACCACCACAGGCGATACTACTTCTAGCACAAAACCTGCTACTCCTACCACCACCACGAGTGCAACTACTTGTACCACAAAATATGCTACTCCTTCCAACACGACGAGAGCACCTACTTCTACCACAGGCCCTGCTACTCCTACCTCCATCACGAGCGATCATACTTCTACCCCAGAATCTACTGCTCCTACCACCAAGAGTGCTCCTACTTCCACCACAGAAACTGCTAGTTCTCCCACCCCCACGAGCACAACTACTTCTATCAGAGCACTACTACTCCTACCACCAGAACGAGAGCCACTACTTCTACCCTAGAAACTACTACTACCACAAACACCACGAGTGCTTCTTCTTCTACCACAAAACCTGTTATGCCTACCACCACCACGAGCGATCCTACTTCTACCACAGACACTACTACACCTACCACCACCACGAGCAATCCTACTTCTACCACAGAATCAACTACTCCTAACACCACCACAAGCGCTCCTGCTTCTACCACAGAAAGTACTACTCCTACCACCAGCACGAGCGCAACAACTTCTACTACAGACACTAATACACCTACAACCAAGATGAGTGCTCCTACTTCTACCACAGTCACCACTACTCCCACCAACACCACGAGCGCTCCTACTTCTACCACAGACAGTCCTACTCCTACCACCACCACGAGCGCTCCAACCTCTAAGGAAGTATCTAGTACTCTGAACACCACCACGAGCTCTCCTACTTCTACTAGAGAAACTACTACTACCAAGACCACGAACGCTCCTACTTCTTCCACAGACTGTGCAACTCCTACCACCACCAAGTGCGCTCCTACTTCTAACACAGAACATGCTGCTCCTACCACCACCACGAGCAAAACTACTTCTAACAGAGACCCTGCTACTCGTAACACCACCCTGAGAGCACCTACTTCTACCACAGGCACTGCAACTCCTACCACCACAATGAGCGCTCCTAATTCAACCACAGAAACTAAAACTCCCACCAGCACCACGAGTGCCCCTACTTCTACTACAGACACTAGTACTCCTACCACCAACAGGAACGCTCCTACTTCTACCACAGAAACTAATACCAATACCACAGGAAGGAGCACAACAACTTCTACCACAGACAGAACTATTCCTACCACCACCACGAGTTCCCGTACTTCTACCACAGACAATACTACTACCTCCACCACGAGCACAAGTACTTCTAGCACATAAACTACTACTCCTACCACCACCACGAGTGCAACTACTACTACCACTGACACTACTACTCCTACCACCACCACGAGTGCGCATATTTCTACGAAAGACTTTACTACTCCTACCTGCCCCACGATCACCAGTCCTTCAACCACAGAAACTACTACACCTACCACCAACAGAAGAACACCTCCTTGTACCACACACCCTGTTACTCCTACCACCACCAAGAGCACTCCTACTTTTACCACAGAAACTACTACTCCACCCACCACAACGAACACTCCTACTTCTACTGCAGAAAATACTGCTCCTATCACCACCACGAGCGAACTACATCTACCACAGACACTACTACTCCTAACACCATCACGAGCGCTCCTACTTCTACCACAGACACTATTACTCCAAGAAGCACCATGAGTGATCTCCTCCCTCTACCACAGACACTACTCCTCCTAACAACACAACAAGCGCTCCTACTTCTATCAAAGAAACTATTACCCTACCACCACCACGAGCGCTCGTACCTCTAACAAAGTATCTAGTACTCTGAACACCACCACGAGCTCTCCTACTTCTACTAGAGGAACTACTACTACCAAGACCACGAGCGCTCCTATTTCTTCCACAGACTGTGCAACTCCTACCACCACCAAGTGCGCTCCTACTTCTCACACAGAACATGCTGCTCCTACCACCACCACGAGCAAAACTACTTCTAACAGAGACCTGCTACTCGTAACACCACCCTGAGAGCACCTACTTCTACCACAGGCACGGCAACTCCTACCACCACAATGAGCGCTCCTAATTCAACCACAGAAACAAAAACTCCCACTACCACCACGAGCGCCCCTACTTCTACTACAGACACTAGTACCCCTAACACAACCAGGAATGCTCCTACTTCTACCACAGGAACTACTACTAATACCACGGGAACGAGTACAACAACTTCTACCACAGACAGTACTATTGCTACCACCACCACGAGCTCTCCTACTTCTGCCACAGACACTACTACTCTTACCACCATCACGAGTGCAACTACTACTACCACTGAAACTACTATTCCTACCACCACCATGACTGCACATATGTCTACGAAAGTCATTACTACTCCTACCAACCACACGATCACCAGTCCTTCTACCACAGAAACTACTATTCCTACCTCCACCACAAGAGCACCTACTAGTTCCACAGACCCTGTGACTCCTACCACCACCAAGAGCACTCCTACTTCTACCACAGAAACCACTACTCCAACCACCACAACGAACACTGCTACTTCTACTGCAGAAACTACTGCTCCTACCACCACCACGAACGAACTACATCTACCACCGACACTACTATGCCTAACACCATCACGAGCGCTCCTACTTCTACCACAGACACTATTACTCCAAGAAACACCATGAGCTCTCCTCCCTCTACCATAGACACTACTCCTCCTACCAACACAATGAGCGCTCCTACTTCTATCAAAGAAACTACTACCCTACCACCAACATGAACGCTCCTACTTCTACCACAGAACATGCAACTCAGACCACCACCACAAGTGTTACTACTTCTACCACAATACCTGATTCTCCTACCACCACCGCGAGTGGATCTTCTTGTACCCCAAAACCTTCTACTCCTACCAACACAACGAGAGCACCTACTTCTACCACAGGCCCTGCTACCTCTACCTCCATCACGAGAGATCCTATTTCTACAACAGAAACTACTACTCCTACCAACAGGAAGAGAGCTCCTACTTCTTCTACAGAAACTATTATTTCTACTACCACCATGAGCGCAACTACTTCTACCACAGACCGTACTACTCCTACCACCACCCCGAGTGTAAGTACTTCTACCACAAACACTACTGCTCTTACCACCACCACGAGTGCAAATACTTCTACCACAGACACTAGTGTTCCTACCACCAACACTGGTGCCAGTACTTCTACCACAGAAACTACTACTCCTACACCCACCACGAGCGCAACTACTTCTACCACAGACATTTCTACTGCTATCACAACCATGAGCCTCCTACTTCTATCAGAGACCGTGCAATTACTACCAGGAGGACTAGCGCTCTTCCTTCTAACACAGACACTACTACGCCTACCTCCATCACTAGGCCTCCTACTTCTACCACCATACCTGCTACTTCTACCACCACCATGAGCACAACTACTTCTACCACAGACACTACGACTCCTGTCACCACCACGAATGCTCATACAAATACGAAACAGAATACTACTCCTACCACCCCCACGAGAACCACTGCTTCTAACACAGACACTACTACTCTTACCACTATCACGAGAGAACCTATGTGTACCACAGACCCTGCTATTCCTATCACCACCACGAGCACTGCGACTTCTACCACAGAAACTACTACTCGTAACACCACCATGGGCGCTCATACTTCTACCAAAGACACTACTACACCTTCAACCACCACGAGCGCTCATACTTCTACCAAAGACATTATTACTCCTAGAACCACTACGACCACCACTACTGCTATCACAAACGCTACTAATCCTACCACAACCACGGGAGCACCTACTTCTACCACAGACCCTGATATTCCTACCAACACCCTGAGCGCTCCTACTTCTACCACAGAAACTACTACTACTACCACCAACACGAGCACTCCTATTTCTACCACGGAAACTACTAATTCTCCCTCCACCACGAGCACAGCTTCTACTACCACAGAGAACACTACTCTTACCACCACCACCAGTGCTCCTACTTCTACCACAGACACTACTACTCCAAGCACCTCCACGAGCACTCCTACATCTACCACAGACACTACTACTCCTACCAACAAAATGAGCACTCCTACTTCTACCAAAGAAACTACTATCCTACCAGCACCATGAGCACTCCTACTTCTACCACAGAACATGCAACTCCAAGCACCACCACAGGCGATACTACTTCTAGCACAAAACCTGCTACTCCTACCACCACCACGAGTGCAACTACTTGTACCACAAAATATGCTACTCCTTCCAACACGACGAGAGCACCTACTTCTACCACAGGCCCTGCTACTCCTACCTCCATCACGAGCGATCATACTTCTACCCCAGAATCTACTGCTCCTACCACCAAGAGTGCTCCTACTTCTACCAAAGAAACTACTAGTTCTCCCACCCCCACGAGCACAACTACTTCTACCAGAGCACTACTACTCCTACCACCAGAACGAGAGCCACTACTTCTACCCTAGAAACTACTACTACCACAAACACCACGAGTGCTTCTTGGTCTACCACAAAACCTGTTATGCCTACCACCACCACGAGCGATCCTACTTCTACCACAGACACTACTACACATACCACCACCACGAGCAATCCTACATCTACCACAGAATCAACTACTCCTAACACCACCACGAGCGCTCCTGCTTCTACCACAGAAAGTACTACTCCTACCACCAGCACGAGCGCAACAACTTCTACTACAGACACTAATACACCTACAACCAAGATGAGTGCTCCTACTTCTACCACAGTCACCACTACTCCCACCAACACCACGAGCGCTCCTACTTCTACCACAGACAGTCCTACTCCTACCACCACCACGAGCGCTCCTACCTCTAAGGAAGTATCTAGTACTCTGAACACCACCACGAGCTCTCCTACTTCTACTAGAGAAACTACTACTACCAAGACCACGAACGCTCCTACTTCTTCCACAGACTGTGCAACTCCTACCACCACCAAGTGTGCTCCTACTTCTAACACAGAACATGCTGCTCCTACCACCACCACGAGCAAAACTACTTCTAACAGAGACCCTGCTACTCGTACCACCACGAGAGCACCTACTTCTACCACAGGCACGGCAACTCCTACCACCACAATGAGCGCTCCTAATTCAACCACAGAAACTAAAACACCCACCAGCACCACCAGCGCCCCTACTTCTAGTACAGACTCTAGTACTCCTACCACCAACAGGAACGCTCCTACTTCTACCACAGAAACTACTACTAATACCACGGGAACGAGCACAACATCTTCTACCACAGACAGAACTATTCCTACCACCACCACGAGTTCCCGTACTTCTACCACAGACAATACTACTACCTCCACCACGAGCACAAGTACTTCTAGCACACAAACTACTACTCCTACCACCACCACGAGTGCAACTACTACTACCACTGACACAACTACTCCTACCACCACCACGAGTTCGCATATTTCTACGAAAGACTTTGCTACTCCTACCTGCCTCACGATCACCAGTCCTTCAACCACAGAAATTACTACACCTACCACCAACAGAAGAACACCTCCTTGTACCACAGACCCTGTTACTCCTACCACCACCAAGAGCACTCCTACTTCTACCACAGAAACTACTACTCCAACCACCACAACGAACACTCCTACTTCTACTGCAGAAAATACTGCTCTTATCACCACCACGAGCGAACTACATCTACCACAGACACTACTACTCCTTACACCATCACGAGCTCTCCTACTTCTACTAGAGGAACTACTACTACCAAGACCACGAGCGCTCCTATTTCTTCCACAGACTGTGCAACTCCTACCACCACCAAGTGCGCTCCTACTTCTCACACAGAACATGCTGCTCCTACCACCACCATGAGCAAAACTACTTCTAATAGAGACCCTGCTACTCGTAACACCACCCTGAGAGCACCTACTTCTACCACAGGCACTGCAACTCCTACCACCACAATGAGTGCTCCTAATTCAATCACAGAAACAAAAACTCCCACCAGCACCACGAGTGCCCCTACTTCTACTACAGACACTAGTACTCCTACCACAACCAGGAACGCTCCTACTTCTACCACAGGAAGTACTACTAATACCACGGGAACGAGCACAACAACTTCTACCACAGACAGTGCTATTCCTACCACCACCACGAGCTCTCCTACTTCTACCACAGACACTACTACTCCTACCACCACCACGAGTGCAACTACTACTACCACTGAAACTACTATTCCTACCACCACCATGAGTGCACATATGTCTACGAAAGTCATTACTACTACCAACCACACGATCACCAGTCCTTCTACCACAGAAACTACTACTCCTACCTCCACCACAAGAGCACCTACTTGTTCCACAGACCCTGTGACTCCTACCACCACCAAGAGCACTCCTACTTCTACCACAGAAACCACTACTCCAACAACCACAATGAACACTGCTACTTCTACTGCAGAAACTACTGCTCCTACCACCACCACGAGCGAACTACATCTACCACCAACACTACTATGCCTAACACCATCACGAGCGCTCCTACTTCTACCACAGACACTATTACTCCAAGAAACACCATGAGCTCTCCTCCCTCTACCATAGACACTACTCCTCCTACCAACACAACGAGCGCTCCTACTTCTATCAAAGAAACTACTACCCTACCACCACCATGAACGCTCCTACTTCTACCACAGAACATGCAACGCATACCACCACCACAAGTGTTACTACTTCTACCACAATACCTGCTTCTCCCACCACCACCGCGAGTGGATCTTCTTGTACCCCAAAACCTTCTACTCCTACCAACACAACGAGAGCACCTACTTCTACCACCGGCCCTGCTACCTCTACCTCCATCACGAGCGATTCTATTTCTACAACAGAAACTACTACTCCTACCAACAGGAAGAGAGCTCCTACTTCTTCTACAGAAACTACTATTCCTACTACCACCACGAGCGCAACTACTTCTACCACAGACCGTACTACTCCTACCACCACCCTGAGTGTAAGTACTTCTACCACAGACACTACTGCTCTTACCACCACCACGAGTGCAAATACTTCTACCACAGACACTAGTGTTCCTACCACCAACACTGGTGCCAGTACTTCTACCACAGAAACTACTACTCCTACACCCACCACGAGCGCAACTACTTCTACCACAGACATTTCTACTGCTATCACAACCATGAGCCTCCTACTTCTATCAGAGACCGTGCAATTACTACCAGGAGGACTAGCGCTCTTCCTTCTAACACAGACACTACTACGCCTACCTCCATCACTAGCCCTTCTACTTCTACCACCATACCTGCTACTTCTACCACCACCATGAGCACAACTACTTCTACCACAGACACTACGACTCCTGTCACCACCACAAATGCTCATACAAATACGAAAGAGAATACTACTCCTACCACCCCCACGAGAACCACTGCTTCTAACACAGACACTACTACTCTTACCACTATCACGAGAGAACCTATTTGTACCACAGACCCTGCTATTCCTATCACCACCACGAGCACTGCGACTTCTACCACAGAAACTACTACTCGTAACACCACCATGGGCGCTCATACTTCTACCAAAGACACTACTACACCTTCAACCACCACGAGCGCTCATACTTCTACCAAAGACATTATTACTCCTAGAACCACTACGATCACCACTACTGCTATCTCAAACGCTACTAATCCTATCACAACCACGGGAGCACCTACTTCTACCACAGACCCTGATATTCCTACCAACACCCTGAGCTCTCCTACTTCTACCACAGAAACTACTACTACTACCACCAACACGAGCACTCCTACTTCTACCACGGAAACTACTAATTCTCCCTCCACCACGAGCACAGCTTCTACTACCACAGACAATACTACTCTTACAACCACCACCAGTGCTCCTACTTCTACCACAGAAACTACTACTACTACCACCAACACGAGCACTCCTACTTCTACCACGGAAACTACTAATTCTCCCTCCACCACGAGCACAGCTTCTACTACCACAGACAATACTACTCTTACAACCACCACCAGTGCTCCTACTTCTACCACAGACACTACTACTCCAAGCACCTCCACGAGCACTCCTACATCTACCACAGACACTACTACTCCTACCAACAAAATGAGAACTCCTTCTTCTACCAAAGAAACTACTACCCTACCACCACCATGAGCACTCCTACTTCTACCACAGAACATCCAACTCCAAGCACCACCACAGGCGATACTACTTCTAGCACAAAACCTGCTACTCCTACCACCACCACGAGTGCAACTACTTGTACCACAAAATATGCTACTCCTTCCAACACGACGAGAGCACCTACTTCTACCACAGGCCCTGCTACTCCTACCTCCATCACGAGCGATCATACTTCTACCCCAGAATCTACTGCTCCTACCACCAAGAGTGCTCCTACTTCCACCACAGAAACTGCTAGTTCTCCCACCCCCACGAGCACAACTACTTCTATCAGAGCACTACTACTCCTACCACCAGAACGAGAGCCACTACTTCTACCCTAGAAACTACTACTACCACAAACACCACGAGTGCTTCTTCTTCTACCACAAAACCTGTTATGCCTACCACCACCACGAGCGATCCTACTTCTACCACAGACACTACTACACCTACCACCACCACGAGCAATCCTACTTCTACCACAGAATCAACTACTCCTAACACCACCACAAGCGCTCCTGCTTCTACCACAGAAAGTACTACTCCTACCACCAGCACGAGCGCAACAACTTCTACTACAGACACTAATACACCTACAACCAAGATGAGTGCTCCTACTTCTACCACAGTCACCACTACTCCCACCAACACCACGAGCGCTCCTACTTCTACCACAGACAGTCCTACTCCTACCACCACCACGAGCGCTCCAACCTCTAAGGAAGTATCTAGTACTCTGAACACCACCACGAGCTGTCTTACTTCTACTAGAGAAACTACTACTACCAAGACCACGAACGCTCCTACTTCTTCCACAGACTGTGCAACTCCTACCACCACCAAGTGCGCTCCTACTTCTAACACAGAACATGCTGCTCCTACCACCACCACGAGCAAAACTACTTCTAACAGAGACCCTGCTACTCGTAACACCACCCTGAGAGCACCTACTTCTACCACAGGCACTGCAACTCCTACCACCACAATGAGCGCTCCTAATTCAACCACAGAAACTAAAACTCCCACCAGCACCACGAGTGCCCCTACTTCTAGTACAGACTCTAGTACTCCTACCACCAACAGGAACGCTCCTACTTCTACCACAGAAACTACTACTAATACCACGGGAACGAGCACAACATCTTCTACCACAGACAGAACTATTCCTACCACCACCACGAGTTCCCGTACTTCTACCACAGACAATACTACTACCTCCACCAGGAGCACAAGTACTTCTAGCACACAAACTACTACTCCTACCACCACCACGAGTGCAACTACTACTACCACTGACACAACTACTCCTACCACCACCACGAGTTCGCATATTTCTACGAAAGGCTTTGCTACTCCTACCTGCCTCACGATCACCAGTCCTTCAACCACAGAAATTACTACACCTACCACCAACAGAAGAACACCTCCTTGTACCACAGACCCTGTTACTCCTACCACCACCAAGAGCACTCCTACTTCTACCACAGAAACTACTACTCCAACCACCACAACGAACACTCCTACTTCTACTGCAGAAAATACTGCTCCTATCACCACCACGAGCGAACTACATCTACCACAGACACTACTACTCCTTACACCATCACGAGCTCTCCTACTTCTACTAGAGGAACTACTACTACCAAGACCACGAGCGCTCCTATTTCTTCCACAGACTGTGCAACTCCTACCACCACCAAGTGCGCTCCTACTTCTCACACAGAACATGCTGCTCCTACCACCACCATGAGCAAAACTACTTCTAATAGAGACCCTGCTACTCGTAACACCACCCTGAGAGCACCTACTTCTACCACAGGCACTGCAACTCCTACCACCACAATGAGTGCTCCTAATTCAATCACAGAAACAAAAACTCCCACCAGCACCACGAGTGCCCCTACTTCTACTACAGACACTAGTACTCCTACCACAACCAGGAACGCTCCTACTTCTACCACAGGAAGTACTACTAATACCACGGGAACGAGCACAACAACTTCTACCACAGACAGTGCTATTCCTACCACCACCACGAGCTCTCCTACTTCTACCACAGACACTACTACTCCTACCACCACCACGAGTGCAACTACTACTACCACTGAAACTACTATTCCTACCACCACCATGAGTGCACATATGTCTACGAAAGTCATTACTACTACCAACCACACGATCACCAGTCCTTCTACCACAGAAACTACTACTCCTACCTCCACCACAAGAGCACCTACTTGTTCCACAGACCCTGTGACTCCTACCACCACCAAGAGCACTCCTACTTCTACCACAGAAACCACTACTCCAACAACCACAATGAACACTGCTACGTCTACTGCAGAAACTACTGCTCCTACCACCACCACGAGCGAACTACATCTACCACCAACACTACTATGCCTAACACCATCACGAGCGCTCCTACTTCTACCACAGACACTATTACTCCAAGAAACACCATGAGCTCTCCTCCCTCTACCATAGACACTACTCCTCCTACCAACACAACGAGCGCTCCTACTTCTATCAAAGAAACTACTACCCTACCACCACCATGAACGCTCCTACTTCTACCACAGAACATGCAACGCATACCACCACCACAAGTGTTACTACTTCTACCACAATACCTGCTTCTCCCACCACCACCGCGAGTGGATCTTCTTGTACCCCAAAACCTTCTACTCCTACCAACACAACGAGAGCACCTACTTCTACCACCGGCCCTGCTACCTCTACCTCCATCACGAGCGATTCTATTTCTACAACAGAAACTACTACTCCTACCAACAGGAAGAGAGCTCCTACTTCTTCTACAGAAACTACTATTCCTACTACCACCACGAGCGCAACTACTTCTACCACAGACCGTACTACTCCTACCACCACCCTGAGTGTAAGTACTTCTACCACAGACACTACTGCTCTTACCACCACCACGAGTGCAAATACTTCTACCACAGACACTAGTGTTCCTACCACCAACACTGGTGCCAGTACTTCTACCACAGAAACTACTACTCCTACACCCACCACGAGCGCAACTACTTCTACCACAGACATTTCTACTGCTATCACAACCATGAGCCTCCTACTTCTATCAGAGACCGTGCAATTACTACCAGGAGGACTAGCGCTCTTCCTTCTAACACAGACACTACTACGCCTACCTCCATCACTAGCCCTTCTACTTCTACCACCATACCTGCTACTTCTACCACCACCATGAGCACAACTACTTCTACCACAGACACTACGACTCCTGTCACCACCACAAATGCTCATACAAATACGAAAGAGAATACTACTCCTACCACCCCCACGAGAACCACTGCTTCTAACACAGACACTACTACTCTTACCACTATCACGAGAGAACCTATTTGTACCACAGACCCTGCTATTCCTATCACCACCACGAGCACTGCGACTTCTACCACAGAAACTACTACTCGTAACACCACCATGGGCGCTCATACTTCTACCAAAGACACTACTACACCTTCAACCACCACGAGCGCTCATACTTCTACCAAAGACATTATTACTCCTAGAACCACTACGATCACCACTACTGCTATCTCAAACGCTACTAATCCTATCACAACCACGGGAGCACCTACTTCTACCACAGACCCTGATATTCCTACCAACACCCTGAGCTCTCCTACTTCTACCACAGAAACTACTACTACTACCACCAACACGAGCACTCCTACTTCTACCACGGAAACTACTAATTCTCCCTCCACCACGAGCACAGCTTCTACTACCACAGACAATACTACTCTTACAACCACCACCAGTGCTCCTACTTCTACCACAGAAACTACTACTACTACCACCAACACGAGCACTCCTACTTCTACCACGGAAACTACTAATTCTCCCTCCACCACGAGCACAGCTTCTACTACCACAGACAATACTACTCTTACAACCACCACCAGTGCTCCTACTTCTACCACAGACACTACTACTCCAAGCACCTCCACGAGCACTCCTACATCTACCACAGACACTACTACTCCTACCAACAAAATGAGAACTCCTTCTTCTACCAAAGAAACTACTACCCTACCACCACCATGAGCACTCCTACTTCTACCACAGAACATCCAACTCCAAGCACCACCACAGGCGATACTACTTCTAGCACAAAACCTGCTACTCCTACCACCACCACGAGTGCAACTACTTGTACCACAAAATATGCTACTCCTTCCAACACGACGAGAGCACCTACTTCTACCACAGGCCCTGCTACTCCTACCTCCATCACGAGCGATCATACTTCTACCCCAGAATCTACTGCTCCTACCACCAAGAGTGCTCCTACTTCCACCACAGAAACTGCTAGTTCTCCCACCCCCACGAGCACAACTACTTCTATCAGAGCACTACTACTCCTACCACCAGAACGAGAGCCACTACTTCTACCCTAGAAACTACTACTACCACAAACACCACGAGTGCTTCTTCTTCTACCACAAAACCTGTTATGCCTACCACCACCACGAGCGATCCTACTTCTACCACAGACACTACTACACCTACCACCACCACGAGCAATCCTACTTCTACCACAGAATCAACTACTCCTAACACCACCACAAGCGCTCCTGCTTCTACCACAGAAAGTACTACTCCTACCACCAGCACGAGCGCAACAACTTCTACTACAGACACTAATACACCTACAACCAAGATGAGTGCTCCTACTTCTACCACAGTCACCACTACTCCCACCAACACCACGAGCGCTCCTACTTCTACCACAGACAGTCCTACTCCTACCACCACCACGAGCGCTCCAACCTCTAAGGAAGTATCTAGTACTCTGAACACCACCACGAGCTGTCTTACTTCTACTAGAGAAACTACTACTACCAAGACCACGAACGCTCCTACTTCTTCCACAGACTGTGCAACTCCTACCACCACCAAGTGCGCTCCTACTTCTAACACAGAACATGCTGCTCCTACCACCACCACGAGCAAAACTACTTCTAACAGAGACCCTGCTACTCGTAACACCACCCTGAGAGCACCTACTTCTACCACAGGCACTGCAACTCCTACCACCACAATGAGCGCTCCTAATTCAACCACAGAAACTAAAACTCCCACCAGCACCACGAGTGCCCCTACTTCTAGTACAGACTCTAGTACTCCTACCACCAACAGGAACGCTCCTACTTCTACCACAGAAACTACTACTAATACCACGGGAACGAGCACAACATCTTCTACCACAGACAGAACTATTCCTACCACCACCACGAGTTCCCGTACTTCTACCACAGACAATACTACTACCTCCACCAGGAGCACAAGTACTTCTAGCACACAAACTACTACTCCTACCACCACCACGAGTGCAACTACTACTACCACTGACACAACTACTCCTACCACCACCACGAGTTCGCATATTTCTACGAAAGGCTTTGCTACTCCTACCTGCCTCACGATCACCAGTCCTTCAACCACAGAAATTACTACACCTACCACCAACAGAAGAACACCTCCTTGTACCACAGACCCTGTTACTCCTACCACCACCAAGAGCACTCCTACTTCTACCACAGAAACTACTACTCCAACCACCACAACGAACACTCCTACTTCTACTGCAGAAAATACTGCTCCTATCACCACCACGAGCGAACTACATCTACCACAGACACTACTACTCCTTACACCATCACGAGCTCTCCTACTTCTACTAGAGGAACTACTACTACCAAGACCACGAGCGCTCCTATTTCTTCCACAGACTGTGCAACTCCTACCACCACCAAGTGCGCTCCTACTTCTCACACAGAACATGCTGCTCCTACCACCACCATGAGCAAAACTACTTCTAATAGAGACCCTGCTACTCGTAACACCACCCTGAGAGCACCTACTTCTACCACAGGCACTGCAACTCCTACCACCACAATGAGTGCTCCTAATTCAATCACAGAAACAAAAACTCCCACCAGCACCACGAGTGCCCCTACTTCTACTACAGACACTAGTACTCCTACCACAACCAGGAACGCTCCTACTTCTACCACAGGAAGTACTACTAATACCACGGGAACGAGCACAACAACTTCTACCACAGACAGTGCTATTCCTACCACCACCACGAGCTCTCCTACTTCTACCACAGACACTACTACTCCTACCACCACCACGAGTGCAACTACTACTACCACTGAAACTACTATTCCTACCACCACCATGAGTGCACATATGTCTACGAAAGTCATTACTACTACCAACCACACGATCACCAGTCCTTCTACCACAGAAACTACTACTCCTACCTCCACCACAAGAGCACCTACTTGTTCCACAGACCCTGTGACTCCTACCACCACCAAGAGCACTCCTACTTCTACCACAGAAACCACTACTCCAACAACCACAATGAACACTGCTACGTCTACTGCAGAAACTACTGCTCCTACCACCACCACGAGCGAACTACATCTACCACCAACACTACTATGCCTAACACCATCACGAGCGCTCCTACTTCTACCACAGACACTATTACTCCAAGAAACACCGTGAGCTCTCCTCCCTCTACCATAGACACTACTCCTCCTACCAACACAACGAGCGCTCCTACTTCTATCAAAGAAACTACTACCCTACCACCACCATGAACGCTCCTACTTCTACCACAGAACATGCAACGCATACCACCACCACAAGTGTTACTACTTCTACCACAATACCTGCTTCTCCCACCACCACCGCGAGTGGATCTTCTTGTACCCCAAAACCTTCTACTCCTACCAACACAACGAGAGCACCTACTTCTACCACCGGCCCTGCTACCTCTACCTCCATCACGAGCGATTCTATTTCTACAACAGAAACTACTACTCCTACCAACAGGAAGAGAGCTCCTACTTCTTCTACAGAAACTACTATTCCTACTACCACCACGAGCGCAACTACTTCTACCACAGACCGTACTACTCCTACCACCACCCTGAGTGTAAGTACTTCTACCACAGACACTACTGCTCTTACCACCACCACGAGTGCAAATACTTCTACCACAGACACTAGTGTTCCTACCACCAACACTGGTGCCAGTACTTCTACCACAGAAACTACTACTCCTACACCCACCACGAGCGCAACTACTTCTACCACAGACATTTCTACTGCTATCACAACCATGAGCCTCCTACTTCTATCAGAGACCGTGCAATTACTACCAGGAGGACTAGCGCTCTTCCTTCTAACACAGACACTACTACGCCTACCTCCATCACTAGCCCTTCTACTTCTACCACCATACCTGCTACTTCTACCACCACCATGAGCACAACTACTTCTACCACAGACACTACGACTCCTGTCACCACCACAAATGCTCATACAAATACGAAAGAGAATACTACTCCTACCACCCCCACGAGAACCACTGCTTCTAACACAGACACTACTACTCTTACCACTATCACGAGAGAACCTATTTGTACCACAGACCCTGCTATTCCTATCACCACCACGAGCACTGCGACTTCTACCACAGAAACTACTACTCGTAACACCACCATGGGCGCTCATACTTCTACCAAAGACACTACTACACCTTCAACCACCACGAGCGCTCATACTTCTACCAAAGACATTATTACTCCTAGAACCACTACGATCACCACTACTGCTATCTCAAACGCTACTAATCCTATCACAACCACGGGAGCACCTACTTCTACCACAGACCCTGATATTCCTACCAACACCCTGAGCTCTCCTACTTCTACCACAGAAACTACTACTACTACCACCAACACGAGCACTCCTACTTCTACCACGGAAACTACTAATTCTCCCTCCACCACGAGCACAGCTTCTACTACCACAGACAATACTACTCTTACAACCACCACCAGTGCTCCTACTTCTACCACAGAAACTACTACTACTACCACCAACACGAGCACTCCTACTTCTACCACGGAAACTACTAATTCTCCCTCCACCAGGAGCACAGCTTCTACTACCACAGACAATACTACTCTTACAACCACCACCAGTGCTCCTACTTCTACCACAGACACTACTACTCCAAGCACCTCCACGAGCACTCCTACATCTACCACAGACACTACTACTCCTACCAACAAAATGAGAACTCCTTCTTCTACCAAAGAAACTACTACCCTACCACCACCATGAGCACTCCTACTTCTACCACAGAACATCCAACTCCAAGCACCACCACAGGCGATACTACTTCTAGCACAAAACCTGCTACTCCTACCACCACCACGAGTGCAACTACTTGTACCACAAAATATGCTACTCCTTCCAACACGACGAGAGCACCTACTTCTACCACAGGCCCTGCTACTCCTACCTCCATCACGAGCGATCATACTTCTACCCCAGAATCTACTGCTCCTACCACCAAGAGTGCTCCTACTTCCACCACAGAAACTGCTAGTTCTCCCACCCCCACGAGCACAACTACTTCTATCAGAGCACTACTACTCCTACCACCAGAACGAGAGCCACTACTTCTACCCTAGAAACTACTACTACCACAAACACCACGAGTGCTTCTTCTTCTACCACAAAACCTGTTATGCCTACCACCACCACGAGCGATCCTACTTCTACCACAGACACTACTACACCTACCACCACCACGAGCAATCCTACTTCTACCACAGAATCAACTACTCCTAACACCACCACAAGCGCTCCTGCTTCTACCACAGAAAGTACTACTCCTACCACCAGCACGAGCGCAACAACTTCTACTACAGACACTAATACACCTACAACCAAGATGAGTGCTCCTACTTCTACCACAGTCACCACTACTCCCACCAACACCACGAGCGCTCCAACTTCTACCACAGACAGTCCTACTCCTACCACCACCACGAGCGCTCCAACCTCTAAGGAAGTATCTAGTACTCTGAACACCACCACGAGCTCTCCTACTTCTACTAGAGAAACTACTACTACCAAGACCACGAACGCTCCTACTTCTTCCACAGACTGTGCAACTCCTACCACCACCAAGTGCGCTCCTACTTCTAACACAGAACATGCTGCTCCTACCACCACCACGAGCAAAACTACTTGTAACAGAGACCCTGCTACTCGTAACACCACCCTGAGAGCACCTACTTCTACCACAGGCACTGCAACTCCTACCACCACAATGAGCGCTCCTAATTCAACCACAGAAACTAAAACTCCCACCAGCACCACGAGTGCCCCTACTTCTAGTACAGACTCTAGTACTCCTACCACCAACAGGAACGCTCCTACTTCTACCACAGAAACTACTACTAATACCACGGGAACGAGCACAACATCTTCTACCACAGACAGAACTATTCCTACCACCACCACGAGTTCCCGTACTTCTACCACAGACAATACTACTACCTCCACCAGGAGCACAAGTACTTCTAGCACACAAACTACTACTCCTACCACCACCACGAGTGCAACTACTACTACCACTGACACAACTACTCCTACCACCACCACGAGTTCGCATATTTCTACGAAAGGCTTTGCTACTCCTACCTGCCTCACGATCACCAGTCCTTCAACCACAGAAATTACTACACCTACCACCAACAGAAGAACACCTTCTTGTACCACAGACCCTGTTACTCCTACCACCACCAAGAGCACTCCTACTTCTACCACAGAAACTACTACTCCAACCACCACAACGAACACTCCTACTTCTACTGCAGAAAATACTGCTCCTATCACCACCACGAGCGAACTACATCTACCACAGACACTACTACTCCTTACACCATCACGAGCTCTCCTACTTCTACTAGAGGAACTACTACTACCAAGACCACGAGCGCTCCTATTTCTTCCACAGACTGTGCAACTCCTACCACCACCAAGTGCGCTCCTACTTCTCACACAGAACATGCTGCTCCTACCACCACCATGAGCAAAACTACTTCTAATAGAGACCCTGCTACTCGTAACACCACCCTGAGAGCACCTACTTCTACCACAGGCACTGCAACTCCTACCACCACAATGAGTGCTCCTAATTCAATCACAGAAACAAAAACTCCCACCAGCACCACGAGTGCCCCTACTTCTACTACAGACACTAGTACTCCTACCACAACCAGGAACGCTCCTACTTCTACCACAGGAAGTACTACTAATACCACGGGAACGAGCACAACAACTTCTACCACAGACAGTGCTATTCCTACCACCACCACGAGCTCTCCTACTTCTACCACAGACACTACTACTCCTACCACCACCACGAGTGCAACTACTACTACCACTGAAACTACTATTCCTACCACCACCATGAGTGCACATATGTCTACGAAAGTCATTACTACTACCAACCACACGATCACCAGTCCTTCTACCACAGAAACTACTACTCCTACCTCCACCACAAGAGCACCTACTTGTTCCACAGACCCTGTGACTCCTACCACCACCAAGAGCACTCCTACTTCTACCACAGAAACCACTACTCCAACAACCACAATGAACACTGCTACGTCTACTGCAGAAACTACTGCTCCTACCACCACCACGAGCGAACTACATCTACCACCAACACTACTATGCCTAACACCATCACGAGCGCTCCTACTTCTACCACAGACACTATTACTCCAAGAAACACCATGAGCTCTCCTCCCTCTACCATAGACACTACTCCTCCTACCAACACAACGAGCGCTCCTACTTCTATCAAAGAAACTACTACCCTACCACCACCATGAACGCTCCTACTTCTACCACAGAACATGCAACGCATACCACCACCACAAGTGTTACTACTTCTACCACAATACCTGCTTCTCCCACCACCACCGCGAGTGGATCTTCTTGTACCCCAAAACCTTCTACTCCTACCAACACAACGAGAGCACCTACTTCTACCACCGGCCCTGCTACCTCTACCTCCATCACGAGCGATTCTATTTCTACAACAGAAACTACTACTCCTACCAACAGGAAGAGAGCTCCTACTTCTTCTACAGAAACTACTATTCCTACTACCACCACGAGCGCAACTACTTCTACCACAGACCGTACTACTCCTACCACCACCCTGAGTGTAAGTACTTCTACCACAGACACTACTGCTCTTACCACCACCACGAGTGCAAATACTTCTACCACAGACACTAGTGTTCCTACCACCAACACTGGTGCCAGTACTTCTACCACAGAAACTACTACTCCTACACCCACCACGAGCGCAACTACTTCTACCACAGACATTTCTACTGCTATCACAACCATGAGCCTCCTACTTCTATCAGAGACCGTGCAATTACTACCAGGAGGACTAGCGCTCTTCCTTCTAACACAGACACTACTATGCCTACCTCCATCACTAGCCCTTCTACTTCTACCACCATACCTGCTACTTCTACCACCACCATGAGCACAACTACTACTACCACAGACACTACGACTCCTGTCACCACCACAAATGCTCATACAAATACGAAACAGAATACTACTCCTACCACCCCCACGAGAACCACTGCTTCTAACACAGACACTACTACTCTTACCACTATCACGAGAGAACCTATTTGTACCACAGACCCTGCTATTCCTATCACCACCACGAGCACTGCGACTTCTACCACAGAAACTACTACTCGTAACACCACCATGGGCGCTCATACTTCTACCAAAGACACTACTACACCTTCAACCAGCACGAGCGCTCATACTTCTACCAAAGACATTATTACTCCTAGAACCACTACGACCACCACTACTGCTATCACAAACGCTACTAATCCTACCACAACCATGGGAGCACCTACTTCTACCACAGACCCTGATATTCCTACCAACACCCTGAGCGCTCCTACTTCTACCACAGAAACTACTACTACTACCACCAACACGAGCACTCCTATTTCTACCACGGAAACTACTAATTCTCCCTCCACCACGAGCACAGCTTCTACTACCACAGAGAACACTACTCTTACCACCACCACCAGTGCTCCTACTTCTACCACAGACACTACTACTCCAAGCACCTCCACGAGCACTCCTACATCTACCACAGACAGTACTACTCCTACCAACAAAATGAGCACTCCTACTTCTACCAAAGAAACTACTATCCTACCAGCACCATGAGCACTCCTACTTCTACCACAGAACATGCAACTCCAAGCACCACCACAGGCGATACTACTTCTAGCACAAAACCTGCTACTCCTACCACCACCACGAGTGCAACTACTTGTACCACAAAATATGCTACTCCTTCCAACACGATGAGAGCACCTAATTCTACCACAGGCCCTGCTACTCCTACCTCCATCACGAGCGATCATACTTCTACCCCAGAATCTACTGCTCCTACCACCAAGAGTGCTCCTACTTCTACCAAAGAAACTACTAGTTCTCCCACCCCCACGAGCACAACTACTTCTACCAGAGCACTACTACTCCTACCACCAGAACGAGAGCCACTACTTCTACCCTAGAAACTACTACTACCACAAACACCACGAGTGCTTCTTCTTCTACCACAAAACCTGTTATGCCTACCACCACCACGAGCGATCCTACTTCTACCACAGACACTACTACACCTACCACCACCACGAGCAATCCTACTTCTACCACAGAATCAACTACTCCTAACACCACCACGAGCGCTCCTGCTTCTACCACAGAAAGTACTACTCCTACCACCAGCACGAGCGCAACAACTTCTACTACAGACACTAATACACCTACAACCAAGATGAGTGCTCCTACTTCTACCACAGTCACCACTACTCCCACCAACACCACGAGCGCTCCTACTTCTACCACAGACAGTCCTACTCCTACCACCACCACGAGCGCTCCTACCTCTAAGGAAGTATCTAGTACTCTGAACACCACCACGAGCTCTCCTACTTCTACTAGAGAAACTACTACTACCAAGACCACGAACGCTCCTACTTCTTCCACAGACTGTGCAACTCCTACCACCACCAAGTGCGCTCCTACTTCTAACACAGAACATGCTGCTCCTACCACCACCACGAGCAAAACTACTTCTAACAGAGACCCTGCTACTCGTACCACCACGAGAGCACCTACTTCTACCACAGGCACGGCAACTCCTACCACCACAATGAGCGCTCCTAATTCAACCACAGAAACTAAAACACCCACCAGCACCACGAGCGCCCCTACTTCTAGTACAGACTCTAGTACTCCTACCACCAACAGGAACGCACCTACTTCTACCACAGAAACTACTACTAATACCACGGGAACGAGCACAACATCTTCTACCACAGACAGAACTATTCCTACCACCACCACGAGTTCCCGTACTTCTACCACAGACAATACTACTACCTCCACCAGGAGCACAAGTACTTCTAGCACACAAACTACTACTCCTACCACCACCACGAGTGCAACTACTACTACCACTGACACAACTACTCCTACCACCACCACGAGTTCGCATATTTCTACGAAAGACTTTGCTACTCCTACCTGCCTCACGATCACCAGTCCTTCAACCACAGAAATTACTACACCTACCACCAACAGAAGAACACCTCCTTGTACCACAGACCCTGTTACTCCTACCACCACCAAGAGCACTCCTACTTCTACCACAGAAACTACTACTCCAACCACCACAACGAACACTCCTACTTCTACTGCAGAAAATACTGCTCCTATCACCACCACGAGCGAACTACATCTACCACAGACACTACTACTCCTTACACCATCACGAGCTCTCCTACTTCTACTAGAGGAACTACTACTACCAAGACCACGAGCGCTCCTATTTCTTCCACAGACTGTGCAACTCCTACCACCACCAAGTGCGCTCCTACTTCTCACACAGAACATGCTGCTCCTACCACCACCATGAGCAAAACTACTTCTAATAGAGACCCTGCTACTCGTAACACCACCCTGAGAGCACCTACTTCTACCACAGGCACTGCAACTCCTACCACCACAATGAGTGCTCCTAATTCAATCACAGAAACAAAAACTCCCACCAGCACCACGAGTGCCCCTACTTCTACTACAGACACTAGTACTCCTACCACAACCAGGAACGCTCCTACTTCTACCACAGGAAGTACTACTAATACCACGGGAACGAGCACAACAACTTCTACCACAGACAGTGCTATTCCTACCACCACCACGAGCTCTCCTACTTCTACCACAGACACTACTACTCCTACCACCACCACGAGTGCAACTACTACTACCACTGAAACTACTATTCCTACCACCACCATGAGTGCACATATGTCTACGAAAGTCATTACTACTACCAACCACACGATCACCAGTCCTTCTACCACAGAAACTACTACTCCTACCTCCACCACAAGAGCACCTACTTGTTCCACAGACCCTGTGACTCCTACCACCACCAAGAGCACTCCTACTTCTACCACAGAAACCACTACTCCAACAACCACAATGAACACTGCTACGTCTACTGCAGAAACTACTGCTCCTACCACCACCACGAGCGAACTACATCTACCACCAACACTACTATGCCTAACACCATCACGAGCGCTCCTACTTCTACCACAGACACTATTACTCCAAGAAACACCATGAGCTCTCCTCCCTCTACCATAGACACTACTCCTCCTACCAACACAACGAGCGCTCCTACTTCTATCAAAGAAACTACTACCCTACCACCACCATGAACGCTCCTACTTCTACCACAGAACATGCAACGCATACCACCACCACAAGTGTTACTACTTCTACCACAATACCTGCTTCTCCCACCACCACCGCGAGTGGATCTTCTTGTACCCCAAAACCTTCTACTCCTACCAACACAACGAGAGCACCTACTTCTACCACCGGCCCTGCTACCTCTACCTCCATCACGAGCGATTCTATTTCTACAACAGAAACTACTACTCCTACCAACAGGAAGAGAGCTCCTACTTCTTCTACAGAAACTACTATTCCTACTACCACCACGAGCGCAACTACTTCTACCACAGACCGTACTACTCCTACCACCACCCCGAGTGTGAGTACTTCTACCACAGACACTACTGCTCTTACCACCACCACGAGTGCAAATACTTCTACCACAGACACTAGTGTTCCTACCACCAACACTGGTGCCAGTACTTCTACCACAGAAACTACTACTCCTACACCCACCACGAGCGCAACTACTTCTACCACAGACATTTCTACTGCTATCACAACCATGAGCCTCCTACTTCTATCAGAGACCGTGCAATTACTACCAAGAGGACTAGCGCTCTTCCTTCTAACACAGACACTACTACGCCTACCTCCATCACTAGCCCTTCTACTTCTACCACCATACCTGCTACTTCTACCACCACCATGAGCACAACTACTTCTACCACAGACACTACGACTCCTGTCACCACCACAAATGCTCATACAAATACGAAAGAGAATACTACTCCTACCACCCCCACGAGAACCACTGCTTCTAACACAGACACTACTACTCTTACCACTATCACGAGAGAACCTATTTGTACCACAGACCCTGCTATTCCTATCACCACCACGAGCACTGCGACTTCTACCACAGAAACTACTACTCGTAACACCACCATGGGCGCTCATACTTCTACCAAAGACACTACTACACCTTCAACCACCACGAGCGCTCATACTTCTACCAAAGACATTATTACTCCTAGAACCACTACGATCACCACTACTGCTATCTCAAACGCTACTAATCCTATCACAACCACGGGAGCACCTACTTCTACCACAGACCCTGATATTCCTACCAACACCCTGAGCTCTCCTACTTCTACCACAGAAACTACTACTACTACCACCAACACGAGCACTCCTACTTCTACCACGGAAACTACTAATTCTCCCTCCACCACGAGCACAGCTTCTACTACCACAGACAATACTACTCTTACAACCACCACCAGTGCTCCTACTTCTACCACAGAAACTACTACTACTACCACCAACACGAGCACTCCTACTTCTACCACGGAAACTACTAATTCTCCCTCCACCAGGAGCACAGCTTCTACTACCACAGACAATACTACTCTTACAACCACCACCAGTGCTCCTACTTCTACCACAGACACTACTACTCCAAGCACCTCCACGAGCACTCCTACATCTACCACAGACACTACTACTCCTACCAACAAAATGAGAACTCCTTCTTCTACCAAAGAAACTACTACCCTACCACCACCATGAGCACTCCTACTTCTACCACAGAACATCCAACTCCAAGCACCACCACAGGCGATACTACTTCTAGCACAAAACCTGCTACTCCTACCACCACCACGAGTGCAACTACTTGTACCACAAAATATGCTACTCCTTCCAACACGACGAGAGCACCTACTTCTACCACAGGCCCTGCTACTCCTACCTCCATCACGAGCGATCATACTTCTACCCCAGAATCTACTGCTCCTACCACCAAGAGTGCTCCTACTTCCACCACAGAAACTGCTAGTTCTCCCACCCCCACGAGCACAACTACTTCTATCAGAGCACTACTACTCCTACCACCAGAACGAGAACCACTACTTCTACCCTAGAAACTACTACTACCACAAACACCACGAGTGCTTCTTCTTCTACCACAAAACCTGTTATGCCTACCACCACCACGAGCGATCCTACTTCTACCACAGACACTACTACACCTACCACCACCACGAGCAATCCTACTTCTACCACAGAATCAACTACTCCTAACACCACCACAAGCGCTCCTGCTTCTACCACAGAAAGTACTACTCCTACCACCAGCACGAGCGCAACAACTTCTACTACAGACACTAATACACCTACAACCAAGATGAGTGCTCCTACTTCTACCACAGTCACCACTACTCCCACCAACACCACGAGCGCTCCTACTTCTACCACAGACAGTCCTACTCCTACCACCACCACGAGCGCTCCAACCTCTAAGGAAGTATCTAGTACTCTGAACACCACCACGAGCTCTCCTACTTCTACTAGAGAAACTACTACTACCAAGACCACGAACGCTCCTACTTCTTCCACAGACTGTGCAACTCCTACCACCACCAAGTGCGCTCCTACTTCTAACACAGAACATGCTGCTCCTACCACCACCACGAGCAAAACTACTTCTAACAGAGACCCTGCTACTCGTAACACCACCCTGAGAGCACCTACTTCTACCACAGGCACTGCAACTCCTACCACCACAATGAGCGCTCCTAATTCAACCACAGAAACTAAAACTCCCACCAGCACCACGAGTGCCCCTACTTCTACTACAGACACTAGTACTCCTACCACCAACAGGAAAGCTCCTACTTCTACCACAGAAACTAATACCAATACCACAGGAAGGAGCACAACAACTTCTACCACAGACAGAACTATTCCTACCACCACCACGAGTTCCCGTACTTCTACCACAGACAATACTACTACCTCCACCACGAGCACAAGTACTTCTAGCACATAAACTACTACTCCTACCACCACCACGAGTGCAACTACTACTACCACTGACACTACTACTCCTACCACCACCACGAGTGCGCATATTTCTACGAAAGACTTTACTACTCCTACCTGCCCCACGATCACCAGTCCTTCAACCACAGAAACTACTACACCTACCACCAACAGAAGAACACCTCCTTGTACCACACACCCTGTTACTCCTACCACCACCAAGAGCACTCCTACTTCTACCACAGAAACTACTACTCCAACCACCACAACGAACACTCCTACTTCTACTGCAGAAAATACTGCTCCTATCACCACCACGAGCGAACTACATCTACCACAGACACTACTACTCCTAACACCATCACGAGCGCTCCTACTTCTACCACAGACACTATTACTCCAAGAAGCACCATGAGTGATCTCCTCCCTCTACCACAGACACTACTCCTCCTAACAACACAACAAGCGCTCCTACTTCTATCAAAGAAACTATTACCCTACCACCACCACGAGCGCTCGTACCTCTAACAAAGTATCTAGTACTCTGAACACCAGCACGAGCTCTCCTACTTCTACTAGAGGAACTACTACTACCAAGACCACGAGCGCTCCTATTTCTTCCACAGACTGTGCAACTCCTACCACCACCAAGTGCGCTCCTACTTCTCACACAGAACATGCTGCTCCTACCACCACCACGAGCAAAACTACTTCTAACAGAGACCTGCTACTCATAACACCACCCTGAGAGCACCTACTTCTACCACAGGCACGGCAACTCCTACCACCACAATGAGCGCTCCTAATTCAACCACAGAAACAAAAACTCCCACC
Source organism: Balaenoptera ricei (assembly GCF_028023285.1). Lineage (NCBI taxonomy): Eukaryota > Metazoa > Chordata > Mammalia > Artiodactyla > Balaenopteridae > Balaenoptera > Balaenoptera ricei. The sequence continues at coordinate 80,508,786 of NC_082654.1, forward strand.
ACCACCACGAGCGCCCCTACTTCTACTACAGACACTAGTACTCCTAACACAACCAGGAACGCTCCTACTTCTACCACAGGAACTACTACTAATACCACGGGAACGAGTACAACAACTTCTACCACAGACAGTACTATTGCTACCACCATCACGAGCTCTCCTACTTCTGCCACAGACACTATTACTCCTACCACCACCACGAGTGCAACTACTACTACCACTGAAACTACTATTCCTACCACCACCATGACTGCACATATGTCTACGAAAGTCATTACTACTACCAACCACATGATCACCAGTCCTTCTACCACAGAAACTACTACTCCTACCTCCACCACAAGAGCACCTACTTGTTCCACAGACCCTGTGACTCCTACCACCACCAAGAGCACTCCTACTTCTACCACAGAAACCACTACTCCAACCACCACAATGAACACTGCTACTTCTACTGCAGAAACTACTGCTCCTACCACCACCACGAGCGAACTACATCTACCACCAACACTACTATGCCTAACACCATCACGAGCGCTCCTACTTCTACCACAGACACTATTACTCCAAGAAACACCATGAGCTCTCCTCCCTCTACCATAGACACTACTCCTCCTACCAACACAACGAGCGCTCCTACTTCTATCAAAGAAACTACTACCCTACCACCACCATGAACGCTCCTACTTCTACCACAGAACATGCAACGCATACCACCACCACAAGTGTTACTACTTCTACCACAATACCTGCTTCTCCCACCACCACCGCGAGTGGATCTTCTTGTACCCCAAAACCTTCTACTCCTACCAACACAACGAGAGCACCTACTTCTACCACCGGCCCTGCTACCTCTACCTCCATCACGAGCGATTCTATTTCTACAACAGAAACTACTACTCCTACCAACAGGAAGAGAGCTCCTACTTCTTCTACAGAAACTACTATTCCTACTACCACCACGAGCGCAACTACTTCTACCACAGACCGTACTACTCCTACCACCACCCCGAGTGTAAGTACTTCTACCACAGACACTACTGCTCTTACCACCACCACGAGTGCAAATACTTCTACCACAGACACTAGTGTTCCTACCACCAACACTGGTGCCAGTACTTCTACCACAGAAACTACTACTCCTACACCCACCACGAGCGCAACTACTTCTACCACAGACATTTCTACTGCTATCACAACCATGAGCCTCCTACTTCTATCAGAGACTGTGCAATTACTACCAGGAGGACTAGCGCTCTTCCTTCTAACACAGACACTACTACGCCTACCTCCATCACTAGCCCTTCTACTTCTACCACCATACCTGCTACTTCTACCACCACCATGAGCACAACTACTTCTACCACAGACACTACGACTCCTGTCACCACCACAAATGCTCATACAAATACGAAAGAGAATACTACTCCTACCACCCCCACGAGAACCACTGCTTCTAACACAGACACTACTTCTCTTACCACTATCACGAGAGAACCTATTTGTACCACAGACCCTGCTATTCCTATCACCACCACGAGCACTGCGACTTCTACCACAGAAACTACTACTCGTAACACCACCATGGGCGCTCATACTTCTACCAAAGACACTACTACACCTTCAACCACCACGAGCGCTCATACTTCTACCAAAGACATTATTACTCCTAGAACCACTACGATCACCACTACTGCTATCTCAAACGCTACTAATCCTATCACAACCACGGGAGCACCTACTTCTACCACAGACCCTGATATTCCTACCAACACCCTGAGCTCTCCTACTTCTACCACAGAAACTACTACTACTACCACCAACACGAGCACTCCTACTTCTACCACGGAAACTACTAATTCTCCCTCCACCACGAGCACAGCTTCTACTACCACAGACAATACTACTCTTACAACCACCACCAGTGCTCCTACTTCTACCACAGAAACTACTACTACTACCACCAACACGAGCACTCCTACTTCTACCACGGAAACTACTAATTCTCCCTCCACCACGAGCACAGCTTCTACTACCACAGACAATACTACTCTTACAACCACCACCAGTGCTCCTACTTCTACCACAGACACTACTACTCCAAGCACCTCCACGAGCACTCCTACATCTACCACAGACACTACTACTCCTACCAACAAAATGAGAACTCCTTCTTCTACCAAAGAAACTACTACCCTACCACCACCATGAGCACTCCTACTTCTACCACAGAACATGCAACTCCAAGCACCACCACAGGCGATACTACTTCTAGCACAAAACCTGCTACTCCTACCACCACCACGAGTGCAACTACTTGTACCACAAAATATGCTACTCCTTCCAACACGACGAGAGCACCTACTTCTACCACAGGCCCTGCTACTCCTACCTCCATCACGAGCGATCATACTTCTACCCCAGAATCTACTGCTCCTACCACCAAGAGTGCTCCTACTTCCACCACAGAAACTGCTACTTCTCCCACCCCCACGAGCACAACTACTTCTATCAGAGCACTACTACTCCTACCACCAGAACGAGAGCCACTACTTCTACCCTAGAAACTACTACTACCACAAACACCACGAGTGCTTCTTCTTCTACCACAAAACCTGTTATGCCTACCACCACCACGAGCGATCCTACTTCTACCACAGACACTACTACACCTACCACCACCACGAGCAATCCTACTTCTACCACAGAATCAACTACTCCTAACACCACCACGAGCGCTCCTGCTTCTACCACAGAAAGTACTACTCCTACCACCAGCACGAGCGCAACAACTTCTACTACAGACACTAATACACCTACAACCAAGATGAGTGCTCCTACTTCTACCACAGTCACCACTACTCCCACCAACACCACGAGCGCTCCTACTTCTACCACAGACAGTCCTACTCCTACCACCACCACGAGCGCTCCAACCTCTAAGGAAGTATCTAGTACTCTGAACACCACCACGAGCTCTCCTACTTCTACTAGAGAAACTACTACTACCAAGACCACGAACGCTCCTACTTCTTCCACAGACTGTGCAACTCCTACCACCACCAAGTGCGCTCCTACTTCTAACACAGAACATGCTGCTCCTACCACCACCACGAGCAAAACTACTTGTAACAGAGACCCTGCTACTCGTAACACCACCCTGAGAGCACCTACTTCTACCACAGGCACTGCAACTCCTACCACCACAATGAGCGCTCCTAATTCAACCACAGAAACTAAAACTCCCACCAGCACCACGAGTGCCCCTACTTCTAGTACAGACTCTAGTACTCCTACCACCAACAGGAACGCTCCTACTTCTACCACAGAAACTACTACTAATACCACGGGAACGAGCACAACATCTTCTACCACAGACAGAACTATTCCTACCACCACCACGAGTTCCCGTACTTCTACCACAGACAATACTACTACCTCCACCAGGAGCACAAGTACTTCTAGCACACAAACTACTACTCCTACCACCACCACGAGTGCAACTACTACTACCACTGACACAACTACTCCTACCACCACCACGAGTTCGCATATTTCTACGAAAGGCTTTGCTACTCCTACCTGCCTCACGATCACCAGTCCTTCAACCACAGAAATTACTACACCTACCACCAACAGAAGAACACCTCCTTGTACCACAGACCCTGTTACTCCTACCACCACCAAGAGCACTCCTACTTCTACCACAGAAACTACTACTCCAACCACCACAACGAACACTCCTACTTCTACTGCAGAAAATACTGCTCCTATCACCACCACGAGCGAACTACATCTACCACAGACACTACTACTCCTTACACCATCACGAGCTCTCCTACTTCTACTAGAGGAACTACTACTACCAAGACCACGAGCGCTCCTATTTCTTCCACAGACTGTGCAACTCCTACCACCACCAAGTGCGCTCCTACTTCTCACACAGAACATGCTGCTCCTACCACCACCATGAGCAAAACTACTTCTAATAGAGACCCTGCTACTCGTAACACCACCCTGAGAGCACCTACTTCTACCACAGGCACTGCAACTCCTACCACCACAATGAGTGCTCCTAATTCAATCACAGAAACAAAAACTCCCACCAGCACCACGAGTGCCCTTACTTCTACTACAGACACTAGTACTCCTACCACAACCAGGAACGCTCCTACTTCTACCACAGGAAGTACTACTAATACCACGGGAACGAGCACAACAACTTCTACCACAGACAGTGCTATTCCTACCACCACCACGAGCTCTCCTACTTCTACCACAGACACTACTACTCCTACCACCACCACGAGTGCAACTACTACTACCACTGAAACTACTATTCCTACCACCACCATGAGTGCACATATGTCTACGAAAGTCATTACTACTACCAACCACACGATCACCAGTCCTTCTACCACAGAAACTACTACTCCTACCTCCACCACAAGAGCACCTACTTGTTCCACAGACCCTGTGACTCCTACCACCACCAAGAGCACTCCTACTTCTACCACAGAAACCACTACTCCAACAACCACAATGAACACTGCTACGTCTACTGCAGAAACTACTGCTCCTACCACCACCACGAGCGAACTACATCTACCACCAACACTACTATGCCTAACACCATCACGAGCGCTCCTACTTCTACCACAGACACTATTACTCCAAGAAACACCATGAGCTCTCCTCCCTCTACCATAGACACTACTCCTCCTACCAACACAACGAGCGCTCCTACTTCTATCAAAGAAACTACTACCCTACCACCACCATGAACGCTCCTACTTCTACCACAGAACATGCAACGCATACCACCACCACAAGTGTTACTACTTCTACCACAATACCTGCTTCTCCCACCACCACCGCGAGTGGATCTTCTTGTACCCCAAAACCTTCTACTCCTACCAACACAACGAGAGCACCTACTTCTACCACCGGCCCTGCTACCTCTACCTCCATCACGAGCGATTCTATTTCTACAACAGAAACTACTACTCCTACCAACAGGAAGAGAGCTCCTACTTCTTCTACAGAAACTACTATTCCTACTACCACCACGAGCGCAACTACTTCTACCACAGACCGTACTACTCCTACCACCACCCTGAGTGTAAGTACTTCTACCACAGACACTACTGCTCTTACCACCACCACGAGTGCAAATACTTCTACCACAGACACTAGTGTTCCTACCACCAACACTGGTGCCAGTACTTCTACCACAGAAACTACTACTCCTACACCCACCACGAGCGCAACTACTTCTACCACAGACATTTCTACTGCTATCACAACCATGAGCCTCCTACTTCTATCAGAGACCGTGCAATTACTACCAGGAGGACTAGCGCTCTTCCTTCTAACACAGACACTACTATGCCTACCTCCATCACTAGCCCTTCTACTTCTACCACCATACCTGCTACTTCTACCACCACCATGAGCACAACTACTACTACCACAGACACTACGACTCCTGTCACCACCACAAATGCTCATACAAATACGAAACAGAATACTACTCCTACCACCCCCACGAGAACCACTGCTTCTAACACAGACACTACTACTCTTACCACTATCACGAGAGAACCTATTTGTACCACAGACCCTGCTATTCCTATCACCACCACGAGCACTGCGACTTCTACCACAGAAACTACTACTCGTAACACCACCATGGGCGCTCATACTTCTACCAAAGACACTACTACACCTTCAACCAGCACGAGCGCTCATACTTCTACCAAAGACATTATTACTCCTAGAACCACTACGACCACCACTACTGCTATCACAAACGCTACTAATCCTACCACAACCATGGGAGCACCTACTTCTACCACAGACCCTGATATTCCTACCAACACCCTGAGCGCTCCTACTTCTACCACAGAAACTACTACTACTACCACCAACACGAGCACTCCTATTTCTACCACGGAAACTACTAATTCTCCCTCCACCACGAGCACAGCTTCTACTACCACAGAGAACACTACTATTACCACCACCACCAGTGCTCCTACTTCTACCACAGACACTACTACTCCAAGCACCTCCACGAGCACTCCTACATCTACCACAGACAGTACTACTCCTACCAACAAAATGAGCACTCCTACTTCTACCAAAGAAACTACTATCCTACCAGCACCATGAGCACTCCTACTTCTACCACAGAACATGCAACTCCAAGCACCACCACAGGCGATACTACTTCTAGCACAAAACCTGCTACTCCTACCACCACCACGAGTGCAACTACTTGTACCACAAAATATGCTACTCCTTCCAACACGATGAGAGCACCTAATTCTACCACAGGCCCTGCTACTCCTACCTCCATCACGAGCGATCATACTTCTACCCCAGAATCTACTGCTCCTACCACCAAGAGTGCTCCTACTTCTACCAAAGAAACTACTAGTTCTCCCACCCCCACGAGCACAACTACTTCTACCAGAGCACTACTACTCCTACCACCAGAACGAGAGCCACTACTTCTACCCTAGAAACTACTACTACCACAAACACCACGAGTGCTTCTTCTTCTACCACAAAACCTGTTATGCCTACCACCACCACGAGCGATCCTACTTCTACCACAGACACTACTACACCTACCACCACCACGAGCAATCCTACTTCTACCACAGAATCAACTACTCCTAACACCACCACGAGCGCTCCTGCTTCTACCACAGAAAGTACTACTCCTACCACCAGCACGAGCGCAACAACTTCTACTACAGACACTAATACACCTACAACCAAGATGAGTGCTCCTACTTCTACCACAGTCACCACTACTCCCACCAACACCACGAGCGCTCCTACTTCTACCACAGACAGTCCTACTCCTACCACCACCACGAGCGCTCCTACCTCTAAGGAAGTATCTAGTACTCTGAACACCACCACGAGCTCTCCTACTTCTACTAGAGAAACTACTACTACCAAGACCACGAACGCTCCTACTTCTTCCACAGACTGTGCAACTCCTACCACCACCAAGTGCGCTCCTACTTCTAACACAGAACATGCTGCTCCTACCACCACCACGAGCAAAACTACTTCTAACAGAGACCCTGCTACTCGTACCACCACGAGAGCACCTACTTCTACCACAGGCACGGCAACTCCTACCACCACAATGAGCGCTCCTAATTCAACCACAGAAACTAAAACACCCACCAGCACCACGAGCGCCCCTACTTCTAGTACAGACTCTAGTACTCCTACCACCAACAGGAACGCACCTACTTCTACCACAGAAACTACTACTAATACCACGGGAACGAGCACAACATCTTCTACCACAGACAGAACTATTCCTACCACCACCACGAGTTCCCGTACTTCTACCACAGACAATACTACTACCTCCACCAGGAGCACAAGTACTTCTAGCACACAAACTACTACTCCTACCACCACCACGAGTGCAACTACTACTACCACTGACACAACTACTCCTACCACCACCACGAGTTCGCATATTTCTACGAAAGACTTTGCTACTCCTACCTGCCTCACGATCACCAGTCCTTCAACCACAGAAATTACTACACCTACCACCAACAGAAGAACACCTCCTTGTACCACAGACCCTGTTACTCCTACCACCACCAAGAGCACTCCTACTTCTACCACAGAAACTACTACTCCAACCACCACAACGAACACTCCTACTTCTACTGCAGAAAATACTGCTCCTATCACCACCACGAGCGAACTACATCTACCACAGACACTACTACTCCTTACACCATCACGAGCTCTCCTACTTCTACTAGAGGAACTACTACTACCAAGACCACGAGCGCTCCTATTTCTTCCACAGACTGTGCAACTCCTACCACCACCAAGTGCGCTCCTACTTCTCACACAGAACATGCTGCTCCTACCACCACCATGAGCAAAACTACTTCTAATAGAGACCCTGCTACTCGTAACACCACCCTGAGAGCACCTACTTCTACCACAGGCACTGCAACTCCTACCACCACAATGAGTGCTCCTAATTCAATCACAGAAACAAAAACTCCCACCAGCACCACGAGTGCCCCTACTTCTACTACAGACACTAGTACTCCTACCACAACCAGGAACGCTCCTACTTCTACCACAGGAAGTACTACTAATACCACGGGAACGAGCACAACAACTTCTACCACAGACAGTGCTATTCCTACCACCACCACGAGCTCTCCTACTTCTACCACAGACACTACTACTCCTACCACCACCACGAGTGCAACTACTACTACCACTGAAACTACTATCCCTACCACCACCATGAGTGCACATATGTCTACGAAAGTCATTACTACTACCAACCACACGATCACCAGTCCTTCTACCACAGAAACTACTACTCCTACCTCCACCACAAGAGCACCTACTTGTTCCACAGACCCTGTGACTCCTACCACCACCAAGAGCACTCCTACTTCTACCACAGAAACCACTACTCCAACAACCACAATGAACACTGCTACGTCTACTGCAGAAACTACTGCTCCTACCACCACCACGAGCGAACTACATCTACCACCAACACTACTATGCCTAACACCATCACGAGCGCTCCTACTTCTACCACAGACACTATTACTCCAAGAAACACCATGAGCTCTCCTCCCTCTACCATAGACACTACTCCTCCTACCAACACAACGAGCGCTCCTACTTCTATCAAAGAAACTACTACCCTACCACCACCATGAACGCTCCTACTTCTACCACAGAACATGCAACGCATACCACCACCACAAGTGTTACTACTTCTACCACAATACCTGCTTCTCCCACCACCACCGCGAGTGGATCTTCTTGTACCCCAAAACCTTCTACTCCTACCAACACAACGAGAGCACCTACTTCTACCACCGGCCCTGCTACCTCTACCTCCATCACGAGCGATTCTATTTCTACAACAGAAACTACTACTCCTACCAACAGGAAGAGAGCTCCTACTTCTTCTACAGAAACTACTATTCCTACTACCACCACGAGCGCAACTACTTCTACCACAGACCGTACTACTCCTACCACCACCCCGAGTGTGAGTACTTCTACCACAGACACTACTGCTCTTACCACCACCACGAGTGCAAATACTTCTACCACAGACACTAGTGTTCCTACCACCAACACTGGTGCCAGTACTTCTACCACAGAAACTACTACTCCTACACCCACCACGAGCGCAACTACTTCTACCACAGACATTTCTACTGCTATCACAACCATGAGCCTCCTACTTCTATCAGAGACCGTGCAATTACTACCAAGAGGACTAGCGCTCTTCCTTCTAACACAGACACTACTACGCCTACCTCCATCACTAGCCCTTCTACTTCTACCACCATACCTGCTACTTCTACCACCACCATGAGCACAACTACTTCTACCACAGACACTACGACTCCTGTCACCACCACAAATGCTCATACAAATACGAAAGAGAATACTACTCCTACCACCCCCACGAGAACCACTGCTTCTAACACAGACACTACTACTCTTACCACTATCACGAGAGAACCTATTTGTACCACAGACCCTGCTATTCCTATCACCACCACGAGCACTGCGACTTCTACCACAGAAACTACTACTCGTAACACCACCATGGGCGCTCATACTTCTACCAAAGACACTACTACACCTTCAACCACCACGAGCGCTCATACTTCTACCAAAGACATTATTACTCCTAGAACCACTACGATCACCACTACTGCTATCTCAAACGCTACTAATCCTATCACAACCACGGGAGCACCTACTTCTACCACAGACCCTGATATTCCTACCAACACCCTGAGCTCTCCTACTTCTACCACAGAAACTACTACTACTACCACCAACACGAGCACTCCTACTTCTACCACGGAAACTACTAATTCTCCCTCCACCACGAGCACAGCTTCTACTACCACAGACAATACTACTCTTACAACCACCACCAGTGCTCCTACTTCTACCACAGAAACTACTACTACTACCACCAACACGAGCACTCCTACTTCTACCACGGAAACTACTAATTCTCCCTCCACCACGAGCACAGCTTCTACTACCACAGACAATACTACTCTTACAACCACCACCAGTGCTCCTACTTCTACCACAGAAACTACTACTACTACCACCAACACGAGCACTCCTACTTCTACCACGGAAACTACTAATTCTCCCTCCACCAGGAGCACAGCTTCTACTACCACAGACAATACTACTCTTACAACCACCACCAGTGCTCCTACTTCTACCACAGACACTACTACTCCAAGCACCTCCACGAGCACTCCTACATCTACCACAGACACTACTACTCCTACCAACAAAATGAGAACTCCTTCTTCTACCAAAGAAACTACTACCCTACCACCACCATGAGCACTCCTACTTCTACCACAGAACATCCAACTCCAAGCACCACCACAGGCGATACTACTTCTAGCACAAAACCTGCTACTCCTACCACCACCACGAGTGCAACTACTTGTACCACAAAATATGCTACTCCTTCCAACACGACGAGAGCACCTACTTCTACCACAGGCCCTGCTACTCCTACCTCCATCACGAGCGATCATACTTCTACCCCAGAATCTACTGCTCCTACCACCAAGAGTGCTCCTACTTCCACCACAGAAACTGCTAGTTCTCCCACCCCCACGAGCACAACTACTTCTATCAGAGCACTACTACTCCTACCACCAGAACGAGAACCACTACTTCTACCCTAGAAACTACTACTACCACAAACACCACGAGTGCTTCTTCTTCTACCACAAAACCTGTTATGCCTACCACCACCACGAGCGATCCTACTTCTACCACAGACACTACTACACCTACCACCACCACGAGCAATCCTACTTCTACCACAGAATCAACTACTCCTAACACCACCACAAGCGCTCCTGCTTCTACCACAGAAAGTACTACTCCTACCACCAGCACGAGCGCAACAACTTCTACTACAGACACTAATACACCTACAACCAAGATGAGTGCTCCTACTTCTACCACAGTCACCACTACTCCCACCAACACCACGAGCGCTCCTACTTCTACCACAGACAGTCCTACTCCTACCACCACCACGAGCGCTCCAACCTCTAAGGAAGTATCTAGTACTCTGAACACCACCACGAGCTCTCCTACTTCTACTAGAGAAACTACTACTACCAAGACCACGAACGCTCCTACTTCTTCCACAGACTGTGCAACTCCTACCACCACCAAGTGCGCTCCTACTTCTAACACAGAACATGCTGCTCCTACCACCACCACGAGCAAAACTACTTCTAACAGAGACCCTGCTACTCGTAACACCACCCTGAGAGCACCTACTTCTACCACAGGCACTGCAACTCCTACCACCACAATGAGCGCTCCTAATTCAACCACAGAAACTAAAACTCCCACCAGCACCACGAGTGCCCCTACTTCTACTACAGACACTAGTACTCCTACCACCAACAGGAAAGCTCCTACTTCTACCACAGAAACTAATACCAATACCACAGGAAGGAGCACAACAACTTCTACCACAGACAGAACTATTCCTACCACCACCACGAGTTCCCGTACTTCTACCACAGACAATACTACTACCTCCACCACGAGCACAAGTACTTCTAGCACATAAACTACTACTCCTACCACCACCACGAGTGCAACTACTACTACCACTGACACTACTACTCCTACCACCACCACGAGTGCGCATATTTCTACGAAAGACTTTACTACTCCTACCTGCCCCACGATCACCAGTCCTTCAACCACAGAAACTACTACACCTACCACCAACAGAAGAACACCTCCTTGTACCACACACCCTGTTACTCCTACCACCACCAAGAGCATTCCTACTTCTACCACAGAAACTACTACTCCAACCACCACAACGAACACTCCTACTTCTACTGCAGAAAATACTGCTCCTATCACCACCACGAGCGAACTACATCTACCACAGACACTACTACTCCTAACACCATCACGAGCGCTCCTACTTCTACCACAGACACTATTACTCCAAGAAGCACCATGAGTGATCTCCTCCCTCTACCACAGACACTACTCCTCCTAACAACACAACAAGCGCTCCTACTTCTATCAAAGAAACTATTACCCTACCACCACCACGAGCGCTCGTACCTCTAACAAAGTATCTAGTACTCTGAACACCAGCACGAGCTCTCCTACTTCTACTAGAGGAACTACTACTACCAAGACCACGAGCGCTCCTATTTCTTCCACAGACTGTGCAACTCCTACCACCACCAAGTGCGCTCCTACTTCTCACACAGAACATGCTGCTCCTACCACCACCACGAGCAAAACTACTTCTAACAGAGACCTGCTACTCATAACACCACCCTGAGAGCACCTACTTCTACCACAGGCACGGCAACTCCTACCACCACAATGAGCGCTCCTAATTCAACCACAGAAACAAAAACTCCCACCACCACCACGAGCGCCCCTACTTCTACTACAGACACTAGTACTCCTAACACAACCAGGAACGCTCCTACTTCTACCACAGGAACTACTACTAATACCACGGGAACGAGTACAACAACTTCTACCACAGACAGTACTATTGCTACCACCATCACGAGCTCTCCTACTTCTGCCACAGACACTATTACTCCTACCACCACCACGAGTGCAACTACTACTACCACTGAAACTACTATTCCTACCACCACCATGACTGCACATATGTCTACGAAAGTCATTACTACTACCAACCACATGATCACCAGTCCTTCTACCACAGAAACTACTACTCCTACCTCCACCACAAGAGCACCTACTTGTTCCACAGACCCTGTGACTCCTACCACCACCAAGAGCACTCCTACTTCTACCACAGAAACCACTACTCCAACCACCACAATGAACACTGCTACTTCTACTGCAGAAACTACTGCTCCTACCACCACCACGAGCGAACTACATCTACCACCAACACTACTATGCCTAACACCATCACGAGCGCTCCTACTTCTACCACAGACACTATTACTCCAAGAAACACCATGAGCTCTCCTCCCTCTACCATAGACACTACTCCTCCTACCAACACAACGAGCGCTCCTACTTCTATCAAAGAAACTACTACCCTACCACCACCATGAACGCTCCTACTTCTACCACAGAACATGCAACGCATACCACCACCACAAGTGTTACTACTTCTACCACAATACCTGCTTCTCCCACCACCACCGCGAGTGGATCTTCTTGTACCCCAAAACCTTCTACTCCTACCAACACAACGAGAGCACCTACTTCTACCACCGGCCCTGCTACCTCTACCTCCATCACGAGCGATTCTATTTCTACAACAGAAACTACTACTCCTACCAACAGGAAGAGAGCTCCTACTTCTTCTACAGAAACTACTATTCCTACTACCACCACGAGCGCAACTACTTCTACCACAGACCGTACTACTCCTACCACCACCCCGAGTGTAAGTACTTCTACCACAGACACTACTGCTCTTACCACCACCACGAGTGCAAATACTTCTACCACAGACACTAGTGTTCCTACCACCAACACTGGTGCCAGTACTTCTACCACAGAAACTACTACTCCTACACCCACCACGAGCGCAACTACTTCTACCACAGACATTTCTACTGCTATCACAACCATGAGCCTCCTACTTCTATCAGAGACTGTTCAATTACTACCAGGAGGACTAGCGCTCTTCCTTCTAACACAGACACTACTACGCCTACCTCCATCACTAGCCCTTCTACTTCTACCACCATACCTGCTACTTCTACCACCACCATGAGCACAACTACTTCTACCACAGACACTACGACTCCTGTCACCACCACAAATGCTCATACAAATACGAAAGAGAATACTACTCCTACCACCCCCACGAGAACCACTGCTTCTAACACAGACACTACTTCTCTTACCACTATCACGAGAGAACCTATTTGTACCACAGACCCTGCTATTCCTATCACCACCACGAGCACTGCGACTTCTACCACAGAAACTACTACTCGTAACACCACCATGGGCGCTCATACTTCTACCAAAGACACTACTACACCTTCAACCACCACGAGCGCTCATACTTCTACCAAAGACATTATTACTCCTAGAACCACTACGATCACCACTACTGCTATCTCAAACGCTACTAATCCTATCACAACCACGGGAGCACCTACTTCTACCACAGACCCTGATATTCCTACCAACACCCTGAGCTCTCCTACTTCTACCACAGAAACTACTACTACTACCACCAACACGAGCACTCCTACTTCTACCACGGAAACTACTAATTCTCCCTCCACCACGAGCACAGCTTCTACTACCACAGACAATACTACTCTTACAACCACCACCAGTGCTCCTACTTCTACCACAGAAACTACTACTACTACCACCAACACGAGCACTCCTACTTCTACCACGGAAACTACTAATTCTCCCTCCACCACGAGCACAGCTTCTACTACCACAGACAATACTACTCTTACAACCACCACCAGTGCTCCTACTTCTACCACAGACACTACTACTCCAAGCACCTCCACGAGCACTCCTACATCTACCACAGACACTACTACTCCTACCAACAAAATGAGAACTCCTTCTTCTACCAAAGAAACTACTACCCTACCACCACCATGAGCACTCCTACTTCTACCACAGAACATGCAACTCCAAGCACCACCACAGGCGATACTACTTCTAGCACAAAACCTGCTACTCCTACCACCACCACGAGTGCAACTACTTGTACCACAAAATATGCTACTCCTTCCAACACGACGAGAGCACCTACTTCTACCACAGGCCCTGCTACTCCTACCTCCATCACGAGCGATCATACTTCTACCCCAGAATCTACTGCTCCTACCACCAAGAGTGCTCCTACTTCCACCACAGAAACTGCTACTTCTCCCACCCCCACGAGCACAACTACTTCTATCAGAGCACTACTACTCCTACCACCAGAACGAGAGCCACTACTTCTACCCTAGAAACTACTACTACCACAAACACCACGAGTGCTTCTTCTTCTACCACAAAACCTGTTATGCCTACCACCACCACGAGCGATCCTACTTCTACCACAGACACTACTACACCTACCACCACCACGAGCAATCCTACTTCTACCACAGAATCAACTACTCCTAACACCACCACAAGCGCTCCTGCTTCTACCACAGAAAGTACTACTCCTACCACCAGCACGAGCGCAACAACTTCTACTACAGACACTAATACACCTACAACCAAGATGAGTGCTCCTACTTCTACCACAGTCACCACTACTCCCACCAACACCACGAGCGCTCCTACTTCTACCACAGACAGTCCTACTCCTACCACCACCACGAGCGCTCCAACCTCTAAGGAAGTATCTAGTACTCTGAACACCACCACGAGCTCTCCTACTTCTAC
Organism: Balaenoptera ricei; assembly: GCF_028023285.1. Classification (NCBI taxonomy): domain Eukaryota; kingdom Metazoa; phylum Chordata; class Mammalia; order Artiodactyla; family Balaenopteridae; genus Balaenoptera; species Balaenoptera ricei. The sequence continues at coordinate 80,524,287 of NC_082654.1, forward strand.
TAGAGAAACTACTACTACCAAGACCACGAACACTCCTACTTCTTCCACAGACTGTGCAACTCCTACCACCACCAAGTGCGCTCCTACTTCTAACACAGAACATGCTGCTCCTACCACCACCACGAGCAAAACTACTTCTAACAGAGACCCTGCTACTCGTAACACCACCCTGAGAGCACCTACTTCTACCACAGGCACTGCAACTCCTACCACCACAATGAGCGCTCCTAATTCAACCACAGAAACTAAAACTCCCACCAGCACCACGAGTGCCCCTACTTCTACTACAGACACTAGTACTCCTACCACCAACAGGAAAGCTCCTACTTCTACCACAGAAACTAATACCAATACCACAGGAAGGAGCACAACAACTTCTACCACAGACAGAACTATTCCTACCACCACCACGAGTTCCCGTACTTCTACCACAGACAATACTACTACCTCCACCACGAGCACAAGTACTTCTAGCACATAAACTACTACTCCTACCACCACCACGAGTGCAACTACTACTACCACTGACACTACTACTCCTACCACCACCACGAGTGCGCATATTTCTACGAAAGACTTTACTACTCCTACCTGCCCCACGATCACCAGTCCTTCAACCACAGAAACTACTACACCTACCACCAACAGAAGAACACCTCCTTGTACCACAGACCCTGTTACTCCTACCACCACCAAGAGCACTCCTACTTCTACCACAGAAACTACTACTCCAACCACCACAACGAACACTCCTACTTCTACTGCAGAAAATACTGCTCCTATCACCACCACGAGCGAACTACATCTACCACAGACACTACTACTCCTAACACCATCACGAGCGCTCCTACTTCTACCACAGACACTATTACTCCAAGAAGCACCATGAGTGATCTCCTCCCTCTACCACAGACACTACTCCTCCTAACAACACAACAAGCGCTCCTACTTCTATCAAAGAAACTATTACCCTACCACCACCACGAGCGCTCGTACCTCTAACAAAGTATCTAGTACTCTGAACACCACCACGAGCTCTCCTACTTCTACTAGAGGAACTACTACTACCAAGACCACGAGCGCTCCTATTTCTTCCACAGACTGTGCAACTCCTACCACCACCAAGTGCGCTCCTACTTCTCACACAGAACATGCTGCTCCTACCACCACCACGAGCAAAACTACTTCTAACAGAGACCTGCTACTCATAACACCACCCTGAGAGCACCTACTTCTACCACAGGCACGGCAACTCCTACCACCACAATGAGCGCTCCTAATTCAACCACAGAAACAAAAACTCCCACCACCACCACGAGCGCCCCTACTTCTACTACAGACACTAGTACTCCTAACACAACCAGGAACGCTCCTACTTCTACCACAGGAACTACTACTAATACCACGAGAACGAGTACAACAACTTCTACCACAGACAGTACTATTGCTACCACCACCACGAGCTCTCCTACTTCTGCCACAGACACTACTACTCCTACCACCACCACGAGTGCAACTACTACTACCACTGAAACTACTATTCCTACCACCACCATGACTGCACATATGTCTACGAAAGTCATTACTACTACCAACCACATGATCACCAGTCCTTCTACCACAGAAACTACTACTCCTACCTCCACCACAAGAGCACCTACTTGTTCCACAGACCCTGTGACTCCTACCACCACCAAGAGCACTCCTACTTCTACCACAGAAACCACTACTCCAACCACCACAATGAACACTGCTACTTCTACTGCAGAAACTACTGCTCCTACCACCACCACGAGCGAACTACATCTACCACCAACACTACTATGCCTAACACCATCACGAGCGCTCCTACTTCTACCACAGACACTATTACTCCAAGAAACACCATGAGCTCTCCTCCCTCTACCATAGACACTACTCCTCCTACCAACACAACGAGCGCTCCTACTTCTATCAAAGAAACTACTACCCTACCACCACCATGAACGCTCCTACTTCTACCACAGAACATGCAACGCATACCACCACCACAAGTGTTACTACTTCTACCACAATACCTGCTTCTCCCACCACCACCGCGAGTGGATCTTCTTGTACCCCAAAACCTTCTACTCCTACCAACACAACGAGAGCACCTACTTCTACCACCGGCCCTGCTACCTCTACCTCCATCACGAGCGATTCTATTTCTACAACAGAAACTACTACTCCTACCAACAGGAAGAGAGCTCCTACTTCTTCTACAGAAACTACTATTCCTACTACCACCACGAGCGCAACTACTTCTACCACAGACCGTACTACTCCTACCACCACCCCGAGTGTAAGTACTTCTACCACAGACACTACTGCTCTTACCACCACCACGAGTGCAAATACTTCTACCACAGACACTAGTGTTCCTACCACCAACACTGGTGCCAGTACTTCTACCACAGAAACTACTACTCCTACACCCACCACGAGCGCAACTACTTCTACCACAGACATTTCTACTGCTATCACAACCATGAGCCTCCTACTTCTATCAGAGACTGTGCAATTACTACCAGGAGGACTAGCGCTCTTCCTTCTAACACAGACACTACTACGCCTACCTCCATCACTAGCCCTTCTACTTCTACCACCATACCTGCTACTTCTACCACCACCATGAGCACAACTACTTCTACCACAGACACTACGACTCCTGTCACCACCACAAATGCTCATACAAATACGAAAGAGAATACTACTCCTACCACCCCCACGAGAACCACTGCTTCTAACACAGACACTACTACTCTTACCACTATCACGAGAGAACCTATTTGTACCACAGACCCTGCTATTCCTATCACCACCACGAGCACTGCGACTTCTACCACAGAAACTACTACTCGTAACACCACCATGGGCGCTCATACTTCTACCAAAGACACTACTACACCTTCAACCACCACGAGCGCTCATACTTCTACCAAAGACATTATTACTCCTAGAACCACTACGATCACCACTACTGCTATCTCAAACGCTACTAATCCTATCACAACCACGGGAGCACCTACTTCTACCACAGACCCTGATATTCCTACCAACACCCTGAGCTCTCCTACTTCTACCACAGAAACTACTACTACTACCACCAACACGAGCACTCCTACTTCTACCACGGAAACTACTAATTCTCCCTCCACCACGAGCACAGCTTCTACTACCACAGACAATACTACTCTTACAACCACCACCAGTGCTCCTACTTCTACCACAGAAACTACTACTACTACCACCAACACGAGCACTCCTACTTCTACCACGGAAACTACTAATTCTCCCTCCACCAGGAGCACAGCTTCTACTACCACAGACAATACTACTCTTACAACCACCACCAGTGCTCCTACTTCTACCACAGACACTACTACTCCAAGCACCTCCACGAGCACTCCTACATCTACCACAGACACTACTACTCCTACCAACAAAATGAGAACTCCTTCTTCTACCAAAGAAACTACTACCCTACCACCACCATGAGCACTCCTACTTCTACCACAGAACATCCAACTCGAAGCACCACCACAGGCGATACTACTTCTAGCACAAAACCTGCTACTCCTACCACCACCACGAGTGCAACTACTTGTACCACAAAATATGCTACTCCTTCCAACACGACGAGAGCACCTACTTCTACCACAGGCCCTGCTACTCCTACCTCCATCACGAGCGATCATACTTCTACCCCAGAATCTACTGCTCCTACCACCAAGAGTGCTCCTACTTCCACCACAGAAACTGCTAGTTCTCCCACCCCCACGAGCACAACTACTTCTATCAGAGCACTACTACTCCTACCACCAGAACGAGAGCCACTACTTCTACCCTAGAAACTACTACTACCACAAACACCACGAGTGCTTCTTCTTCTACCACAAAACCTGTTATGCCTACCACCACCACGAGCGATCCTACTTCTACCACAGACACTACTACACCTACCACCACCACGAGCAATCCTACTTCTACCACAGAATCAACTACTCCTAACACCACCACAAGCGCTCCTGCTTCTACCACAGAAAGTACTACTCCTACCACCAGCACGAGCGCAACAACTTCTACTACAGACACTAATACACCTACAACCAAGATGAGTGCTCCTACTTCTACCACAGTCACCACTACTCCCACCAACACCACGAGCGCTCCTACTTCTACCACAGACAGTCCTACTCCTACCACCACCACGAGCGCTCCAACCTCTAAGGAAGTATCTAGTACTCTGAACACCACCACGAGCTCTCCTACTTCTACTAGAGAAACTACTACTACCAAGACCACGAACGCTCCTACTTCTTCCACAGACTGTGCAACTCCTACCACCACCAAGTGCGCTCCTACTTCTAACACAGAACATGCTGCTCCTACCACCACCACGAGCAAAACTACTTCTAACAGAGACCCTGCTACTCGTAACACCACCCTGAGAGCACCTACTTCTACCACAGGCACTGCAACTCCTACCACCACAATGAGCGCTCCTAATTCAACCACAGAAACTAAAACTCCCACCAGCACCACGAGTGCCCCTACTTCTACTACAGACACTAGTACTCCTACCACCAACAGGAACGCTCCTACTTCTACCACAGAAACTAATACCAATACCACAGGAAGGAGCACAACAACTTCTACCACAGACAGAACTATTCCTACCACCACCACGAGTTCCCGTACTTCTACCACAGACAATACTACTACCTCCACCACGAGCACAAGTACTTCTAGCACATAAACTACTACTCCTACCACCACCACGAGTGCAACTACTACTACCACTGACACTACTACTCCTACCACCACCACGAGTGCGCATATTTCTACGAAAGACTTTACTACTCCTACCTGCCCCACGATCACCAGTCCTTCAACCACAGAAACTACTACACCTACCACCAACAGAAGAACACCTCCTTGTACCACACACCCTGTTACTCCTACCACCACCAAGAGCACTCCTACTTCTACCACAGAAACTACTACTCCAACCACCACAACGAACACTCCTACTTCTACTGCAGAAAATACTGCTCCTATCACCACCACGAGCGAACTACATCTACCACAGACACTACTACTCCTAACACCATCACGAGCGCTCCTACTTCTACCACAGACACTATTACTCCAAGAAGCACCATGAGTGATCTCCTCCCTCTACCACAGACACTACTCCTCCTAACAACACAACAAGCGCTCCTACTTCTATCAAAGAAACTATTACCCTACCACCACCACGAGCGCTCGTACCTCTAACAAAGTATCTAGTACTCTGAACACCACCACGAGCTCTCCTACTTCTACTAGAGGAACTACTACTACCAAGACCACGAGCGCTCCTATTTCTTCCACAGACTGTGCAACTCCTACCACCACCAAGTGCGCTCCTACTTCTCACACAGAACATGCTGCTCCTACCACCACCACGAGCAAAACTACTTCTAACAGAGACCTGCTACTCGTAACACCACCCTGAGAGCACCTACTTCTACCACAGGCACGGCAACTCCTACCACCACAATGAGCGCTCCTAATTCAACCACAGAAACAAAAACTCCCACCACCACCACGAGCGCCCCTACTTCTACTACAGACACTAGTACTCCTAACACAACCAGGAACGCTCCTACTTCTACCACAGGAACTACTACTAATACCACGGGAACGAGTACAACAACTTCTACCACAGACAGTACTATTGCTACCACCACCACGAGCTCTCCTACTTCTGCCACAGACACTACTACTCTTACCACCATCACGAGTGCAACTACTACTACCACTGAAACTACTATTCCTACCACCACCATGACTGCACATATGTCTACGAAAGTCATTACTACTCCTACCAACCACACGATCACCAGTCCTTCTACCACAGAAACTACTACTCCTACCTCCACCACAAGAGCACCTACTAGTTCCACAGACCCTGTGACTCCTACCACCACCAAGAGCACTCCTACTTCTACCACAGAAACCACTACTCCAACCACCACAACGAACACTGCTACTTCTACTGCAGAAACTACTGCTCCTACCACCACCACGAACGAACTACATCTACCACCGACACTACTATGCCTAACACCATCACGAGCGCTCCTACTTCTACCACAGACACTATTACTCCAAGAAACACCATGAGCTCTCCTCCCTCTACCATAGACACTACTCCTCCTACCAACACAACGAGCGCTCCTACTTCTATCAAAGAAACTACTACCCTACCACCAACATGAACGCTCCTACTTCTACCACAGAACATGCAACTCAGACCACCACCACAAGTGTTACTACTTCTACCACAATACCTGCTTCTCCCACCACCACCGCGAGTGGATCTTCTTGTACCCCAAAACCTTCTACTCCTACCAACACAACGAGAGCACCTACTTCTACCACCGGCCCTGCTACCTCTACCTCCATCACGAGCGATTCTATTTCTACAACAGAAACTACTACTCCTACCAACAGGAAGAGAGCTCCTACTTCTTCTACAGAAACTACTATTCCTACTACCACCACGAACGCAACTACTTCTACCACAGACCGTACTACTCCTACCACCACCCCGAGTGTAAGTACTTCTACCACAAACACTACTGCTCTTACCACCACCACGAGTGCAAATACTTCTACCACAGACACTAGTGTTCCTACCACCAACATTGGTGCCAGTACTTCTACCACAGAAACTACTACTCCTACACCCACCACGAGCGCAACTACTTCTACCACAGACATTTCTACTGCTATCACAACCATGAGCCTCCTACTTCTATCAGAGACCGTGCAATTACTACCAGGAGGACTAGCGCTCTTCCTTCTAACACAGACACTACTACGCCTACCTCCATCACTAGCCCTTCTACTTCTACCACCATACCTGCTACTTCTACCACCACCATGAGCACAACTACTTCTACCACAGACACTACGACTCCTGTCACCACCACGAATGCTCATACAAATACGAAAGAGAATACTACTCCTACCACCCCCACGAGAACCACTGCTTCTAACACAGACACTACTACTCTTACCACTATCACGAGAGAACCTATGTGTACCACAGACCCTGCTATTCCTATCACCACCACGAGCACTGCGACTTCTACCACAGAAACTACTACTCGTAACACCACCATGGGCGCTCATACTTCTACCAAAGACACTACTACACCTTCAACCACCACGAGCGCTCATACTTCTACCAAAGACATTATTACTCCTAGAATCACTACGATCACCACTACTGCTATCTCAAACGCTACTAATCCTATCACAACCACGGGAGCACCTACTTCTACCACAGACCCTGATATTCCTACCAACACCCTGAGCTCTCCTACTTCTACCACAGAAACTACTACTACTACCACCAACACGAGCACTCCTACTTCTACCACGGAAACTACTAATTCTCCCTCCACCACGAGCACAGCTTCTACTACCACAGACAATACTACTCTTACAACCACCACCAGTGCTCCTACTTCTACCACAGACACTACTACTCCAAGCACCTCCACGAGCACTCCTACATCTACCACAGACAGTACTACTCCTACCAACAAAATGAGCACTCCTACTTCTACCAAAGAAACTACTATCCTACCAGCACCATGAGCACTCCTACTTCTACCACAGAACATGCAACTCCAAGCACCACCACAGGCGATACTACTTCTAGCACAAAACCTGCTACTCCTACCACCACCACGAGTGCAACTACTTGTACCACAAAATATGCTACTCCTTCCAACACGACGAGAGCACCTACTTCTACCACAGGCCCTGCTACTCCTACCTCCATCACGAGCGATCATACTTCTACCCCAGAATCTACTGCTCCTACCACCAAGAGTGCTCCTACTTCCACCACAGAAACTGCTAGTTCTCCCACCCCCACGAGCACAACTACTTCTATCAGAGCACTACTACTCCTACCACCAGAACGAGAGCCACTACTTCTACCCTAGAAACTACTACTACCACAAACACCACGAGTGCTTCTTCTTCTACCACAAAACCTGTTATGCCTACCACCACCACGAGCGATCCTACTTCTACCACAGACACTACTACACCTACCACCACCACGAGCAATCCTACTTCTACCACAGAATCAACTACTCCTAACACCACCACAAGCGCTCCTGCTTCTACCACAGAAAGTACTACTCCTACCACCAGCACGAGCGCAACAACTTCTACTACAGACACTAATACACCTACAACCAAGATGAGTGCTCCTACTTCTACCACAGTCACCACTACTCCCACCAACACCACGAGCGCTCCTACTTCTACCACAGACAGTCCTACTCCTACCACCACCACGAGCGCTCCAACCTCTAAGGAAGTATCTAGTACTCTGAACACCACCACGAGCTCTCCTACTTCTACTAGAGAAACTACTACTACCAAGACCACGAACGCTCCTACTTCTTCCACAGACTGTGCAACTCCTACCACCACCAAGTGCGCTCCTACTTCTAACACAGAACATGCTGCTCCTACCACCACCACGAGCAAAACTACTTCTAACAGAGACCCTGCTACTCGTAACACCACCCTGAGAGCACCTACTTCTACCACAGGCACTGCAACTCCTACCACCACAATGAGCGCTCCTAATTCAACCACAGAAACTAAAACTCCCACCAGCACCACGAGTGCCCCTACTTCTACTACAGACACTAGTACTCCTACCACCAACAGGAACGCTCCTACTTCTACCACAGAAACTAATACCAATACCACAGGAAGGAGCACAACAACTTCTACCACAGACAGAACTATTCCTACCACCACCACGAGTTCCCGTACTTCTACCACAGACAATACTACTACCTCCACCACGAGCACAAGTACTTCTAGCACATAAACTACTACTCCTACCACCACCACGAGTGCAACTACTACTACCACTGACACTACTACTCCTACCACCACCACGAGTGCGCATATTTCTACGAAAGACTTTACTACTCCTACCTGCCCCACGATCACCAGTCCTTCAACCACCGAAACTACTACACCTACCACCAACAGAAGAACACCTCCTTGTACCACACACCCTGTTACTCCTACCACCACCAAGAGCACTCCTACTTCTACCACAGAAACTACTACTCCAACCACCACAACGAACACTCCTACTTCTACTGCAGAAAATACTGCTCCTATCACCACCACGAGCGAACTACATCTACCACAGACACTACTACTCCTAACACCATCACGAGCGCTCCTACTTCTACCACAGACACTATTACTCCAAGAAGCACCATGAGTGATCTCCTCCCTCTACCACAGACACTACTCCTCCTAACAACACAACAAGCGCTCCTACTTCTATCAAAGAAACTATTACCCTACCACCACCACGAGCGCTCGTACCTCTAACAAAGTATCTAGTACTCTGAACACCACCACGAGCTCTCCTACTTCTACTAGAGGAACTACTACTACCAAGACCACGAGCGCTCCTATTTCTTCCACAGACTGTGCAACTCCTACCACCACCAAGTGCGCTCCTACTTTTCACACAGAACATGCTGCTCCTACCACCACCACGAGCAAAACTACTTCTAACAGAGACCTGCTACTCGTAACACCACCCTGAGAGCACCTACTTCTACCACAGGCACGGCAACTCCTACCACCACAATGAGCACTCCTAATTCAACCACAGAAACAAAAACTCCCACCACCAACCCGAGCGCCCCTACTTCTACTACAGACACTAGTACTCCTAACACAACCAGGAACGCTCCTACTTCTACCACAGGAACTACTACTAATACCACGGGAACGAGTACAACAACTTCTACCACAGACAGTACTATTGCTACCACCACCACGAGCTCTCCTACTTCTGCCACAGACACTACTACTCTTACCACCATCACGAGTGCAACTACTACTACCACTGAAACTACTATTCCTACCACCACCATGACTGCACATATGTCTACGAAAGTCATTACTACTCCTACCAACCACACGATCACCAGTCCTTCTACCACAGAAACTACTACTCCTACCTCCACCACAAGAGCACCTACTAGTTCCACAGACCCTGTGACTCCTACCACCACCAAGAGCACTCCTACTTCTACCACAGAAACCACTACTCCAACCACCACAACGAACACTGCTACTTCTACTGCAGAAACTACTGCTCCTACCACCACCACGAACGAACTACATCTACCACCGACACTACTATGCCTAACACCATCACGAGCGCTCCTACTTCTACCACAGACACTATTACTCCAAGAAACACCATGAGCTCTCCTCCCTCTACCATAGACACTACTCCTCCTACCAACACAACGAGCGCTCCTACTTCTATCAAAGAAACTACTACCCTACCACCAACATGAACGCTCCTACTTCTACCACAGAACATGCAACTCAGACCACCACCACAAGTGTTACTACTTCTACCACAATACCTGCTTCTCCTACCACCACCGCGAGTGGATCTTCTTGTACCCCAAAACCTTCTACTCCTACCAACACAACGAGAGCACCTACTTCTACCACAGGCCCTGCTACCTCTACCTCCATCACGAGAGATCCTATTTCTACAACAGAAACTACTACTCCTACCAACAGGAAGAGAGCTCCTACTTCTTCTACAGAAATTATTATTTCTACTACCACCACGAGCGCAACTACTTCTACCACAGACCGTACTACTCCTACCTCCACCCCGAGTGTAAGTACTTCTACCACAAACACTACTGCTCTTACCACCACCACGAGTGCAAATACTTCTACCACAGACACTAGTGTTCCTACCACCAACACTGGTGCCAGTACTTCTACCACAGAAACTACTACTCCTACACCCACCACGAGCGCAACTACTTCTACCACAGACATTTCTACTGCTATCACAACCATGAGCCTCCTACTTCTATCAGAGACCGTGCAATTACTACCAGGAGGACTAGCGCTCTTCCTTCTAACACAGACACTACTACGCCTACCTCCATCACTAGCCCTCCTACTTCTACCACCATACCTGCTACTTCTACCACCACCATGAGCACAACTACTTCTACCACAGACACTACGACTCCTGTCACCACCACGAATGCTCATACAAATACGAAACAGAATACTACTCCTACCACCCCCACGAGAACCACTGCTTCTAACACAGACAATACTACTCTTACCACTATCACGAGAGAACCTATGTGTACCACAGACCCTGCTATTCCTATCACCACCACGAGCACTGCGACTTCTACCACAGAAACTACTACTCGTAACACCACCATGGGCGCTCATACTTCTACCAAAGACACTACTACACCTTCAACCACCACGAGCGCTCATACTTCTACCAAAGACATTATTACTTCTAGAACCACTACGACCACCACTACTGCTATCACAAACGCTACTAATCCTACCACAACCACGGGAGCACCTACTTCTACCACAGACCCTGATATTCCTACCAACACCCTGAGCGCTCCTACTTCTACCACAGAAACTACTACTACTACCACCAACACGAGCACTCCTATTTCTACCACGGAAACTACTAATTCTCCCTCCACCACGAGCACAGCTTCTACTACCACAGAGAACACTACTCTTACCACCACCACCAGTGCTCCTACTTCTACCACAGACACTACTACTCCAAGCACCTCCACGAGCACTCCTACATCTACCACAGACAGTACTACTCCTACCAACAAAATGAGCACTCCTACTTCTACCAAAGAAACTACTATCCTACCAGCACCATGAGCACTCCTACTTCTACCACAGAACATGCAACTCCAAGCACCACCACAGGCGATACTACTTCTAGCACAAAACCTGCTACTCCTACCACCACCACGAGTGCAACTACTTGTACCACAAAATATGCTACTCCTTCCAACACGATGAGAGCACCTAATTCTACCACAGGCCCTGCTACTCCTACCTCCATCACGAGCGATCATACTTCTACCCCAGAATCTACTGCTCCTACCACCAAGAGTGCTCCTACTTCTACCAAAGAAACTGCTAGTTCTCCCACCCCCACGAGCACAACTACTTCTACCAGAGCACTACTACTCCTACCACCAGAACGAGAGCCACTACTTCTACCCTAGAAACTACTACTACCACAAACACCACGAGTGCTTCTTCTTCTACCACAAAACCTGTTATGCCTACCACCACCACGAGCGATCCTACTTCTACCACAGACACTACTACACCTACCACCACCACGAGCAATCCTACTTCTACCACAGAATCAACTACTCCTAACACCACCACGAGCGCTCCTGCTTCTACCACAGAAAGTACTACTCCTACCACCAGCACGAGCGCAACAACTTCTACTACAGACACTAATACACCTACAACCAAGATGAGTGCTCCTACTTCTACCACAGTCACCACTACTCCCACCAACACCACGAGCGCTCCTACTTCTACCACAGACAGTCCTACTCCTACCACCACCACGAGCGCTCCTACCTCTAAGGAAGTATCTAGTACTCTGAACACCACCACGAGCTCTCCTACTTCTACTAGAGAAACTACTACTACCAAGACCACGAACGCTCCTACTTCTTCCACAGACTGTGCAACTCCTACCACCACCAAGTGTGCTCCTACTTCTAACACAGAACATGCTGCTCCTACCACCACCACGAGCAAAACTACTTCTAACAGAGACCCTGCTACTCGTACCACCACGAGAGCACCTACTTCTACCACAGGCACGGCAACTCCTACCACCACAATGAGCGCTCCTAATTCAACCACAGAAACTAAAACACCCACCAGCACCACGAGCGCCCCTACTTCTAGTACAGACTCTAGTACTCCTACCACCAACAGGAACGCTCCTACTTCTACCACAGAAACTACTACTAATACCACGGGAACGAGCACAACATCTTCTACCACAGACAGAACTATTCCTACCACCACCACGAGTTCCCGTACTTCTACCACAGACAATACTACTACCTCCACCACGAGCACAAGTACTTCTAGCACACAAACTACTACTCCTACCACCACCACGAGTGCAACTACTACTACCACTGACACAACTACTCCTACCATCACCACGAGTTCGCATATTTCTACGAAAGACTTTGCTACTCCTACCTGCCTCACGATCACCAGTCCTTCAACCACAGAAATTACTACACCTACCACCAACAGAAGAACACCTCCTTGTACCACAGACCCTGTTACTCCTACCACCACCAAGAGCACTCCTACTTCTACCACAGAAACTACTACTCCAACCACCACAACGAACACTCCTACTTCTACTGCAGAAAATACTGCTCCTATCACCACCACGAGCGAACTACATCTACCACAGACACTACTACTCCTTACACCATCACGAGCTCTCCTACTTCTACTAGAGGAACTACTACTACCAAGACCACGAGCGCTCCTATTTCTTCCACAGACTGTGCAACTCCTACCACCACCAAGTGCGCTCCTACTTCTCACACAGAACATGCTGCTCCTACCACCACCATGAGCAAAACTACTTCTAATAGAGACCCTGCTACTCGTAACACCACCCTGAGAGCACCTACTTCTACCACAGGCACTGCAACTCCTACCACCACAATGAGTGCTCCTAATTCAATCACAGAAACAAAAACTCCCACCAGCACCACGAGTGCCCCTACTTCTACTACAGACACTAGTACTCCTACCACAACCAGGAACGCTCCTACTTCTACCACAGGAAGTACTACTAATACCACGGGAACGAGCACAACAACTTCTACCACAGACAGTGCTATTCCTACCACCACCACGAGCTCTCCTACTTCTACCACAGACACTACTACTCCTACCACCACCACGAGTGCAACTACTACTACCACTGAAACTACTATTCCTACCACCACCATGAGTGCACATATGTCTACGAAAGTCATTACTACTACCAACCACACGATCACCAGTCCTTCTACCACAGAAACTACTACTCCTACCTCCACCACAAGAGCACCTACTTGTTCCACAGACCCTGTGACTCCTACCACCACCAAGAGCACTCCTACTTCTACCACAGAAACCACTACTCCAACAACCACAATGAACACTGCTACTTCTACTGCAGAAACTACTGCTCCTACCACCACCACGAGCGAACTACATCTACCACCAACACTACTATGCCTAACACCATCACGAGCGCTCCTACTTCTACCACAGACACTATTACTCCAAGAAACACCATGAGCTCTCCTCCCTCTACCATAGACACTACTCCTCCTACCAACACAACGAGCGCTCCTACTTCTATCAAAGAAACTACTACCCTACCACCACCATGAACGCTCCTACTTCTACCACAGAACATGCAACGCATACCACCACCACAAGTGTTACTACTTCTACCACAATACCTGCTTCTCCCACCACCACCGCGAGTGGATCTTCTTGTACCCCAAAACCTTCTACTCCTACCAACACAACGAGAGCACCTACTTCTACCACCGGCCCTGCTACCTCTACCTCCATCACGAGCGATTCTATTTCTACAACAGAAACTACTACTCCTACCAACAGGAAGAGAGCTCCTACTTCTTCTACAGAAACTACTATTCCTACTACCACCACGAGCGCAACTACTTCTACCACAGACCGTACTACTCCTACCACCACCCCGAGTGTAAGTACTTCTACCACAGACACTACTGCTCTTACCACCACCACGAGTGCAAATACTTCTACCACAGACACTAGTGTTCCTACCACCAACACTGGTGCCAGTACTTCTACCACAGAAACTACTACTCCTACACCCACCACGAGCGCAACTACTTCTACCACAGACATTTCTACTGCTATCACAACCATGAGCCTCCTACTTCTATCAGAGACCGTGCAATTACTACCAGGAGGACTAGCGCTCTTCCTTCTAACACAGACACTACTACGCCTACCTCCATCACTAGCCCTTCTACTTCTACCACCATACCTGCTACTTCTACCACCACCATGAGCACAACTACTTCTACCACAGACACTACGACTCCTGTCACCACCACAAATGCTCATACAAATACGAAAGAGAATACTACTCCTACCACCCCCACGAGAACCACTGCTTCTAACACAGACACTACTACTCTTACCACTATCACGAGAGAACCTATTTGTACCACAGACCCTGCTATTCCTATCACCACCACGAGCACTGCGACTTCTACCACAGAAACTACTACTCGTAACACCACCATGGGCGCTCATACTTCTACCAAAGACACTACTACACCTTCAACCACCACGAGCGCTCATACTTCTACCAAAGACATTATTACTCCTAGAACCACTACGATCACCACTACTGCTATCTCAAACGCTACTAATCCTATCACAACCACGGGAGCACCTACTTCTACCACAGACCCTGATATTCCTACCAACACCCTGAGCTCTCCTACTTCTACCACAGAAACTACTACTACTACCACCAACACGAGCACTCCTACTTCTACCACGGAAACTACTAATTCTCCCTCCACCACGAGCACAGCTTCTACTACCACAGACAATACTACTCTTACAACCACCACCAGTGCTCCTACTTCTACCACAGAAACTACTACTACTACCACCAACACGAGCACTCCTACTTCTACCACGGAAACTACTAATTCTCCCTCCACCACGAGCACAGCTTCTACTACCACAGACAATACTACTCTTACAACCACCACCAGTGCTCCTACTTCTACCACAGACACTACTACTCCAAGCACCTCCACGAGCACTCCTACATCTACCACAGACACTACTACTCCTACCAACAAAATGAGAACTCCTTCTTCTACCAAAGAAACTACTACCCTACCACCACCATGAGCACTCCTACTTCTACCACAGAACATCCAACTCCAAGCACCACCACAGGCGATACTACTTCTAGCACAAAACCTGCTACTCCTACCACCACCACGAGTGCAACTACTTGTACCACAAAATATGCTACTCCTTCCAACACGACGAGAGCACCTACTTCTACCACAGGCCCTGCTACTCCTACCTCCATCACGAGCGATCATACTTCTACCCCAGAATCTACTGCTCCTACCACCAAGAGTGCTCCTACTTCCACCACAGAAACTGCTAGTTCTCCCACCCCCACGAGCACAACTACTTCTATCAGAGCACTACTACTCCTACCACCAGAACGAGAGCCACTACTTCTACCCTAGAAACTACTACTACCACAAACACCACGAGTGCTTCTTCTTCTACCACAAAACCTGTTATGCCTACCACCACCACGAGCGATCCTACTTCTACCACAGACACTACTACACCTACCACCACCACGAGCAATCCTACTTCTACCACAGAATCAACTACTCCTAACACCACCACAAGCGCTCCTGCTTCTACCACAGAAAGTACTACTCCTACCACCAGCACGAGCGCAACAACTTCTACTACAGACACTAATACACCTACAACCAAGATGAGTGCTCCTACTTCTACCACAGTCACCACTACTCCCACCAACACCACGAGCGCTCCTACTTCTACCACAGACAGTCCTACTCCTACCACCACCACGAGCGCTCCAACCTCTAAGGAAGTATCTAGTACTCTGAACACCACCACGAGCTCTCCTACTTCTACTAGAGAAACTACTACTACCAAGACCACGAACGCTCCTACTTCTTCCACAGACTGTGCAACTCCTACCACCACCAAGTGCGCTCCTACTTCTAACACAGAACATGCTGCTCCTACCACCACCACGAGCAAAACTACTTCTAACAGAGACCCTGCTACTCGTAACACCACCCTGAGAGCACCTACTTCTACCACAGGCACTGCAACTCCTACCACCACAATGAGCGCTCCTAATTCAACCACAGAAACTAAAACTCCCACCAGCACCACGAGTGTCCCTACTTCTACTACAGACACTAGTACTCCTACCACCAACAGGAACGCTCCTACTTCTACCACAGAAACTAATACCAATACCACAGGAAGGAGCACAACAACTTCTACCACAGACAGAACTATTCCTACCACCACCACGAGTTCCCGTACTTCTACCACAGACAATACTACTACCTCCACCACGAGCACAAGTACTTCTAGCACATAAACTACTACTCCTACCACCACCACGAGTGCAACTACTACTACCACTGACACTACTACTCCTACCACCACCACGAGTGCGCATATTTCTACGAAAGACTTTACTACTCCTACCTGCCCCACGATCACCAGTCCTTCAACCACAGAAACTACTACACCTACCACCAACAGAAGAACACCTCCTTGTACCACACACCCTGTTACTCCTACCACCACCAAGAGCACTCCTACTTCTACCACAGAAACTACTACTCCAACCACCACAACGAACACTCCTACTTCTACTGCAGAAAATACTGCTCCTATCACCACCACGAGCGAACTACATCTACCACAGACACTACTACTCCTAACACCATCACGAGCGCTCCTACTTCTACCACAGACACTATTACTCCAAGAAGCACCATGAGTGATCTCCTCCCTCTACCACAGACACTACTCCTCCTAACAACACAACAAGCGCTCCTACTTCTATCAAAGAAACTATTACCCTACCACCACCACGAGCGCTCGTACCTCTAACAAAGTATCTAGTACTCTGAACACCACCACGAGCTCTCCTACTTCTACTAGAGGAACTACTACTACCAAGACCACGAGCGCTCCTATTTCTTCCACAGACTGTGCAACTCCTACCACCACCAAGTGCGCTCCTACTTCTCACATAGAACATGCTGCTCCTACCACCACCACGAGCAAAACTACTTCTAACAGAGACCTGCTACTCGTAACACCACCCTGAGAGCACCTACTTCTACCACAGGCACGGCAACTCCTACCACCACAATGAGCACTCCTAATTCAACCACAGAAACAAAAACTCCCACCACCACCACGAGCGCCCCTACTTCTACTACAGACACTAGTACTCCTACCACCAACAGGAACGCTCCTACTTCTACCACAGGAACTACTACTAATACCACGGGAACGAGTACAACAACTTCTACCACAGACAGTACTATTGCTACCACCACCACGAGCTCTCCTACTTCTGCCACAGACACTACTACTCTTACCACCATCACGAGTGCAACTACTACTACCACTGAAACTACTATTCCTACCACCACCATGACTGCACATATGTCTACGAAAGTCATTACTACTCCTACCAACCACACGATCACCAGTCCTTCTACCACAGAAACTACTACTCCTACCTCCACCACAAGAGCACCTACTAGTTCCACAGACCCTGTGACTCCTACCACCACCAAGAGCACTCCTACTTCTACCACAGAAACCACTACTCCAACCACCACAACGAACACTGCTACTTCTACTGCAGAAACTACTGTTCCTACCACCACCACGAACGCACTACATCTACCACCGACACTACTATGCCTAACACCATCACGAGCGCTCCTACTTCTACCACAGACACTATTACTCCAAGAAACACCATGAGCTCTCCTCCCTCTACCATAGACACTACTCCTCCTACCAACACAACGAGCGCTCCTACTTCTATCAAAGAAACTACTACCCTACCACCAACATGAACGCTCCTACTTCTACCACAGAACATGCAACTCAGACCACCACCACAAGTGTTACTACTTCTACCACAATACCTGCTTCTCCTACCACCACCGCGAGTGGATCTTCTTGTACCCCAAAACCTTCTACTCCTACCAACACAACGAGAGCACCTACTTCTACCACAGGCCCTGCTACCTCTACCTCCATCACGAGAGATCCTATTTCTACAACAGAAACTACTACTCCTACCAACAGGAAGAGAGCTCCTACTTCTTCTACAGAAACTATTATTTCTACTACCACCACGAGCGCAACTACTTCTACCACAGACCGTACTACTCCTACCACCACCCCGAGTGTAAGTACTTCTACCACAAACACTACTGCTCTTACCACCACCACGAGTGCAAATACTTCTACCACAGACACTAGTGTTCCTACCACCAACACTGGTGCCAGTACTTCTACCACAGAAACTACTACTCCTACACCCACCACGAGCGCAACTACTTCTACCACAGACATTTCTACTGCTATCACAACCATGAGCCTCCTACTTCTATCAGAGACCGTGCAATTACTACCAGGAGGACTAGCGCTCTTCCTTCTAACACAGACACTACTACGCCTACCTCCATCACTAGCCCTCCTACTTCTACCACCATACCTGCTACTTCTACCACCACCATGAGCACAACTACTTCTACCACAGACACTACGACTCCTGTCACCACCACGAATGCTCATACAAATACGAAACAGAATACTACTCCTACCACCCCCACGAGAACCACTGCTTCTAACACAGACACTACTACTCTTACCACTATCACGAGAGAACCTATGTGTACCACAGACCCTGCTATTCCTATCACCACCACGAGCACTGCGACTTCTACCACAGAAACTACTACTCGTAACACCACCATGGGCGCTCATACTTCTACCAAAGACACTACTACACCTTCAACCACCACGAGCGCTCATACTTCTACCAAAGACATTATTACTCCTAGAACCACTACGACCACCACTACTGCTATCACAAACGCTACTAATCCTACCACAACCACGGGAGCACCTACTTCTACCACAGACCCTGATATTCCTACCAACACCCTGAGCGCTCCTACTTCTACCACAGAAACTACTACTACTACCACCAACACGAGCACTCCTATTTCTACCACGGAAACTACTAATTCTCCCTCCACCACGAGCACAGCTTCTACTACCACAGAGAACACTACTCTTACCACCACCACCAGTGCTCCTACTTCTACCACAGACACTACTACTCCAAGCACCTCCACGAGCACTCCTACATCTACCACAGACAGTACTACTCCTACCAACAAAATGAGCACTCCTACTTCTACCAAAGAAACTACTATCCTACCAGCACCATGAGCACTCCTACTTCTACCACAGAACATGCAACTCCAAGCACCACCACAGGCGATACTACTTCTAGCACAAAACCTGCTACTCCTACCACCACCACGAGTGCAACTACTTGTACCACAAAATATGCTACTCCTTCCAACACGATGAGAGCACCTAATTCTACCACAGGCCCTGCTACTCCTACCTCCATCACGAGCGATCATACTTCTACCCCAGAATCTACTGCTCCTACCACCAAGAGTGCTCCTACTTCTACCAAAGAAACTACTAGTTCTCCCACCCCCACGAGCACAACTACTTCTACCAGAGCACTACTACTCCTACCACCAGAACGAGAGCCACTACTTCTACCCTAGAAACTACTACTACCACAAACACCACGAGTGCTTCTTGTTCTACCACAAAACCTGTTATGCCTACCACCACCACGAGCGATCCTACTTCTACCACAGACACTACTACACCTACCACCACCACGAGCAATCCTACTTCTACCACAGAATCAACTACTCCTAACACCACCACGAGCGCTCCTGCTTCTACCACAGAAAGTACTACTCCTACCACCAGCACGAGCGCAACAACTTCTACTACAGACACTAATACACCTACAACCAAGATGAGTGCTCCTACTTCTACCACAGTCACCACTACTCCCACCAACACCACGAGCGCTCCTACTTCTACCACAGACAGTCCTACTCCTACCACCACCACGAGCGCTCCTACCTCTAAGGAAGTATCTAGTACTCTGAACACCACCACGAGCTCTCCTACTTCTACTAGAGAAACTACTACTACCAAGACCACGAACGCTCCTACTTCTTCCACAGACTGTGCAACTCCTACCACCACCAAGTGTGCTCCTACTTCTAACACAGAACATGCTGCTCCTACCACCACCACGAGCAAAACTACTTCTAACAGAGACCCTGCTACTCGTACCACCACGAGAGCACCTACTTCTACCACAGGCACGGCAACTCCTACCACCACAATGAGCGCTCCTAATTCAACCACAGAAACTAAAACACCCACCAGCACCACGAGCGCCCCTACTTCTAGTACAGACTCTAGTACTCCTACCACCAACAGGAACGCTCCTACTTCTACCACAGAAACTACTACTAATACCACGGGAACGAGCACAACATCTTCTACCACAGACAGAACTATTCCTACCACCACCACGAGTTCCCGTACTTCTACCACAGACAATACTACTACCTCCACCAGGAGCACAAGTACTTCTAGCACACAAACTACTACTCCTACCAGCACCACGAGTGCAACTACTACTACCACTGACACAACTACTCCTACCACCACCACGAGTTCGCATATTTCTACGAAAGACTTTGCTACTCCTACCTGCCTCACGATCACCAGTCCTTCAACCACAGAAATTACTACACCTACCACCAACAGAAGAACACCTCCTTGTACCACAGACCCTGTTACTCCTACCACCACCAAGAGCACTCCTACTTCTACCACAGAAACTACTACTCCAACCACCACAACGAACACTCCTACTTCTACTGCAGAAAATACTGCTCCTATCACCACCACGAGCGAACTACATCTACCACAGACACTACTACTCCTTACACCATCACGAGCTCTCCTACTTCTACTAGAGGAACTACTACTACCAAGACCACGAGCGCTCCTATTTCTTCCACAGACTGTGCAACTCCTACCACCACCAAGTGCGCTCCTACTTCTCACACAGAACATGCTGCTCCTACCACCACCATGAGCAAAACTACTTCTAATAGAGACCCTGCTACTCGTAACACCACCCTGAGAGCACCTACTTCTACCACAGGCACTGCAACTCCTACCACCACAATGAGTGCTCCTAATTCAATCACAGAAACAAAAACTCCCACCAGCACCACGAGTGCCCCTACTTCTACTACAGACACTAGTACTCCTACCACAACCAGGAACGCTCCTACTTCTACCACAGGAAGTACTACTAATACCACGGGAACGAGCACAACAACTTCTACCACAGACAGTGCTATTCCTACCACCACCACGAGCTCTCCTACTTCTACCACAGACACTACTACTCCTACCACCACCACGAGTGCAACTACTACTACCACTGAAACTACTATTCCTACCACCACCATGAGTGCACATATGTCTACGAAAGTCATTACTACTACCAACCACACGATCACCAGTCCTTCTACCACAGAAACTACTACTCCTACCTCCACCACAAGAGCACCTACTTGTTCCACAGACCCTGTGACTCCTACCACCACCAAGAGCACTCCTACTTCTACCACAGAAACCACTACTCCAACAACCACAATGAACACTGCTACTTCTACTGCAGAAACTACTGCTCCTACCACCACCACGAGCGAACTACATCTACCACCAACACTACTATGCCTAACACCATCACGAGCGCTCCTACTTCTACCACAGACACTATTACTCCAAGAAACACCATGAGCTCTCCTCCCTCTACCATAGACACTACTCCTCCTACCAACACAACGAGCGCTCCTACTTCTATCAAAGAAACTACTACCCTACCACCACCATGAACGCTCCTACTTCTACCACAGAACATGCAACGCATACCACCACCACAAGTGTTACTACTTCTACCACAATACCTGCTTCTCCCACCACCACCGCGAGTGGATCTTCTTGTACCCCAAAACCTTCTACTCCTACCAACACAACGAGAGCACCGACTTCTACCACCGGCCCTGCTACCTCTACCTCCATCACGAGCGATTCTATTTCTACAACAGAAACTACTACTCCTACCAACAGGAAGAGAGCTCCTACTTCTTCTACAGAAACTACTATTCCTACTACCACCACGAGCGCAACTACTTCTACCACAGACCGTACTACTCCTACCACCACCCCGAGTGTAAGTACTTCTACCACAGACACTACTGCTCTTACCACCACCACGAGTGCAAATACTTCTACCACAGACACTAGTGTTCCTACCACCAACACTGGTGCCAGTACTTCTACCACAGAAACTACTACTCCTACACCCACCACGAGCGCAACTACTTCTACCACAGACATTTCTACTGCTATCACAACCATGAGCCTCCTACTTCTATCAGAGACCGTGCAATTACTACCAGGAGGACTAGCGCTCTTCCTTCTAACACAGACACTACTACGCCTACCTCCATCACTAGCCCTTCTACTTCTACCACCATACCTGCTACTTCTACCACCACCATGAGCACAACTACTTCTACCACAGACACTACGACTCCTGTCACCACCACAAATGCTCATACAAATACGAAAGAGAATACTACTCCTACCACCCCCACGAGAACCACTGCTTCTAACACAGACACTACTACTCTTACCACTATCACGAGAGAACCTATTTGTACCACAGACCCTGCTATTCCTATCACCACCACGAGCACTGCGACTTCTACCACAGAAACTACTACTCGTAACACCACCATGGGCGCTCATACTTCTACCAAAGACACTACTACACCTTCAACCACCACGAGCGCTCATACTTCTACCAAAGACATTATTACTCCTAGAACCACTACGATCACCACTACTGCTATCTCAAACGCTACTAATCCTATCACAACCACGGGAGCACCTACTTCTACCACAGACCCTGATATTCCTACCAACACCCTGAGCTCTCCTACTTCTACCACAGAAACTACTACTACTACCACCAACACGAGCACTCCTACTTCTACCACGGAAACTACTAATTCTCCCTCCACCACGAGCACAGCTTCTACTACCACAGACAATACTACTCTTACAACCACCACCAGTGCTCCTACTTCTACCACAGAAACTACTACTACTACCACCAACACGAGCACTCCTACTTCTACCACGGAAACTACTAATTCTCCCTCCACCACGAGCACAGCTTCTACTACCACAGACAATACTACTCTTACAACCACCACCAGTGCTCCTACTTCTACCACAGACACTACTACTCCAAGCACCTCCACGAGCACTCCTACATCTACCACAGACACTACTACTCCTACCAACAAAATGAGAACTCCTTCTTCTACCAAAGAAACTACTACCCTACCACCACCATGAGCACTCCTACTTCTACCACAGAACATCCAACTCCAAGCACCACCACAGGCGATGCTACTTCTAGCACAAAACCTGCTACTCCTACCACCACCACGAGTGCAACTACTTGTACCACAAAATATGCTACTCCTTCCAACACGACGAGAGCACCTACTTCTACCACAGGCCCTGCTACTCCTACCTCCATCACAAGCGATCATACTTCTACCCCAGAATCTACTGCTCCTACCACCAAGAGTGCTCCTACTTCCACCACAGAAACTGCTAGTTCTCCCACCCCCACGAGCACAACTACTTCTATCAGAGCACTACTACTCCTACCACCAGAACGAGAGCCACTACTTCTACCCTAGAAACTACTACTACCACAAACACCACGAGTGCTTCTTCTTCTACCACAAAACCTGTTATGCCTACCACCACCACGAGCGATCCTACTTCTACCACAGACACTACTACACCTACCACCACCACGAGCAATCCTACTTCTACCACAGAATCAACTACTCCTAACACCACCACAAGCGCTCCTGCTTCTACCACAGAAAGTACTACTCCTACCACCAGCACGAGCGCAACAACTTCTACTACAGACACTAATACACCTACAACCAAGATGAGTGCTCCTACTTCTACCACAGTCACCACTACTCCCACCAACACCACGAGCGCTCCTACTTCTACCACAGACAGTCCTACTCCTACCACCACCACGAGCGCTCCAACCTCTAAGGAAGTATCTAGTACTCTGAACACCACCACGAGCTCTCCTACTTCTACTAGAGAAACTACTACTACCAAGACCACGAACGCTCCTACTTCTTCCACAGACTGTGCAACTCCTACCACCACCAAGTGCGCTCCTACTTCTAACACAGAACATGCTGCTCCTACCACCACCACGAGCAAAACTACTTCTAACAGAGACCCTGCTACTCGTAACACCACCCTGAGAGCACCTACTTCTACCACAGGCACTGCAACTCCTACCACCACAATGAGCGCTCCTAATTCAACCACAGAAACTAAAACTCCCACCAGCACCACGAGTGCCCCTACTTCTACTACAGACACTAGTACTCCTACCACCAACAGGAACGCTCCTACTTCTACCACAGAAACTAATACCAATACCACAGGAAGGAGCACAACAACTTCTACCACAGACAGAACTATTCCTACCACCACCACGAGTTCCCGTACTTCTACCACAGACAATACTACTACCTCCACCACGAGCACAAGTACTTCTAGCACATAAACTACTACTCCTACCACCACCACGAGTGCAACTACTACTACCACTGACACTACTACTCCTACCACCACCACGAGTGCGCATATTTCTACGAAAGACTTTACTACTCCTACCTGCCCCACGATCACCAGTCCTTCAACCACAGAAACTACTACACCTACCACCAACAGAAGAACACCTCCTTGTACCACACACCCTGTTACTCCTACCACCACCAAGAGCACTCCTACTTCTACCACAGAAACTACTACTCCAACCACCACAACGAACACTCCTACTTCTACTGCAGAAAATACTGCTCCTATCACCACCACGAGCGAACTACATCTACCACAGACACTACTACTCCTAACACCATCACGAGCGCTCCTACTTCTACCACAGACACTATTACTCCAAGAAGCACCATGAGTGATCTCCTCCCTCTACCACAGACACTACTCCTCCTAACAACACAACAAGCGCTCCTACTTCTATCAAAGAAACTATTACCCTACCACCACCACGAGCGCTCGTACCTCTAACAAAGTATCTAGTACTCTGAACACCACCACGAGCTCTCCTACTTCTACTAGAGGAACTACTACTACCAAGACCACGAGCGCTCCTATTTCTTCCACAGACTGTGCAACTCCTACCACCACCAAGTGCGCTCCTACTTCTCACACAGAACATGCTGCTCCTACCACCACCACGAGCAAAACTACTTCTAACAGAGACCTGCTACTCGTAACACCACCCTGAGAGCACCTACTTCTACCACAGGCACGGCAACACCTACCACCACAATGAGCGCTCCTAATTCAACCACAGAAACAAAAACTCCCACCACCACCACGAGCGCCCCTACTTCTACTACAGACACTAGTACTCCTACCACCAACAGGAACGCTCCTACTTCTACCACAGGAACTACTACTAATACCACGGGAACGAGTACAACAACTTCTACCACAGACAGTACTATTGCTACCACCACCACGAGCTCTCCTACTTCTGCCACAGACACTACTACTCTTACCACCATCACGAGTGCAACTACTACTACCACTGAAACTACTATTCCTACCACCACCATGACTGCACATATGTCTACGAAAGTCATTACTACTCCTACCAACCACACGATCACCAGTCCTTCTACCACAGAAACTACTACTCCTACCTCCACCACAAGAGCACCTACTAGTTCCACAGACCCTGTGACTCCTACCACCACCAAGAGCACTCCTACTTCTACCACAGAAACCACTACTCCAACCACCACAACGAACACTGCTACTTCTACTGCAGAAACTACTGCTCCTACCACCACCACGAACGAACTACATCTACCACCGACACTACTATGCCTAACACCATCACGAGCGCTCCTACTTCTACCACAGACACTATTACTCCAAGAAACACCATGAGCTCTCCTCCCTCTACCATAGACACTACTCCTCCTACCAACACAACGAGCGCTCCTACTTCTATCAAAGAAACTACTACCCTACCACCAACATGAACGCTCCTACTTCTACCACAGAACATGCAACTCAGACCACCACCACAAGTGTTACTACTTCTACCACAATACCTGCTTCTCCTACCACCACCGCGAGTGGATCTTCTTGTACCCCAAAACCTTCTACTCCTACCAACACAACGAGAGCACCTACTTCTACCACAGGCCCTGCTACCTCTACCTCCATCACGAGAGATCCTATTTCTACAACAGAAACTACTACTCCTACCAACAGGAAGAGAGCTCCTACTTCTTCTACAGAAACTATTATTTCTACTACCACCACGAGCGCAACTACTTCTACCACAGACCGTACTACTCCTACCACCACCCCGAGTGTAAGTACTTCTACCACAAACACTACTGCTCTTACCACCACCACGAGTGCAAATACTTCTACCACAGACACTAGTGTTCCTACCACCAACACTGGTGCCAGTACTTCTACCACAGAAACTACTACTCCTACACCCACCACGAGCGCAACTACTTCTACCACAGACATTTCTACTGCTATCACAACCATGAGCCTCCTACTTCTATCAGAGACCGTGCAATTACTACCAGGAGGACTAGCGCTCTTCCTTCTAACACAGACACTACTACGCCTACCTCCATCACTAGCCCTCCTACTTCTACCACCATACCTGCTACTTCTACCACCACCATGAGCACAACTACTTCTACCACAGACACTACGACTCCTGTCACCACCACGAATGCTCATACAAATACGAAACAGAATACTACTCCTACCACCCCCACGAGAACCACTGCTTCTAACACAGACACTACTACTCTTACCACTATCACGAGAGAACCTATGTGTACCACAGACCCTGCTATTCCTATCACCACCACGAGCACTGCGACTTCTACCACAGAAACTACTACTCGTAACACCACCATGGGCGCTCATACTTCTACCAAAGACACTACTACACCTTCAACCACCACGAGCGCTCATACTTCTACCAAAGACATTATTACTCCTAGAACCACTACGACCACCACTACTGCTATCACAAACGCTACTAATCCTACCACAACCACGGGAGCACCTACTTCTACCACAGACCCTGATATTCCTACCAACACCCTGAGCGCTCCTACTTCTACCACAGAAACTACTACTACTACCACCAACACGAGCACTCCTATTTCTACCACGGAAACTACTAATTCTCCCTCCACCACGAGCACAGCTTCTACTACCACAGAGAACACTACTCTTACCACCACCACCAGTGCTCCTACTTCTACCACAGACACTACTACTCCAAGCACCTCCACGAGCACTCCTACATCTACCACAGACAGTACTACTCCTACCAACAAAATGAGCACTCCTACTTCTACCAAAGAAACTACTATCCTACCAGCACCATGAGCACTCCTACTTCTACCACAGAACATGCAACTCCAAGCACCACCACAGGCGATACTACTTCTAGCACAAAACCTGCTACTCCTACCACCACCACGAGTGCAACTACTTGTACCACAAAATATGCTACTCCTTCCAACACGATGAGAGCACCTAATTCTACCACAGGCCCTGCTACTCCTACCTCCATCACGAGCGATCATACTTCTACCCCAGAATCTACTGCTCCTACCACCAAGAGTGCTCCTACTTCTACCAAAGAAACTACTAGTTCTCCCACCCCCACGAGCACAACTACTTCTACCAGAGCACTACTACTCCTACCACCAGAACGAGAGCCACTACTTCTACCCTAGAAACTACTACTACCACAAACACCACGAGTGCTTCTTGTTCTACCACAAAACCTGTTATGCCTACCACCACCACGAGCGATCCTACTTCTACCACAGACACTACTACACCTACCACCACCACGAGCAATCCTACTTCTACCACAGAATCAACTACTCCTAACACCACCACGAGCGCTCCTGCTTCTACCACAGAAAGTACTACTCCTACCACCAGCACGAGCGCAACAACTTCTACTACAGACACTAATACACCTACAACCAAGATGAGTGCTCCTACTTCTACCACAGTCACCACTACTCCCACCAACACCACGAGCGCTCCTACTTCTACCACAGACAGTCCTACTCCTACCACCACCACGAGCGCTCCTACCTCTAAGGAAGTATCTAGTACTCTGAACACCACCACGAGCTCTCCTACTTCTACTAGAGAAACTACTACTACCAAGACCACGAACGCTCCTACTTCTTCCACAGACTGTGCAACTCCTACCACCACCAAGTGTGCTCCTACTTCTAACACAGAACATGCTGCTCCTACCACCACCACGAGCAAAACTACTTCTAACAGAGACCCTGCTACTCGTACCACCACGAGAGCACCTACTTCTACCACAGGCACGGCAACTCCTACCACCACAATGAGCGCTCCTAATTCAACCACAGAAACTAAAACACCCACCAGCACCACGAGCGCCCCTACTTCTAGTACAGACTCTAGTACTCCTACCACCAACAAGAACGCTCCTACTTCTACCACAGAAACTACTACTAATACCACGGGAACGAGCACAACATCTTCTACCACAGACAGAACTATTCCTACCACCACCACGAGTTCCCGTACTTCTACCACAGACAATACTACTACCTCCACCAGGAGCACAAGTACTTCTAGCACACAAACTACTACTCCTACCAGCACCACGAGTGCAACTACTACTACCACTGACACAACTACTCCTACCACCACCACGAGTTCGCATATTTCTACGAAAGACTTTGCTACTCCTACCTGCCTCACGATCACCAGTCCTTCAACCACAGAAATTACTACACCTACCACCAACAGAAGAACACCTCCTTGTACCACAGACCCTGTTACTCCTACCACCACCAAGAGCACTCCTACTTCTACCACAGAAACTACTACTCCAACCACCACAACGAACACTCCTACTTCTACTGCAGAAAATACTGCTCCTATCACCACCACGAGCGAACTACATCTACCACAGACACTACTACTCCTTACACCATCACGAGCTCTCCTACTTCTACTAGAGGAACTACTACTACCAAGACCACGAGCGCTCCTATTTCTTCCACAGACTGTGCAACTCCTACCACCACCAAGGGCGCTCCTACTTCTCACACAGAACATGCTGCTCCTACCACCACCATGAGCAAAACTACTTCTAATAGAGACCCTGCTACTCGTAACACCACCCTGAGAGCACCTACTTCTACCACAGGCACTGCAACTCCTACCACCACAATGAGTGCTCCTAATTCAATCACAGAAACAAAAACTCCCACCAGCACCACGAGTGCCCCTACTTCTACTACAGACACTAGTACTCCTACCACAACCAGGAACGCTCCTACTTCTACCACAGGAAGTACTACTAATACCACGGGAACGAGCACAACAACTTCTACCACAGACAGTGCTATTCCTACCACCACCACGAGCTCTCCTACTTCTACCACAGACACTACTACTCCTACCACCACCACGAGTGCAACTACTACTACCACTGAAACTACTATTCCTACCACCACCATGAGTGCACATATGTCTACGAAAGTCATTACTACTACCAACCACACGATCACCAGTCCTTCTACCACAGAAACTACTACTCCTACCTCCACCACAAGAGCACCTACTTGTTCCACAGACCCTGTGACTCCTACCACCACCAAGAGCACTCCTACTTCTACCACAGAAACCACTACTCCAACAACCACAATGAACACTGCTACTTCTACTGCAGAAACTACTGCTCCTACCACCACCACGAGCGAACTACATCTACCACCAACACTACTATGCCTAACACCATCACGAGCGCTCCTACTTCTACCACAGACACTATTACTCCAAGAAACACCATGAGCTCTCCTCCCTCTACCATAGACACTACTCCTCCTACCAACACAACGAGCGCTCCTACTTCTATCAAAGAAACTACTACCCTACCACCACCATGAACGCTCCTACTTCTACCACAGAACATGCAACGCATACCACCACCACAAGTGTTACTACTTCTACCACAATACCTGCTTCTCCCACCACCACCGCGAGTGGATCTTCTTGTACCCCAAAACCTTCTACTCCTACCAACACAACGAGAGCACCGACTTCTACCACCGGCCCTGCTACCTCTACCTCCATCACGAGCGATTCTATTTCTACAACAGAAACTACTACTCCTACCAACAGGAAGAGAGCTCCTACTTCTTCTACAGAAACTACTATTCCTACTACCACCACGAGCGCAACTACTTCTACCACAGACCGTACTACTCCTACCACCACCCCGAGTGTAAGTACTTCTACCACAGACACTACTGCTCTTACCACCACCACGAGTGCAAATACTTCTACCACAGACACTAGTGTTCCTACCACCAACACTGGTGCCAGTACTTCTACCACAGAAACTACTACTCCTACACCCACCACGAGCGCAACTACTTCTACCACAGACATTTCTACTGCTATCACAACCATGAGCCTCCTACTTCTATCAGAGACCGTGCAATTACTACCAGGAGGACTAGCGCTCTTCCTTCTAACACAGACACTACTACGCCTACCTCCATCACTAGCCCTTCTACTTCTACCACCATACCTGCTACTTCTACCACCACCATGAGCACAACTACTTCTACCACAGACACTACGACTCCTGTCACCACCACAAATGCTCATACAAATACGAAAGAGAATACTACTCCTACCACCCCCACGAGAACCACTGCTTCTAACACAGACACTACTACTCTTACCACTATCACGAGAGAACCTATTTGTACCACAGACCCTGCTATTCCTATCACCACCACGAGCACTGCGACTTCTACCACAGAAACTACTACTCGTAACACCACCATGGGCGCTCATACTTCTACCAAAGACACTACTACACCTTCAACCACCACGAGCGCTCATACTTCTACCAAAGACATTATTACTCCTAGAACCACTACGATCACCACTACTGCTATCTCAAACGCTACTAATCCTATCACAACCACGGGAGCACCTACTTCTACCACAGACCCTGATATTCCTACCAACACCCTGAGCTCTCCTACTTCTACCACAGAAACTACTACTACTACCACCAACACGAGCACTCCTACTTCTACCACGGAAACTACTAATTCTCCCTCCACCACGAGCACAGCTTCTACTACCACAGACAATACTACTCTTACAACCACCACCAGTGCTCCTACTTCTACCACAGAAACTACTACTACTACCACCAACACGAGCACTCCTACTTCTACCACGGAAACTACTAATTCTCCCTCCACCACGAGCACAGCTTCTACTACCACAGACAATACTACTCTTACAACCACCACCAGTGCTCCTACTTCTACCACAGACACTACTACTCCAAGCACCTCCACGAGCACTCCTACATCTACCACAGACACTACTACTCCTACCAACAAAATGAGAACTCCTTCTTCTACCAAAGAAACTACTACCCTACCACCACCATGAGCACTCCTACTTCTACCACAGAACATCCAACTCCAAGCACCACCACAGGCGATACTACTTCTAGCACAAAACCTGCTACTCCTACCACCACCACGAGTGCAACTACTTGTACCACAAAATATGCTACTCCTTCCAACACGACGAGAGCACCTACTTCTACCACAGGCCCTGCTACTCCTACCTCCATCACGAGCGATCATACTTCTACCCCAGAATCTACTGCTCCTACCACCAAGAGTGCTCCTACTTCCACCACAGAAACTGCTAGTTCTCCCACCCCCACGAGCACAACTACTTCTATCAGAGCACTACTACTCCTACCACCAGAACGAGAGCCACTACTTCTACCCTAGAAACTACTACTACCACAAACACCACGAGTGCTTCTTCTTCTACCACAAAACCTGTTATGCCTACCACCACCACGAGCGATCCTACTTCTACCACAGACACTACTACACCTACCACCACCACGAGCAATCCTACTTCTACCACAGAATCAACTACTCCTAACACCACCACAAGCGCTCCTGCTTCTACCACAGAAAGTACTACTCCTACCACCAGCACGAGCGCAACAACTTCTACTACAGACACTAATACACCTACAACCAAGATGAGTGCTCCTACTTCTACCACAGTCACCACTACTCCCACCAACACCACGAGCGCTCCTACTTCTACCACAGACAGTCCTACTCCTACCACCACCACGAGCGCTCCAACCTCTAAGGAAGTATCTAGTACTCTGAACACCACCACGAGCTCTCCTACTTCTACTAGAGAAACTACTACTACCAAGACCACGAACGCTCCTACTTCTTCCACAGACTGTGCAACTCCTACCACCACCAAGTGCGCTCCTACTTCTAACACAGAACATGCTGCTCCTACCACCACCACGAGCAAAACTACTTCTAACAGAGACCCTGCTACTCGTAACACCACCCTGAGAGCACCTACTTCTACCACAGGCACTGCAACTCCTACCACCACAATGAGCGCTCCTAATTCAACCACAGAAACTAAAACTCCCACCAGCACCACGAGTGCCCCTACTTCTACTACAGACACTAGTACTCCTACCACCAACAGGAACGCTCCTACTTCTACCACAGAAACTAATACCAATACCACAGGAAGGAGCACAACAACTTCTACCACAGACAGAACTATTCCTACCACCACCACGAGTTCCCGTACTTCTACCACAGACAATACTACTACCTCCACCACGAGCACAAGTACTTCTAGCACATAAACTACTACTCCTACCACCACCACGAGTGCAACTACTACTACCACTGACACTACTACTCCTACCACCACCACGAGTGCGCATATTTCTACGAAAGACTTTACTACTCCTACCTGCCCCACGATCACCAGTCCTTCAACCACAGAAACTACTACACCTACCACCAACAGAAGAACACCTCCTTGTACCACACACCCTGTTACTCCTACCACCACCAAGAGCACTCCTACTTCTACCACAGAAACTACTACTCCAACCACCACAACGAACACTCCTACTTCTACTGCAGAAAATACTGCTCCTATCACCACCACGAGCGAACTACATCTACCACAGACACTACTACTCCTAACACCATCACGAGCGCTCCTACTTCTACCACAGACACTATTACTCCAAGAAGCACCATGAGTGATCTCCTCCCTCTACCACAGACACTACTCCTCCTAACAACACAACAAGCGCTCCTACTTCTATCAAAGAAACTATTACCCTACCACCACCACGAGCGCTCGTACCTCTAACAAAGTATCTAGTACTCTGAACACCACCACGAGCTCTCCTACTTCTACTAGAGGAACTACTACTACCAAGACCACGAGCGCTCCTATTTCTTCCACAGACTGTGCAACTCCTACCACCACCAAGTGCGCTCCTACTTCTCACACAGAACATGCTGCTCCTACCACCACCACGAGCAAAACTACTTCTAACAGAGACCTGCTACTCGTAACACCACCCTGAGAGCACCTACTTCTACCACAGGCACGGCAACACCTACCACCACAATGAGCGCTCCTAATTCAACCACAGAAACAAAAACTCCCACCACCACCACGAGCGCCCCTACTTCTACTACAGACACTAGTACTCCTACCACCAACAGGAACGCTCCTACTTCTACCACAGGAACTACTACTAATACCACGGGAACGAGTACAACAACTTCTACCACAGACAGTACTATTGCTACCACCACCACGAGCTCTCCTACTTCTGCCACAGACACTACTACTCTTACCACCATCACGAGTGCAACTACTACTACCACTGAAACTACTATTCCTACCACCACCATGACTGCACATATGTCTACGAAAGTCATTACTACTCCTACCAACCACACGATCACCAGTCCTTCTACCACAGAAACTACTACTCCTACCTCCACCACAAGAGCACCTACTAGTTCCACAGACCCTGTGACTCCTACCACCACCAAGAGCACTCCTACTTCTACCACAGAAACCACTACTCCAACCACCACAACGAACACTGCTACTTCTACTGCAGAAACTACTGCTCCTACCACCACCACGAACGAACTACATCTACCACCGACACTACTATGCCTAACACCATCACGAGCGCTCCTACTTCTACCACAGACACTATTACTCCAAGAAACACCATGAGCTCTCCTCCCTCTACCATAGACACTACTCCTCCTACCAACACAACGAGCGCTCCTACTTCTATCAAAGAAACTACTACCCTACCACCAACATGAACGCTCCTACTTCTACCACAGAACATGCAACTCAGACCACCACCACAAGTGTTACTACTTCTACCACAATACCTGCTTCTCCTACCACCACCGCGAGTGGATCTTCTTGTACCCCAAAACCTTCTACTCCTACCAACACAACGAGAGCACCTACTTCTACCACAGGCCCTGCTACCTCTACCTCCATCACGAGAGATCCTATTTCTACAACAGAAACTACTACTCCTACCAACAGGAAGAGAGCTCCTACTTCTTCTACAGAAACTATTATTTCTACTACCACCACGAGCGCAACTACTTCTACCACAGACCGTACTACTCCTACCACCACCCCGAGTGTAAGTACTTCTACCACAAACACTACTGCTCTTACCACCACCACGAGTGCAAATACTTCTACCACAGACACTAGTGTTCCTACCACCAACACTGGTGCCAGTACTTCTACCACAGAAACTACTACTCCTACACCCACCACGAGCGCAACTACTTCTACCACAGACATTTCTACTGCTATCACAACCATGAGCCTCCTACTTCTATCAGAGACCGTGCAATTACTACCAGGAGGACTAGCGCTCTTCCTTCTAACACAGACACTACTACGCCTACCTCCATCACTAGCCCTCCTACTTCTACCACCATACCTGCTACTTCTACCACCACCATGAGCACAACTACTTCTACCACAGACACTACGACTCCTGTCACCACCACGAATGCTCATACAAATACGAAACAGAATACTACTCCTACCACCCCCACGAGAACCACTGCTTCTAACACAGACACTACTACTCTTACCACTATCACGAGAGAACCTATGTGTACCACAGACCCTGCTATTCCTATCACCACCACGAGCACTGCGACTTCTACCACAGAAACTACTACTCGTAACACCACCATGGGCGCTCATACTTCTACCAAAGACACTACTACACCTTCAACCACCACGAGCGCTCATACTTCTACCAAAGACATTATTACTCCTAGAACCACTACGACCACCACTACTGCTATCACAAACGCTACTAATCCTACCACAACCACGGGAGCACCTACTTCTACCACAGACCCTGATATTCCTACCAACACCCTGAGCGCTCCTACTTCTACCACAGAAACTACTACTACTACCACCAACACGAGCACTCCTATTTCTACCACGGAAACTACTAATTCTCCCTCCACCACGAGCACAGCTTCTACTACCACAGAGAACACTACTCTTACCACCACCACCAGTGCTCCTACTTCTACCACAGACACTACTACTCCAAGCACCTCCACGAGCACTCCTACATCTACCACAGACACTACTACTCCTACCAACAAAATGAGCACTCCTACTTCTACCAAAGAAACTACTATCCTACCAGCACCATGAGCACTCCTACTTCTACCACAGAACATGCAACTCCAAGCACCACCACAGGCGATACTACTTCTAGCACAAAACCTGCTACTCCTACCACCACCACGAGTGCAACTACTTGTACCACAAAATATGCTACTCC
Organism: Balaenoptera ricei; assembly: GCF_028023285.1. Taxonomy (NCBI): domain Eukaryota; kingdom Metazoa; phylum Chordata; class Mammalia; order Artiodactyla; family Balaenopteridae; genus Balaenoptera; species Balaenoptera ricei. The sequence goes on from NC_082654.1 coordinate 80,561,038, forward strand.
TTCCAACACGATGAGAGCACCTAATTCTACCACAGGCCCTGCTACTCCTACCTCCATCACGAGCGATCATACTTCTACCCCAGAATCTACTGCTCCTACCACCAAGAGTGCTCCTACTTCTACCAAAGAAACTACTAGTTCTCCCACCCCCACGAGCACAACTACTTCTACCAGAGCACTACTACTCCTACCACCAGAACGAGAGCCACTACTTCTACCCTAGAAACTACTACTACCACAAACACCACGAGTGCTTCTTCTTCTACCACAAAACCTGTTATGCCTACCACCACCACGAGCGATCCTACTTCTACCACAGACACTACTACACCTACCACCACCACGAGCAATCCTACTTCTACCACAGAATCAACTACTCCTAACACCACCACGAGCGCTCCTGCTTCTACCACAGAAAGTACTACTCCTACCACCAGCACGAGCGCAACAACTTCTACTACAGACACTAATACACCTACAACCAAGATGAGTGCTCCTACTTCTACCACAGTCACCACTACTCCCACCAACACCACGAGCGCTCCTACTTCTACCACAGACAGTCCTACTCCTACCACCACCACGAGCGCTCCTACCTCTAAGGAAGTATCTAGTACTCTGAACACCACCACGAGCTCTCCTACTTCTACTAGAGAAACTACTACTACCAAGACCACGAACGCTCCTACTTCTTCCACAGACTGTGCAACTCCTACCACCACCAAGTGTGCTCCTACTTCTAACACAGAACATGCTGCTCCTACCACCACCACGAGCAAAACTACTTCTAACAGAGACCCTGCTACTCGTACCACCACGAGAGCACCTACTTCTACCACAGGCACGGCAACTCCTACCACCACAATGAGCGCTCCTAATTCAACCACAGAAACTAAAACACCCACCAGCACCACGAGCGCCCCTACTTCTAGTACAGACTCTAGTACTCCTACCACCAACAGGAACGCTCCTACTTCTACCACAGAAACTACTACTAATACCACGGGAACGAGCACAACATCTTCTACCACAGACAGAACTATTCCTACCACCACCACGAGTTCCCGTACTTCTACCACAGACAATACTACTACCTCCACCAGGAGCACAAGTACTTCTAGCACACAAACTACTACTCCTACCAGCACCACGAGTGCAACTACTACTACCACTGACACAACTACTCCTACCACCACCACGAGTTCGCATATTTCTACGAAAGACTTTGCTACTCCTACCTGCCTCACGATCACCAGTCCTTCAACCACAGAAATTACTACACCTACCACCAACAGAAGAACACCTCCTTGTACCACAGACCCTGTTACTCCTACCACCACCAAGAGCACTCCTACTTCTACCACAGAAACTACTACTCCAACCACCACAACGAACACTCCTACTTCTACTGCAGAAAATACTGCTCCTATCACCACCACGAGCGAACTACATCTACCACAGACACTACTACTCCTTACACCATCACGAGCTCTCCTACTTCTACTAGAGGAACTACTACTACCAAGACCACGAGCGCTCCTATTTCTTCCACAGACTGTGCAACTCCTACCACCACCAAGTGCGCTCCTACTTCTCACACAGAACATGCTGCTCCTACCACCACCATGAGCAAAACTACTTCTAATAGAGACCCTGCTACTCGTAACACCACCCTGAGAGCACCTACTTCTACCACAGGCACTGCAACTCCTACCACCACAATGAGTGCTCCTAATTCAATCACAGAAACAAAAACTCCCACCAGCACCACGAGTGCCCCTACTTCTACTACAGACACTAGTACTCCTACCACAACCAGGAACGCTCCTACTTCTACCACAGGAAGTACTACTAATACCACGGGAACGAGCACAACAACTTCTACCACAGACAGTGCTATTCCTACCACCACCACGAGCTCTCCTACTTCTACCACAGACACTACTACTCCTACCACCACCACGAGTGCAACTACTACTACCACTGAAACTACTATTCCTACCACCACCATGAGTGCACATATGTCTACGAAAGTCATTACTACTACCAACCACACGATCACCAGTCCTTCTACCACAGAAACTACTACTCCTACCTCCACCACAAGAGCACCTACTTGTTCCACAGACCCTGTGACTCCTACCACCACCAAGAGCACTCCTACTTCTACCACAGAAACCACTACTCCAACAACCACAATGAACACTGCTACTTCTACTGCAGAAACTACTGCTCCTACCACCACCACGAGCGAACTACATCTACCACCAACACTACTATGCCTAACACCATCACGAGCGCTCCTACTTCTACCACAGACACTATTACTCCAAGAAACACCATGAGCTCTCCTCCCTCTACCATAGACACTACTCCTCCTACCAACACAACGAGCGCTCCTACTTCTATCAAAGAAACTACTACCCTACCACCACCATGAACGCTCCTACTTCTACCACAGAACATGCAACGCATACCACCACCACAAGTGTTACTACTTCTACCACAATACCTGCTTCTCCCACCACCACCGCGAGTGGATCTTCTTGTACCCCAAAACCTTCTACTCCTACCAACACAACGAGAGCACCTACTTCTACCACCGGCCCTGCTACCTCTACCTCCATCACGAGCGATTCTATTTCTACAACAGAAACTACTACTCCTACCAACAGGAAGAGAGCTCCTACTTCTTCTACAGAAACTACTATTCCTACTACCACCACGAGCGCAACTACTTCTACCACAGACCGTACTACTCCTACCACCACCCCGAGTGTAAGTACTTCTACCACAGACACTACTGCTCTTACCACCACCACGAGTGCAAATACTTCTACCACAGACACTAGTGTTCCTACCACCAACACTGGTGCCAGTACTTCTACCACAGAAACTACTACTCCTACACCCACCACGAGCGCAACTACTTCTACCACAGACATTTCTACTGCTATCACAACCATGAGCCTCCTACTTCTATCAGAGACCGTGCAATTACTACCAGGAGGACTAGCGCTCTTCCTTCTAACACAGACACTACTACGCCTACCTCCATCACTAGCCCTTCTACTTCTACCACCATACCTGCTACTTCTACCACCACCATGAGCACAACTACTTCTACCACAGACACTACGACTCCTGTCACCACCACAAATGCTCATACAAATACGAAAGAGAATACTACTCCTACCACCCCCACGAGAACCACTGCTTCTAACACAGACACTACTACTCTTACCACTATCACGAGAGAACCTATTTGTACCACAGACCCTGCTATTCCTATCACCACCACGAGCACTGCGACTTCTACCACAGAAACTACTACTCGTAACACCACCATGGGCGCTCATACTTCTACCAAAGACACTACTACACCTTCAACCACCACGAGCGCTCATACTTCTACCAAAGACATTATTACTCCTAGAACCACTACGATCACCACTACTGCTATCTCAAACGCTACTAATCCTATCACAACCACGGGAGCACCTACTTCTACCACAGACCCTGATATTCCTACCAACACCCTGAGCTCTCCTACTTCTACCACAGAAACTACTACTACTACCACCAACACGAGCACTCCTACTTCTACCACGGAAACTACTAATTCTCCCTCCACCACGAGCACAGCTTCTACTACCACAGACAATACTACTCTTACAACCACCACCAGTGCTCCTACTTCTACCACAGAAACTACTACTACTACCACCAACACGAGCACTCCTACTTCTACCACGGAAACTACTAATTCTCCCTCCACCACGAGCACAGCTTCTACTACCACAGACAATACTACTCTTACAACCACCACCAGTGCTCCTACTTCTACCACAGACACTACTACTCCAAGCACCTCCACGAGCACTCCTACATCTACCACAGACACTACTACTCCTACCAACAAAATGAGAACTCCTTCTTCTACCAAAGAAACTACTACCCTACCACCACCATGAGCACTCCTACTTCTACCACAGAACATCCAACTCCAAGCACCACCACAGGCGATGCTACTTCTAGCACAAAACCTGCTACTCCTACCACCACCACGAGTGCAACTACTTGTACCACAAAATATGCTACTCCTTCCAACACGACGAGAGCACCTACTTCTACCACAGGCCCTGCTACTCCTACCTCCATCACAAGCGATCATACTTCTACCCCAGAATCTACTGCTCCTACCACCAAGAGTGCTCCTACTTCCACCACAGAAACTGCTAGTTCTCCCACCCCCACGAGCACAACTACTTCTATCAGAGCACTACTACTCCTACCACCAGAACGAGAGCCACTACTTCTACCCTAGAAACTACTACTACCACAAACACCACGAGTGCTTCTTCTTCTACCACAAAACCTGTTATGCCTACCACCACCACGAGCGATCCTACTTCTACCACAGACACTACTACACCTACCACCACCACGAGCAATCCTACTTCTACCACAGAATCAACTACTCCTAACACCACCACAAGCGCTCCTGCTTCTACCACAGAAAGTACTACTCCTACCACCAGCACGAGCGCAACAACTTCTACTACAGACACTAATACACCTACAACCAAGATGAGTGCTCCTACTTCTACCACAGTCACCACTACTCCCACCAACACCACGAGCGCTCCTACTTCTACCACAGACAGTCCTACTCCTACCACCACCACGAGCGCTCCAACCTCTAAGGAAGTATCTAGTACTCTGAACACCACCACGAGCTCTCCTACTTCTACTAGAGAAACTACTACTACCAAGACCACGAACGCTCCTACTTCTTCCACAGACTGTGCAACTCCTACCACCACCAAGTGCGCTCCTACTTCTAACACAGAACATGCTGCTCCTACCACCACCACGAGCAAAACTACTTCTAACAGAGACCCTGCTACTCGTAACACCACCCTGAGAGCACCTACTTCTACCACAGGCACTGCAACTCCTACCACCACAATGAGCGCTCCTAATTCAACCACAGGAACTAAAACTCCCACCAGCACCACGAGTGCCCCTACTTCTACTACAGACACTAGTACTCCTACCACCAACAGGAACGCTCCTACTTCTACCACAGAAACTAATACCAATACCACAGGAAGGAGCACAACAACTTCTACCACAGACAGAACTATTCCTACCACCACCACGAGTTCCCGTACTTCTACCACAGACAATACTACTACCTCCACCACGAGCACAAGTACTTCTACCACACAAACTACTACTCCTACCACCACCACGAGTGCAACTACTACTACCACTGACACAACTACTCCTACCACCACCACGAGTTCGCATATTTCTACGAAAGACTTTGCTACTCCTACCTGCCTCACGATCACCAGTCCTTCAACCACAGAAATTACTACACCTACCACCAACAGAAGAACACCTCCTTGTACCACAGACCCTGTTACTCCTACCACCACCAAGAGCACTCCTACTTCTACCACAGAAACTACTACTCCAACCACCACAACGAACACTCCTACTTCTACTGCAGAAAATACTGCTCCTATCACCACCACGAGCGAACTACATCTACCACAGACACTACTACTCCTTACACCATCACGAGCTCTCCTACTTCTACTAGAGGAACTACTACTACCAAGACCACGAGCGCTCCTATTTCTTCCACAGACTGTGCAACTCCTACCACCACCAAGTGCGCTCCTACTTCTCACACAGAACATGCTGCTCCTACCACCACCATGAGCAAAACTACTTCTAATAGAGACCCTGCTACTCGTAACACCACCCTGAGAGCACCTACTTCTACCACAGGCACTGCAACTCCTACCACCACAATGAGTGCTCCTAATTCAATCACAGAAACAAAAACTCCCACCAGCACCACGAGTGCCCCTACTTCTACTACAGACACTAGTACTCCTACCACAACCAGGAACGCTCCTACTTCTACCACAGGAAGTACTACTAATACCACGGGAACGAGCACAACAACTTCTACCACAGACAGTGCTATTCCTACCACCACCACGAGCTCTCCTACTTCTACCACAGACACTACTACTCCTACCACCACCACGAGTGCAACTACTACTACCACTGAAACTACTATTCCTACCACCACCATGAGTGCACATATGTCTACGAAAGTCATTACTACTACCAACCACACGATCACCAGTCCTTCTACCACAGAAACTACTACTCCTACCTCCACCACAAGAGCACCTACTTGTTCCACAGACCCTGTGACTCCTACCACCACCAAGAGCACTCCTACTTCTACCACAGAAACCACTACTCCAACAACCACAATGAACACTGCTACTTCTACTGCAGAAACTACTGCTCCTACCACCACCACGAGCGAACTACATCTACCACCAACACTACTATGCCTAACACCATCACGAGCGCTCCTACTTCTACCACAGACACTATTACTCCAAGAAACACCATGAGCTCTCCTCCCTCTACCATAGACACTACTCCTCCTACCAACACAACGAGCGCTCCTACTTCTATCAAAGAAACTACTACCCTACCACCACCATGAACGCTCCTACTTCTACCACAGAACATGCAACGCATACCACCACCACAAGTGTTACTACTTCTACCACAATACCTGCTTCTCCCACCACCACCGCGAGTGGATCTTCTTGTACCCCAAAACCTTCTACTCCTACCAACACAACGAGAGCACCGACTTCTACCACCGGCCCTGCTACCTCTACCTCCATCACGAGCGATTCTATTTCTACAACAGAAACTACTACTCCTACCAACAGGAAGAGAGCTCCTACTTCTTCTACAGAAACTACTATTCCTACTACCACCACGAGCGCAACTACTTCTACCACAGACCGTACTACTCCTACCACCACCCCGAGTGTAAGTACTTCTACCACAGACACTACTGCTCTTACCACCACCACGAGTGCAAATACTTCTACCACAGACACTAGTGTTCCTACCACCAACACTGGTGCCAGTACTTCTACCACAGAAACTACTACTCCTACACCCACCACGAGCGCAACTACTTCTACCACAGACATTTCTACTGCTATCACAACCATGAGCCTCCTACTTCTATCAGAGACCGTGCAATTACTACCAGGAGGACTAGCGCTCTTCCTTCTAACACAGACACTACTACGCCTACCTCCATCACTAGCCCTTCTACTTCTACCACCATACCTGCTACTTCTACCACCACCATGAGCACAACTACTTCTACCACAGACACTACGACTCCTGTCACCACCACAAATGCTCATACAAATACGAAAGAGAATACTACTCCTACCACCCCCACGAGAACCACTGCTTCTAACACAGACACTACTACTCTTACCACTATCACGAGAGAACCTATTTGTACCACAGACCCTGCTATTCCTATCACCACCACGAGCACTGCGACTTCTACCACAGAAACTACTACTCGTAACACCACCATGGGCGCTCATACTTCTACCAAAGACACTACTACACCTTCAACCACCACGAGCGCTCATACTTCTACCAAAGACATTATTACTCCTAGAACCACTACGATCACCACTACTGCTATCTCAAACGCTACTAATCCTATCACAACCACGGGAGCACCTACTTCTACCACAGACCCTGATATTCCTACCAACACCCTGAGCTCTCCTACTTCTACCACAGAAACTACTACTACTACCACCAACACGAGCACTCCTACTTCTACCACGGAAACTACTAATTCTCCCTCCACCACGAGCACAGCTTCTACTACCACAGACAATACTACTCTTACAACCACCACCAGTGCTCCTACTTCTACCACAGAAACTACTACTACTACCACCAACACGAGCACTCCTACTTCTACCACGGAAACTACTAATTCTCCCTCCACCACGAGCACAGCTTCTACTACCACAGACAATACTACTCTTACAACCACCACCAGTGCTCCTACTTCTACCACAGACACTACTACTCCAAGCACCTCCACGAGCACTCCTACATCTACCACAGACACTACTACTCCTACCAACAAAATGAGAACTCCTTCTTCTACCAAAGAAACTACTACCCTACCACCACCATGAGCACTCCTACTTCTACCACAGAACATCCAACTCCAAGCACCACCACAGGCGATACTACTTCTAGCACAAAACCTGCTACTCCTACCACCACCACGAGTGCAACTACTTGTACCACAAAATATGCTACTCCTTCCAACACGACGAGAGCACCTACTTCTACCACAGGCCCTGCTACTCCTACCTCCATCACGAGCGATCATACTTCTACCCCAGAATCTACTGCTCCTACCACCAAGAGTGCTCCTACTTCCACCACAGAAACTGCTAGTTCTCCCACCCCCACGAGCACAACTACTTCTATCAGAGCACTACTACTCCTACCACCAGAACGAGAGCCACTACTTCTACCCTAGAAACTACTACTACCACAAACACCACGAGTGCTTCTTCTTCTACCACAAAACCTGTTATGCCTACCACCACCACGAGCGATCCTACTTCTACCACAGACACTACTACACCTACCACCACCACGAGCAATCCTACTTCTACCACAGAATCAACTACTCCTAACACCACCACAAGCGCTCCTGCTTCTACCACAGAAAGTACTACTCCTACCACCAGCACGAGCGCAACAACTTCTACTACAGACACTAATACACCTACAACCAAGATGAGTGCTCCTACTTCTACCACAGTCACCACTACTCCCACCAACACCACGAGCGCTCCTACTTCTACCACAGACAGTCCTACTCCTACCACCACCACGAGCGCTCCAACCTCTAAGGAAGTATCTAGTACTCTGAACACCACCACGAGCTCTCCTACTTCTACTAGAGAAACTACTACTACCAAGACCACGAACGCTCCTACTTCTTCCACAGACTGTGCAACTCCTACCACCACCAAGTGCGCTCCTACTTCTAACACAGAACATGCTGCTCCTACCACCACCACGAGCAAAACTACTTCTAACAGAGACCCTGCTACTCGTAACACCACCCTGAGAGCACCTACTTCTACCACAGGCACTGCAACTCCTACCACCACAATGAGCGCTCCTAATTCAACCACAGAAACTAAAACTCCCACCAGCACCACGAGTGCCCCTACTTCTACTACAGACACTAGTACTCCTACCACCAACAGGAACGCTCCTACTTCTACCACAGAAACTAATACCAATACCACAGGAAGGAGCACAACAACTTCTACCACAGACAGAACTATTCCTACCACCACCACGAGTTCCCGTACTTCTACCACAGACAATACTACTACCTCCACCACGAGCACAAGTACTTCTAGCACATAAACTACTACTCCTACCACCACCACGAGTGCAACTACTACTACCACTGACACTACTACTCCTACCACCACCACGAGTGCGCATATTTCTACGAAAGACTTTACTACTCCTACCTGCCCCACGATCACCAGTCCTTCAACCACAGAAACTACTACACCTACCACCAACAGAAGAACACCTCCTTGTACCACACACCCTGTTACTCCTACCACCACCAAGAGCACTCCTACTTCTACCACAGAAACTACTACTCCAACCACCACAACGAACACTCCTACTTCTACTGCAGAAAATACTGCTCCTATCACCACCACGAGCGAACTACATCTACCACAGACACTACTACTCCTAACACCATCACGAGCGCTCCTACTTCTACCACAGACACTATTACTCCAAGAAACACCATGAGCTCTCCTCCCTCTACCATAGACACTACTCCTCCTACCAACACAACGAGCGCTCCTACTTCTATCAAAGAAACTACTACCCTACCACCACCATGAACGCTCCTACTTCTACCACAGAACATGCAACGCATACCACCACCACAAGTGTTACTACTTCTACCACAATACCTGCTTCTCCCACCACCACCGCGAGTGGATCTTCTTGTACCCCAAAACCTTCTACTCCTACCAACACAACGAGAGCACCTACTTCTACCACCGGCCCTGCTACCTCTACCTCCATCACGAGCGATTCTATTTCTACAACAGAAACTACTACTCCTACCAACAGGAAGAGAGCTCCTACTTCTTCTACAGAAACTACTATTCCTACTACCACCACGAGCGCAACTACTTCTACCACAGACCGTACTACTCCTACCACCACCCTGAGTGTAAGTACTTCTACCACAGACACTACTGCTCTTACCACCACCACGAGTGCAAATACTTCTACCACAGACACTAGTGTTCCTACCACCAACACTGGTGCCAGTACTTCTACCACAGAAACTACTACTCCTACACCCACCACGAGCGCAACTACTTCTACCACAGACATTTCTACTGCTATCACAACCATGAGCCTCCTACTTCTATCAGAGACCGTGCAATTACTACCAGGAGGACTAGCGCTCTTCCTTCTAACACAGACACTACTATGCCTACCTCCATCACTAGCCCTTCTACTTCTACCACCATACCTGCTACTTCTACCACCACCATGAGCACAACTACTACTACCACAGACACTACGACTCCTGTCACCAACACAAATGCTCATACAAATACGAAACAGAATACTACTCCTACCACCCCCACGAGAACCACTGCTTCTAACACAGACACTACTACTCTTACCACTATCACGAGAGAACCTATTTGTACCACAGACCCTGCTATTCCTATCACCACCACGAGCACTGCGACTTCTACCACAGAAACTACTACTCGTAACACCACCATGGGCGCTCATACTTCTACCAAAGACACTACTACACCTTCAACCAGCACGAGCGCTCATACTTCTACCAAAGACATTATTACTCCTAGAACCACTACGACCACCACTACTGCTATCACAAACGCTACTAATCCTACCACAACCATGGGAGCACCTACTTCTACCACAGACCCTGATATTCCTACCAACACCCTGAGCGCTCCTACTTCTACCACAGAAACTACTACTACTACCACCAACACGAGCACTCCTATTTCTACCACGGAAACTACTAATTCTCCCTCCACCACGAGCACAGCTTCTACTACCACAGAGAACACTACTATTACCACCACCACCAGTGCTCCTACTTCTACCACAGACACTACTACTCCAAGCACCTCCACGAGCACTCCTACATCTACCACAGACAGTACTACTCCTACCAACAAAATGAGCACTCCTACTTCTACCAAAGAAACTACTATCCTACCAGCACCATGAGCACTCCTACTTCTACCACAGAACATGCAACTCCAAGCACCACCACAGGCGATACTACTTCTAGCACAAAACCTGCTACTCCTACCACCACCACGAGTGCAACTACTTGTACCACAAAATATGCTACTCCTTCCAACACGATGAGAGCACCTAATTCTACCACAGGCCCTGCTACTCCTACCTCCATCACGAGCGATCATACTTCTACCCCAGAATCTACTGCTCCTACCACCAAGAGTGCTCCTACTTCTACCAAAGAAACTACTAGTTCTCCCACCCCCACGAGCACAACTACTTCTACCAGAGCACTACTACTCCTACCACCAGAACGAGAGCCACTACTTCTACCCTAGAAACTACTACTACCACAAACACCACGAGTGCTTCTTCTTCTACCACAAAACCTGTTATGCCTACCACCACCACGAGCGATCCTACTTCTACCACAGACACTACTACACCTACCACCACCACGAGCAATCCTACTTCTACCACAGAATCAACTACTCCTAACACCACCACGAGCGCTCCTGCTTCTACCACAGAAAGTACTACTCCTACCACCAGCACGAGCGCAACAACTTCTACTACAGACACTAATACACCTACAACCAAGATGAGTGCTCCTACTTCTACCACAGTCACCACTACTCCCACCAACACCACGAGCGCTCCTACTTCTACCACAGACAGTCCTACTCCTACCACCACCACGAGCGCTCCTACCTCTAAGGAAGTATCTAGTACTCTGAACACCACCACGAGCTCTCCTACTTCTACTAGAGAAACTACTACTACCAAGACCACGAACGCTCCTACTTCTTCCACAGACTGTGCAACTCCTACCACCACCAAGTGCGCTCCTACTTCTAACACAGAACATGCTGCTCCTACCACCACCACGAGCAAAACTACTTCTAACAGAGACCCTGCTACTCGTACCACCACGAGAGCACCTACTTCTACCACAGGCACGGCAACTCCTACCACCACAATGAGCGCTCCTAATTCAACCACAGAAACTAAAACACCCACCAGCACCACGAGCGCCCCTACTTCTAGTACAGACTCTAGTACTCCTACCACCAACAGGAACGCACCTACTTCTACCACAGAAACTACTACTAATACCACGGGAACGAGCACAACATCTTCTACCACAGACAGAACTATTCCTACCACCACCACGAGTTCCCGTACTTCTACCACAGACAATACTACTACCTCCACCAGGAGCACAAGTACTTCTAGCACACAAACTACTACTCCTACCACCACCACGAGTGCAACTACTACTACCACTGACACAACTACTCCTACCACCACCACGAGTTCGCATATTTCTACGAAAGACTTTGCTACTCCTACCTGCCTCACGATCACCAGTCCTTCAACCACAGAAATTACTACACCTACCACCAACAGAAGAACACCTCCTTGTACCACAGACCCTGTTACTCCTACCACCACCAAGAGCACTCCTACTTCTACCACAGAAACTACTACTCCAACCACCACAACGAACACTCCTACTTCTACTGCAGAAAATACTGCTCCTATCACCACCACGAGCGAACTACATCTACCACAGACACTACTACTCCTTACACCATCACGAGCTCTCCTACTTCTACTAGAGGAACTACTACTACCAAGACCACGAGCGCTCCTATTTCTTCCACAGACTGTGCAACTCCTACCACCACCAAGTGCGCTCCTACTTCTCACACAGAACATGCTGCTCCTACCACCACCATGAGCAAAACTACTTCTAATAGAGACCCTGCTACTCGTAACACCACCCTGAGAGCACCTACTTCTACCACAGGCACTGCAACTCCTACCACCACAATGAGTGCTCCTAATTCAATCACAGAAACAAAAACTCCCACCAGCACCACGAGTGCCCCTACTTCTACTACAGACACTAGTACTCCTACCACAACCAGGAACGCTCCTACTTCTACCACAGGAAGTACTACTAATACCACGGGAACGAGCACAACAACTTCTACCACAGACAGTGCTATTCCTACCACCACCACGAGCTCTCCTACTTCTACCACAGACACTACTACTCCTACCACCACCACGAGTGCAACTACTACTACCACTGAAACTACTATCCCTACCACCACCATGAGTGCACATATGTCTACGAAAGTCATTACTACTACCAACCACACGATCACCAGTCCTTCTACCACAGAAACTACTACTCCTACCTCCACCACAAGAGCACCTACTTGTTCCACAGACCCTGTGACTCCTACCACCACCAAGAGCACTCCTACTTCTACCACAGAAACCACTACTCCAACAACCACAATGAACACTGCTACGTCTACTGCAGAAACTACTGCTCCTACCACCACCACGAGCGAACTACATCTACCACCAACACTACTATGCCTAACACCATCACGAGCGCTCCTACTTCTACCACAGACACTATTACTCCAAGAAACACCATGAGCTCTCCTCCCTCTACCATAGACACTACTCCTCCTACCAACACAACGAGCGCTCCTACTTCTATCAAAGAAACTACTACCCTACCACCACCATGAACGCTCCTACTTCTACCACAGAACATGCAACGCATACCACCACCACAAGTGTTACTACTTCTACCACAATACCTGCTTCTCCCACCACCACCGCGAGTGGATCTTCTTGTACCCCAAAACCTTCTACTCCTACCAACACAACGAGAGCACCTACTTCTACCACCGGCCCTGCTACCTCTACCTCCATCACGAGCGATTCTATTTCTACAACAGAAACTACTACTCCTACCAACAGGAAGAGAGCTCCTACTTCTTCTACAGAAACTACTATTCCTACTACCACCACGAGCGCAACTACTTCTACCACAGACCGTACTACTCCTACCACCACCCCGAGTGTGAGTACTTCTACCACAGACACTACTGCTCTTACCACCACCACGAGTGCAAATACTTCTACCACAGACACTAGTGTTCCTACCACCAACACTGGTGCCAGTACTTCTACCACAGAAACTACTACTCCTACACCCACCACGAGCGCAACTACTTCTACCACAGACATTTCTACTGCTATCACAACCATGAGCCTCCTACTTCTATCAGAGACCGTGCAATTACTACCAAGAGGACTAGCGCTCTTCCTTCTAACACAGACACTACTACGCCTACCTCCATCACTAGCCCTTCTACTTCTACCACCATACCTGCTACTTCTACCACCACCATGAGCACAACTACTTCTACCACAGACACTACGACTCCTGTCACCACCACAAATGCTCATACAAATACGAAAGAGAATACTACTCCTACCACCCCCACGAGAACCACTGCTTCTAACACAGACACTACTACTCTTACCACTATCACGAGAGAACCTATTTGTACCACAGACCCTGCTATTCCTATCACCACCACGAGCACTGCGACTTCTACCACAGAAACTACTACTCGTAACACCACCATGGGCGCTCATACTTCTACCAAAGACACTACTACACCTTCAACCACCACGAGCGCTCATACTTCTACCAAAGACATTATTACTCCTAGAACCACTACGATCACCACTACTGCTATCTCAAACGCTACTAATCCTATCACAACCACGGGAGCACCTACTTCTACCACAGACCCTGATATTCCTACCAACACCCTGAGCTCTCCTACTTCTACCACAGAAACTACTACTACTACCACCAACACGAGCACTCCTACTTCTACCACGGAAACTACTAATTCTCCCTCCACCACGAGCACAGCTTCTACTACCACAGACAATACTACTCTTACAACCACCACCAGTGCTCCTACTTCTACCACAGAAACTACTACTACTACCACCAACACGAGCACTCCTACTTCTACCACGGAAACTACTAATTCTCCCTCCACCACGAGCACAGCTTCTACTACCACAGACAATACTACTCTTACAACCACCACCAGTGCTCCTACTTCTACCACAGAAACTACTACTACTACCACCAACACGAGCACTCCTACTTCTACCACGGAAACTACTAATTCTCCCTCCACCAGGAGCACAGCTTCTACTACCACAGACAATACTACTCTTACAACCACCACCAGTGCTCCTACTTCTACCACAGACACTACTACTCCAAGCACCTCCACGAGCACTCCTACATCTACCACAGACACTACTACTCCTACCAACAAAATGAGAACTCCTTCTTCTACCAAAGAAACTACTACCCTACCACCACCATGAGCACTCCTACTTCTACCACAGAACATCCAACTCCAAGCACCACCACAGGCGATACTACTTCTAGCACAAAACCTGCTACTCCTACCACCACCACGAGTGCAACTACTTGTACCACAAAATATGCTACTCCTTCCAACACGACGAGAGCACCTACTTCTACCACAGGCCCTGCTACTCCTACCTCCATCACGAGCGATCATACTTCTACCCCAGAATCTACTGCTCCTACCACCAAGAGTGCTCCTACTTCCACCACAGAAACTGCTAGTTCTCCCACCCCCACGAGCACAACTACTTCTATCAGAGCACTACTACTCCTACCACCAGAACGAGAACCACTACTTCTACCCTAGAAACTACTACTACCACAAACACCACGAGTGCTTCTTCTTCTACCACAAAACCTGTTATGCCTACCACCACCACGAGCGATCCTACTTCTACCACAGACACTACTACACCTACCACCACCACGAGCAATCCTACTTCTACCACAGAATCAACTACTCCTAACACCACCACAAGCGCTCCTGCTTCTACCACAGAAAGTACTACTCCTACCACCAGCACGAGCGCAACAACTTCTACTACAGACACTAATACACCTACAACCAAGATGAGTGCTCCTACTTCTACCACAGTCACCACTACTCCCACCAACACCACGAGCGCTCCTACTTCTACCACAGACAGTCCTACTCCTACCACCACCACGAGCGCTCCAACCTCTAAGGAAGTATCTAGTACTCTGAACACCACCACGAGCTCTCCTACTTCTACTAGAGAAACTACTACTACCAAGACCACGAACGCTCCTACTTCTTCCACAGACTGTGCAACTCCTACCACCACCAAGTGCGCTCCTACTTCTAACACAGAACATGCTGCTCCTACCACCACCACGAGCAAAACTACTTCTAACAGAGACCCTGCTACTCGTAACACCACCCTGAGAGCACCTACTTCTACCACAGGCACTGCAACTCCTACCACCACAATGAGCGCTCCTAATTCAACCACAGAAACTAAAACTCCCACCAGCACCACGAGTGCCCCTACTTCTACTACAGACACTAGTACTCCTACCACCAACAGGAAAGCTCCTACTTCTACCACAGAAACTAATACCAATACCACAGGAAGGAGCACAACAACTTCTACCACAGACAGAACTATTCCTACCACCACCACGAGTTCCCGTACTTCTACCACAGACAATACTACTACCTCCACCACGAGCACAAGTACTTCTAGCACATAAACTACTACTCCTACCACCACCACGAGTGCAACTACTACTACCACTGACACTACTACTCCTACCACCACCACGAGTGCGCATATTTCTACGAAAGACTTTACTACTCCTACCTGCCCCACGATCACCAGTCCTTCAACCACAGAAACTACTACACCTACCACCAACAGAAGAACACCTCCTTGTACCACACACCCTGTTACTCCTACCACCACCAAGAGCACTCCTACTTCTACCACAGAAACTACTACTCCAACCACCACAACGAACACTCCTACTTCTACTGCAGAAAATACTGCTCCTATCACCACCACGAGCGAACTACATCTACCACAGACACTACTACTCCTAACACCATCACGAGCGCTCCTACTTCTACCACAGACACTATTACTCCAAGAAGCACCATGAGTGATCTCCTCCCTCTACCACAGACACTACTCCTCCTAACAACACAACAAGCGCTCCTACTTCTATCAAAGAAACTATTACCCTACCACCACCACGAGCGCTCGTACCTCTAACAAAGTATCTAGTACTCTGAACACCAGCACGAGCTCTCCTACTTCTACTAGAGGAACTACTACTACCAAGACCACGAGCGCTCCTATTTCTTCCACAGACTGTGCAACTCCTACCACCACCAAGTGCGCTCCTACTTCTCACACAGAACATGCTGCTCCTACCACCACCACGAGCAAAACTACTTCTAACAGAGACCTGCTACTCATAACACCACCCTGAGAGCACCTACTTCTACCACAGGCACGGCAACTCCTACCACCACAATGAGCGCTCCTAATTCAACCACAGAAACAAAAACTCCCACCACCACCACGAGCGCCCCTACTTCTACTACAGACACTAGTACTCCTAACACAACCAGGAACGCTCCTACTTCTACCACAGGAACTACTACTAATACCACGGGAACGAGTACAACAACTTCTACCACAGACAGTACTATTGCTACCACCATCACGAGCTCTCCTACTTCTGCCACAGACACTATTACTCCTACCACCACCACGAGTGCAACTACTACTACCACTGAAACTACTATTCCTACCACCACCATGACTGCACATATGTCTACGAAAGTCATTACTACTACCAACCACATGATCACCAGTCCTTCTACCACAGAAACTACTACTCCTACCTCCACCACAAGAGCACCTACTTGTTCCACAGACCCTGTGACTCCTACCACCACCAAGAGCACTCCTACTTCTACCACAGAAACCACTACTCCAACCACCACAATGAACACTGCTACTTCTACTGCAGAAACTACTGCTCCTACCACCACCACGAGCGAACTACATCTACCACCAACACTACTATGCCTAACACCATCACGAGCGCTCCTACTTCTACCACAGACACTATTACTCCAAGAAACACCATGAGCTCTCCTCCCTCTACCATAGACACTACTCCTCCTACCAACACAACGAGCGCTCCTACTTCTATCAAAGAAACTACTACCCTACCACCACCATGAACGCTCCTACTTCTACCACAGAACATGCAACGCATACCACCACCACAAGTGTTACTACTTCTACCACAATACCTGCTTCTCCCACCACCACCGCGAGTGGATCTTCTTGTACCCCAAAACCTTCTACTCCTACCAACACAACGAGAGCACCTACTTCTACCACCGGCCCTGCTACCTCTACCTCCATCACGAGCGATTCTATTTCTACAACAGAAACTACTACTCCTACCAACAGGAAGAGAGCTCCTACTTCTTCTACAGAAACTACTATTCCTACTACCACCACGAGCGCAACTACTTCTACCACAGACCGTACTACTCCTACCACCACCCCGAGTGTAAGTACTTCTACCACAGACACTACTGCTCTTACCACCACCACGAGTGCAAATACTTCTACCACAGACACTAGTGTTCCTACCACCAACACTGGTGCCAGTACTTCTACCACAGAAACTACTACTCCTACACCCACCACGAGCGCAACTACTTCTACCACAGACATTTCTACTGCTATCACAACCATGAGCCTCCTACTTCTATCAGAGACTGTTCAATTACTACCAGGAGGACTAGCGCTCTTCCTTCTAACACAGACACTACTACGCCTACCTCCATCACTAGCCCTTCTACTTCTACCACCATACCTGCTACTTCTACCACCACCATGAGCACAACTACTTCTACCACAGACACTACGACTCCTGTCACCACCACAAATGCTCATACAAATACGAAAGAGAATACTACTCCTACCACCCCCACGAGAACCACTGCTTCTAACACAGACACTACTTCTCTTACCACTATCACGAGAGAACCTATTTGTACCACAGACCCTGCTATTCCTATCACCACCACGAGCACTGCGACTTCTACCACAGAAACTACTACTCGTAACACCACCATGGGCGCTCATACTTCTACCAAAGACACTACTACACCTTCAACCACCACGAGCGCTCATACTTCTACCAAAGACATTATTACTCCTAGAACCACTACGATCACCACTACTGCTATCTCAAACGCTACTAATCCTATCACAACCACGGGAGCACCTACTTCTACCACAGACCCTGATATTCCTACCAACACCCTGAGCTCTCCTACTTCTACCACAGAAACTACTACTACTACCACCAACACGAGCACTCCTACTTCTACCACGGAAACTACTAATTCTCCCTCCACCACGAGCACAGCTTCTACTACCACAGACAATACTACTCTTACAACCACCACCAGTGCTCCTACTTCTACCACAGAAACTACTACTACTACCACCAACACGAGCACTCCTACTTCTACCACGGAAACTACTAATTCTCCCTCCACCACGAGCACAGCTTCTACTACCACAGACAATACTACTCTTACAACCACCACCAGTGCTCCTACTTCTACCACAGACACTACTACTCCAAGCACCTCCACGAGCACTCCTACATCTACCACAGACACTACTACTCCTACCAACAAAATGAGAACTCCTTCTTCTACCAAAGAAACTACTACCCTACCACCACCATGAGCACTCCTACTTCTACCACAGAACATGCAACTCCAAGCACCACCACAGGCGATACTACTTCTAGCACAAAACCTGCTACTCCTACCACCACCACGAGTGCAACTACTTGTACCACAAAATATGCTACTCCTTCCAACACGACGAGAGCACCTACTTCTACCACAGGCCCTGCTACTCCTACCTCCATCACGAGCGATCATACTTCTACCCCAGAATCTACTGCTCCTACCACCAAGAGTGCTCCTACTTCCACCACAGAAACTGCTACTTCTCCCACCCCCACGAGCACAACTACTTCTATCAGAGCACTACTACTCCTACCACCAGAACGAGAGCCACTACTTCTACCCTAGAAACTACTACTACCACAAACACCACGAGTGCTTCTTCTTCTACCACAAAACCTGTTATGCCTACCACCACCACGAGCGATCCTACTTCTACCACAGACACTACTACACCTACCACCACCACGAGCAATCCTACTTCTACCACAGAATCAACTACTCCTAACACCACCACAAGCGCTCCTGCTTCTACCACAGAAAGTACTACTCCTACCACCAGCACGAGCGCAACAACTTCTACTACAGACACTAATACACCTACAACCAAGATGAGTGCTCCTACTTCTACCACAGTCACCACTACTCCCACCAACACCACGAGCGCTCCTACTTCTACCACAGACAGTCCTACTCCTACCACCACCACGAGCGCTCCAACCTCTAAGGAAGTATCTAGTACTCTGAACACCACCACGAGCTCTCCTACTTCTACTAGAGAAACTACTACTACCAAGACCACGAACACTCCTACTTCTTCCACAGACTGTGCAACTCCTACCACCACCAAGTGCGCTCCTACTTCTAACACAGAACATGCTGCTCCTACCACCACCACGAGCAAAACTACTTCTAACAGAGACCCTGCTACTCGTAACACCACCCTGAGAGCACCTACTTCTACCACAGGCACTGCAACTCCTACCACCACAATGAGCGCTCCTAATTCAACCACAGAAACTAAAACTCCCACCAGCACCACGAGTGCCCCTACTTCTACTACAGACACTAGTACTCCTACCACCAACAGGAAAGCTCCTACTTCTACCACAGAAACTAATACCAATACCACAGGAAGGAGCACAACAACTTCTACCACAGACAGAACTATTCCTACCACCACCACGAGTTCCCGTACTTCTACCACAGACAATACTACTACCTCCACCACGAGCACAAGTACTTCTAGCACATAAACTACTACTCCTACCACCACCACGAGTGCAACTACTACTACCACTGACACTACTACTCCTACCACCACCACGAGTGCGCATATTTCTACGAAAGACTTTACTACTCCTACCTGCCCCACGATCACCAGTCCTTCAACCACAGAAACTACTACACCTACCACCAACAGAAGAACACCTCCTTGTACCACAGACCCTGTTACTCCTACCACCACCAAGAGCACTCCTACTTCTACCACAGAAACTACTACTCCAACCACCACAACGAACACTCCTACTTCTACTGCAGAAAATACTGCTCCTATCACCACCACGAGCGAACTACATCTACCACAGACACTACTACTCCTAACACCATCACGAGCGCTCCTACTTCTACCACAGACACTATTACTCCAAGAAGCACCATGAGCGATCTCCTCCCTCTACCACAGACACTACTCCTCCTAACAACACAACAAGCGCTCCTACTTCTATCAAAGAAACTATTACCCTACCACCACCACGAGCGCTCGTACCTCTAACAAAGTATCTAGTACTCTGAACACCACCACGAGCTCTCCTACTTCTACTAGAGGAACTACTACTACCAAGACCACGAGCGCTCCTATTTCTTCCACAGACTGTGCAACTCCTACCACCACCAAGTGCGCTCCTACTTCTCACACAGAACATGCTGCTCCTACCACCACCACGAGCAAAACTACTTCTAACAGAGACCTGCTACTCATAACACCACCCTGAGAGCACCTACTTCTACCACAGGCACGGCAACTCCTACCACCACAATGAGCGCTCCTAATTCAACCACAGAAACAAAAACTCCCACCACCACCACGAGCGCCCCTACTTCTACTACAGACACTAGTACTCCTAACACAACCAGGAACGCTCCTACTTCTACCACAGGAACTACTACTAATACCACGAGAACGAGTACAACAACTTCTACCACAGACAGTACTATTGCTACCACCACCACGAGCTCTCCTACTTCTGCCACAGACACTACTACTCCTACCACCACCACGAGTGCAACTACTACTACCACTGAAACTACTATTCCTACCACCACCATGACTGCACATATGTCTACGAAAGTCATTACTACTACCAACCACATGATCACCAGTCCTTCTACCACAGAAACTACTACTCCTACCTCCACCACAAGAGCACCTACTTGTTCCACAGACCCTGTGACTCCTACCACCACCAAGAGCACTCCTACTTCTACCACAGAAACCACTACTCCAACCACCACAATGAACACTGCTACTTCTACTGCAGAAACTACTGCTCCTACCACCACCACGAGCGAACTACATCTACCACCAACACTACTATGCCTAACACCATCACGAGCGCTCCTACTTCTACCACAGACACTATTACTCCAAGAAACACCATGAGCTCTCCTCCCTCTACCATAGACACTACTCCTCCTACCAACACAACGAGCGCTCCTACTTCTATCAAAGAAA
This sequence comes from Balaenoptera ricei, assembly GCF_028023285.1. Lineage (NCBI taxonomy): Eukaryota > Metazoa > Chordata > Mammalia > Artiodactyla > Balaenopteridae > Balaenoptera > Balaenoptera ricei. The sequence continues at coordinate 80,583,562 of NC_082654.1, forward strand.
CTACTACCCTACCACCACCATGAACGCTCCTACTTCTACCACAGAACATGCAACGCATACCACCACCACAAGTGTTACTACTTCTACCACAATACCTGCTTCTCCCACCACCACCGCGAGTGGATCTTCTTGTACCCCAAAACCTTCTACTCCTACCAACACAACGAGAGCACCTACTTCTACCACCGGCCCTGCTACCTCTACCTCCATCACGAGCGATTCTATTTCTACAACAGAAACTACTACTCCTACCAACAGGAAGAGAGCTCCTACTTCTTCTACAGAAACTACTATTCCTACTACCACCACGAGCGCAACTACTTCTACCACAGACCGTACTACTCCTACCACCACCCCGAGTGTAAGTACTTCTACCACAGACACTACTGCTCTTACCACCACCACGAGTGCAAATACTTCTACCACAGACACTAGTGTTCCTACCACCAACACTGGTGCCAGTACTTCTACCACAGAAACTACTACTCCTACACCCACCACGAGCGCAACTACTTCTACCACAGACATTTCTACTGCTATCACAACCATGAGCCTCCTACTTCTATCAGAGACTGTGCAATTACTACCAGGAGGACTAGCGCTCTTCCTTCTAACACAGACACTACTACGCCTACCTCCATCACTAGCCCTTCTACTTCTACCACCATACCTGCTACTTCTACCACCACCATGAGCACAACTACTTCTACCACAGACACTACGACTCCTGTCACCACCACAAATGCTCATACAAATACGAAAGAGAATACTACTCCTACCACCCCCACGAGAACCACTGCTTCTAACACAGACACTACTACTCTTACCACTATCACGAGAGAACCTATTTGTACCACAGACCCTGCTATTCCTATCACCACCACGAGCACTGCGACTTCTACCACAGAAACTACTACTCGTAACACCACCATGGGCGCTCATACTTCTACCAAAGACACTACTACACCTTCAACCACCACGAGCGCTCATACTTCTACCAAAGACATTATTACTCCTAGAACCACTACGATCACCACTACTGCTATCTCAAACGCTACTAATCCTATCACAACCACGGGAGCACCTACTTCTACCACAGACCCTGATATTCCTACCAACACCCTGAGCTCTCCTACTTCTACCACAGAAACTACTACTACTACCACCAACACGAGCACTCCTACTTCTACCACGGAAACTACTAATTCTCCCTCCACCACGAGCACAGCTTCTACTACCACAGACAATACTACTCTTACAACCACCACCAGTGCTCCTACTTCTACCACAGAAACTACTACTACTACCACCAACACGAGCACTCCTACTTCTACCACGGAAACTACTAATTCTCCCTCCACCAGGAGCACAGCTTCTACTACCACAGACAATACTACTCTTACAACCACCACCAGTGCTCCTACTTCTACCACAGACACTACTACTCCAAGCACCTCCACGAGCACTCCTACATCTACCACAGACACTACTACTCCTACCAACAAAATGAGAACTCCTTCTTCTACCAAAGAAACTACTACCCTACCACCACCATGAGCACTCCTACTTCTACCACAGAACATCCAACTCGAAGCACCACCACAGGCGATACTACTTCTAGCACAAAACCTGCTACTCCTACCACCACCACGAGTGCAACTACTTGTACCACAAAATATGCTACTCCTTCCAACACGACGAGAGCACCTACTTCTACCACAGGCCCTGCTACTCCTACCTCCATCACGAGCGATCATACTTCTACCCCAGAATCTACTGCTCCTACCACCAAGAGTGCTCCTACTTCCACCACAGAAACTGCTAGTTCTCCCACCCCCACGAGCACAACTACTTCTATCAGAGCACTACTACTCCTACCACCAGAACGAGAGCCACTACTTCTACCCTAGAAACTACTACTACCACAAACACCACGAGTGCTTCTTCTTCTACCACAAAACCTGTTATGCCTACCACCACCACGAGCGATCCTACTTCTACCACAGACACTACTACACCTACCACCACCACGAGCAATCCTACTTCTACCACAGAATCAACTACTCCTAACACCACCACAAGCGCTCCTGCTTCTACCACAGAAAGTACTACTCCTACCACCAGCACGAGCGCAACAACTTCTACTACAGACACTAATACACCTACAACCAAGATGAGTGCTCCTACTTCTACCACAGTCACCACTACTCCCACCAACACCACGAGCGCTCCTACTTCTACCACAGACAGTCCTACTCCTACCACCACCACGAGCGCTCCAACCTCTAAGGAAGTATCTAGTACTCTGAACACCACCACGAGCTCTCCTACTTCTACTAGAGAAACTACTACTACCAAGACCACGAACGCTCCTACTTCTTCCACAGACTGTGCAACTCCTACCACCACCAAGTGCGCTCCTACTTCTAACACAGAACATGCTGCTCCTACCACCACCACGAGCAAAACTACTTCTAACAGAGACCCTGCTACTCGTAACACCACCCTGAGAGCACCTACTTCTACCACAGGCACTGCAACTCCTACCACCACAATGAGCGCTCCTAATTCAACCACAGAAACTAAAACTCCCACCAGCACCACGAGTGCCCCTACTTCTACTACAGACACTAGTACTCCTACCACCAACAGGAACGCTCCTACTTCTACCACAGAAACTAATACCAATACCACAGGAAGGAGCACAACAACTTCTACCACAGACAGAACTATTCCTACCACCACCACGAGTTCCCGTACTTCTACCACAGACAATACTACTACCTCCACCACGAGCACAAGTACTTCTAGCACATAAACTACTACTCCTACCACCACCACGAGTGCAACTACTACTACCACTGACACTACTACTCCTACCACCACCACGAGTGCGCATATTTCTACGAAAGACTTTACTACTCCTACCTGCCCCACGATCACCAGTCCTTCAACCACAGAAACTACTACACCTACCACCAACAGAAGAACACCTCCTTGTACCACACACCCTGTTACTCCTACCACCACCAAGAGCACTCCTACTTCTACCACAGAAACTACTACTCCAACCACCACAACGAACACTCCTACTTCTACTGCAGAAAATACTGCTCCTATCACCACCACGAGCGAACTACATCTACCACAGACACTACTACTCCTAACACCATCACGAGCGCTCCTACTTCTACCACAGACACTATTACTCCAAGAAGCACCATGAGTGATCTCCTCCCTCTACCACAGACACTACTCCTCCTAACAACACAACAAGCGCTCCTACTTCTATCAAAGAAACTATTACCCTACCACCACCACGAGCGCTCGTACCTCTAACAAAGTATCTAGTACTCTGAACACCACCACGAGCTCTCCTACTTCTACTAGAGGAACTACTACTACCAAGACCACGAGCGCTCCTATTTCTTCCACAGACTGTGCAACTCCTACCACCACCAAGTGCGCTCCTACTTCTCACACAGAACATGCTGCTCCTACCACCACCACGAGCAAAACTACTTCTAACAGAGACCTGCTACTCGTAACACCACCCTGAGAGCACCTACTTCTACCACAGGCACGGCAACTCCTACCACCACAATGAGCGCTCCTAATTCAACCACAGAAACAAAAACTCCCACCACCACCACGAGCGCCCCTACTTCTACTACAGACACTAGTACTCCTAACACAACCAGGAACGCTCCTACTTCTACCACAGGAACTACTACTAATACCACGGGAACGAGTACAACAACTTCTACCACAGACAGTACTATTGCTACCACCACCACGAGCTCTCCTACTTCTGCCACAGACACTACTACTCTTACCACCATCACGAGTGCAACTACTACTACCACTGAAACTACTATTCCTACCACCACCATGACTGCACATATGTCTACGAAAGTCATTACTACTCCTACCAACCACACGATCACCAGTCCTTCTACCACAGAAACTACTACTCCTACCTCCACCACAAGAGCACCTACTAGTTCCACAGACCCTGTGACTCCTACCACCACCAAGAGCACTCCTACTTCTACCACAGAAACCACTACTCCAACCACCACAACGAACACTGCTACTTCTACTGCAGAAACTACTGCTCCTACCACCACCACGAACGAACTACATCTACCACCGACACTACTATGCCTAACACCATCACGAGCGCTCCTACTTCTACCACAGACACTATTACTCCAAGAAACACCATGAGCTCTCCTCCCTCTACCATAGACACTACTCCTCCTACCAACACAACGAGCGCTCCTACTTCTATCAAAGAAACTACTACCCTACCACCAACATGAACGCTCCTACTTCTACCACAGAACATGCAACTCAGACCACCACCACAAGTGTTACTACTTCTACCACAATACCTGCTTCTCCCACCACCACCGCGAGTGGATCTTCTTGTACCCCAAAACCTTCTACTCCTACCAACACAACGAGAGCACCTACTTCTACCACCGGCCCTGCTACCTCTACCTCCATCACGAGCGATTCTATTTCTACAACAGAAACTACTACTCCTACCAACAGGAAGAGAGCTCCTACTTCTTCTACAGAAACTACTATTCCTACTACCACCACGAACGCAACTACTTCTACCACAGACCGTACTACTCCTACCACCACCCCGAGTGTAAGTACTTCTACCACAAACACTACTGCTCTTACCACCACCACGAGTGCAAATACTTCTACCACAGACACTAGTGTTCCTACCACCAACATTGGTGCCAGTACTTCTACCACAGAAACTACTACTCCTACACCCACCACGAGCGCAACTACTTCTACCACAGACATTTCTACTGCTATCACAACCATGAGCCTCCTACTTCTATCAGAGACCGTGCAATTACTACCAGGAGGACTAGCGCTCTTCCTTCTAACACAGACACTACTACGCCTACCTCCATCACTAGCCCTTCTACTTCTACCACCATACCTGCTACTTCTACCACCACCATGAGCACAACTACTTCTACCACAGACACTACGACTCCTGTCACCACCACGAATGCTCATACAAATACGAAAGAGAATACTACTCCTACCACCCCCACGAGAACCACTGCTTCTAACACAGACACTACTACTCTTACCACTATCACGAGAGAACCTATGTGTACCACAGACCCTGCTATTCCTATCACCACCACGAGCACTGCGACTTCTACCACAGAAACTACTACTCGTAACACCACCATGGGCGCTCATACTTCTACCAAAGACACTACTACACCTTCAACCACCACGAGCGCTCATACTTCTACCAAAGACATTATTACTCCTAGAATCACTACGATCACCACTACTGCTATCTCAAACGCTACTAATCCTATCACAACCACGGGAGCACCTACTTCTACCACAGACCCTGATATTCCTACCAACACCCTGAGCTCTCCTACTTCTACCACAGAAACTACTACTACTACCACCAACACGAGCACTCCTACTTCTACCACGGAAACTACTAATTCTCCCTCCACCACGAGCACAGCTTCTACTACCACAGACAATACTACTCTTACAACCACCACCAGTGCTCCTACTTCTACCACAGACACTACTACTCCAAGCACCTCCACGAGCACTCCTACATCTACCACAGACAGTACTACTCCTACCAACAAAATGAGCACTCCTACTTCTACCAAAGAAACTACTATCCTACCAGCACCATGAGCACTCCTACTTCTACCACAGAACATGCAACTCCAAGCACCACCACAGGCGATACTACTTCTAGCACAAAACCTGCTACTCCTACCACCACCACGAGTGCAACTACTTGTACCACAAAATATGCTACTCCTTCCAACACGACGAGAGCACCTACTTCTACCACAGGCCCTGCTACTCCTACCTCCATCACGAGCGATCATACTTCTACCCCAGAATCTACTGCTCCTACCACCAAGAGTGCTCCTACTTCCACCACAGAAACTGCTAGTTCTCCCACCCCCACGAGCACAACTACTTCTATCAGAGCACTACTACTCCTACCACCAGAACGAGAGCCACTACTTCTACCCTAGAAACTACTACTACCACAAACACCACGAGTGCTTCTTCTTCTACCACAAAACCTGTTATGCCTACCACCACCACGAGCGATCCTACTTCTACCACAGACACTACTACACCTACCACCACCACGAGCAATCCTACTTCTACTACAGAATCAACTACTCCTAACACCACCACAAGCGCTCCTGCTTCTACCACAGAAAGTACTACTCCTACCACCAGCACGAGCGCAACAACTTCTACTACAGACACTAATACACCTACAACCAAGATGAGTGCTCCTACTTCTACCACAGTCACCACTACTCCCACCAACACCACGAGCGCTCCTACTTCTACCACAGACAGTCCTACTCCTACCACCACCACGAGCGCTCCAACCTCTAAGGAAGTATCTAGTACTCTGAACACCACCACGAGCTCTCCTACTTCTACTAGAGAAACTACTACTACCAAGACCACGAACGCTCCTACTTCTTCCACAGACTGTGCAACTCCTACCACCACCAAGTGCGCTCCTACTTCTAACACAGAACATGCTGCTCCTACCACCACCACGAGCAAAACTACTTCTAACAGAGACCCTGCTACTCGTAACACCACCCTGAGAGCACCTACTTCTACCACAGGCACTGCAACTCCTACCACCACAATGAGCGCTCCTAATTCAACCACAGAAACTAAAACTCCCACCAGCACCACGAGTGCCCCTACTTCTACTACAGACACTAGTACTCCTACCACCAACAGGAACGCTCCTACTTCTACCACAGAAACTAATACCAATACCACAGGAAGGAGCACAACAACTTCTACCACAGACAGAACTATTCCTACCACCACCACGAGTTCCCGTACTTCTACCACAGACAATACTACTACCTCCACCACGAGCACAAGTACTTCTAGCACATAAACTACTACTCCTACCACCACCACGAGTGCAACTACTACTACCACTGACACTACTACTCCTACCACCACCACGAGTGCGCATATTTCTACGAAAGACTTTACTACTCCTACCTGCCCCACGATCACCAGTCCTTCAACCACCGAAACTACTACACCTACCACCAACAGAAGAACACCTCCTTGTACCACACACCCTGTTACTCCTACCACCACCAAGAGCACTCCTACTTCTACCACAGAAACTACTACTCCAACCACCACAACGAACACTCCTACTTCTACTGCAGAAAATACTGCTCCTATCACCACCACGAGCGAACTACATCTACCACAGACACTACTACTCCTAACACCATCACGAGCGCTCCTACTTCTACCACAGACACTATTACTCCAAGAAGCACCATGAGTGATCTCCTCCCTCTACCACAGACACTACTCCTCCTAACAACACAACAAGCGCTCCTACTTCTATCAAAGAAACTATTACCCTACCACCACCACGAGCGCTCGTACCTCTAACAAAGTATCTAGTACTCTGAACACCACCACGAGCTCTCCTACTTCTACTAGAGGAACTACTACTACCAAGACCACGAGCGCTCCTATTTCTTCCACAGACTGTGCAACTCCTACCACCACCAAGTGCGCTCCTACTTTTCACACAGAACATGCTGCTCCTACCACCACCACGAGCAAAACTACTTCTAACAGAGACCTGCTACTCGTAACACCACCCTGAGAGCACCTACTTCTACCACAGGCACGGCAACTCCTACCACCACAATGAGCACTCCTAATTCAACCACAGAAACAAAAACTCCCACCACCAACCCGAGCGCCCCTACTTCTACTACAGACACTAGTACTCCTAACACAACCAGGAACGCTCCTACTTCTACCACAGGAACTACTACTAATACCACGGGAACGAGTACAACAACTTCTACCACAGACAGTACTATTGCTACCACCACCACGAGCTCTCCTACTTCTGCCACAGACACTACTACTCTTACCACCATCACGAGTGCAACTACTACTACCACTGAAACTACTATTCCTACCACCACCATGACTGCACATATGTCTACGAAAGTCATTACTACTCCTACCAACCACACGATCACCAGTCCTTCTACCACAGAAACTACTACTCCTACCTCCACCACAAGAGCACCTACTAGTTCCACAGACCCTGTGACTCCTACCACCACCAAGAGCACTCCTACTTCTACCACAGAAACCACTACTCCAACCACCACAACGAACACTGCTACTTCTACTGCAGAAACTACTGTTCCTACCACCACCACGAACGAACTACATCTACCACCGACACTACTATGCCTAACACCATCACGAGCGCTCCTACTTCTACCACAGACACTATTATTCCAAGAAACACCATGAGCTCTCCTCCCTCTACCATAGACACTACTCCTCCTACCAACACAACGAGCGCTCCTACTTCTATCAAAGAAACTACTACCCTACCACCAACATGAACGCTCCTACTTCTACCACAGAACATGCAACTCAGACCACCACCACAAGTGTTACTACTTCTACCACAATACCTGCTTCTCCTACCACCACCGCGAGTGGATCTTCTTGTACCCCAAAACCTTCTACTCCTACCAACACAACGAGAGCACCTACTTCTACCACAGGCCCTGCTACCTCTACCTCCATCACGAGAGATCCTATTTCTACAACAGAAACTACTACTCCTACCAACAGGAAGAGAGCTCCTACTTCTTCTACAGAAATTATTATTTCTACTACCACCACGAGCGCAACTACTTCTACCACAGACCGTACTACTCCTACCTCCACCCCGAGTGTAAGTACTTCTACCACAAACACTACTGCTCTTACCACCACCACGAGTGCAAATACTTCTACCACAGACACTAGTGTTCCTACCACCAACACTGGTGCCAGTACTTCTACCACAGAAACTACTACTCCTACACCCACCACGAGCGCAACTACTTCTACCACAGACATTTCTACTGCTATCACAACCATGAGCCTCCTACTTCTATCAGAGACCGTGCAATTACTACCAGGAGGACTAGCGCTCTTCCTTCTAACACAGACACTACTACGCCTACCTCCATCACTAGCCCTCCTACTTCTACCACCATACCTGCTACTTCTACCACCACCATGAGCACAACTACTTCTACCACAGACACTACGACTCCTGTCACCACCACGAATGCTCATACAAATACGAAACAGAATACTACTCCTACCACCCCCACGAGAACCACTGCTTCTAACACAGACACTACTACTCTTACCACTATCACGAGAGAACCTATGTGTACCACAGACCCTGCTATTCCTATCACCACCACGAGCACTGCGACTTCTACCACAGAAACTACTACTCGTAACACCACCATGGGCGCTCATACTTCTACCAAAGACACTACTACACCTTCAACCACCACGAGCGCTCATACTTCTACCAAAGACATTATTACTCCTAGAATCACTACGATCACCACTACTGCTATCTCAAACGCTACTAATCCTATCACAACCACGGGAGCACCTACTTCTACCACAGACCCTGATATTCCTACCAACACCCTGAGCTCTCCTACTTCTACCACAGAAACTACTACTACTACCACCAACACGAGCACTCCTACTTCTACCACGGAAACTACTAATTCTCCCTCCACCACGAGCACAGCTTCTACTACCACAGACAATACTACTCTTACAACCACCACCAGTGCTCCTACTTCTACCACAGACACTACTACTCCAAGCACCTCCACGAGCACTCCTACATCTACCACAGACAGTACTACTCCTACCAACAAAATGAGCACTCCTACTTCTACCAAAGAAACTACTATCCTACCAGCACCATGAGCACTCCTACTTCTACCACAGAACATGCAACTCCAAGCACCACCACAGGCGATACTACTTCTAGCACAAAACCTGCTACTCCTACCACCACCACGAGTGCAACTACTTGTACCACAAAATATGCTACTCCTTCCAACACGACGAGAGCACCTACTTCTACCACAGGCCCTGCTACTCCTACCTCCATCACGAGCGATCATACTTCTACCCCAGAATCTACTGCTCCTACCACCAAGAGTGCTCCTACTTCCACCACAGAAACTGCTAGTTCTCCCACCCCCACGAGCACAACTACTTCTATCAGAGCACTACTACTCCTACCACCAGAACGAGAGCCACTACTTCTACCCTAGAAACTACTACTACCACAAACACCACGAGTGCTTCTTCTTCTACCACAAAACCTGTTATGCCTACCACCACCACGAGCGATCCTACTTCTACCACAGACACTACTACACCTACCACCACCACGAGCAATCCTACTTCTACCACAGAATCAACTACTCCTAACACCACCACAAGCGCTCCTGCTTCTACCACAGAAAGTACTACTCCTACCACCAGCACGAGCGCAACAACTTCTACTACAGACACTAATACACCTACAACCAAGATGAGTGCTCCTACTTCTACCACAGTCACCACTACTCCCACCAACACCACGAGCGCTCCTACTTCTACCACAGACAGTCCTACTCCTACCACCACCACGAGCGCTCCAACCTCTAAGGAAGTATCTAGTACTCTGAACACCACCACGAGCTCTCCTACTTCTACTAGAGAAACTACTACTACCAAGACCACGAACGCTCCTACTTCTTCCACAGACTGTGCAACTCCTACCACCACCAAGTGCGCTCCTACTTCTAACACAGAACATGCTGCTCCTACCACCACCACGAGCAAAACTACTTCTAACAGAGACCCTGCTACTCGTAACACCACCCTGAGAGCACCTACTTCTACCACAGGCACTGCAACTCCTACCACCACAATGAGCGCTCCTAATTCAACCACAGAAACTAAAACTCCCACCAGCACCACGAGTGCCCCTACTTCTACTACAGACACTAGTACTCCTACCACCAACAGGAACGCTCCTACTTCTACCACAGAAACTAATACCAATACCACAGGAAGGAGCACAACAACTTCTACCACAGACAGAACTATTCCTACCACCACCACGAGTTCCCGTACTTCTACCACAGACAATACTACTACCTCCACCACGAGCACAAGTACTTCTAGCACATAAACTACTACTCCTACCACCACCACGAGTGCAACTACTACTACCACTGACACTACTACTCCTACCACCACCACGAGTGCGCATATTTCTACGAAAGACTTTACTACTCCTACCTGCCCCACGATCACCAGTCCTTCAACCACCGAAACTACTACACCTACCACCAACAGAAGAACACCTCCTTGTACCACACACCCTGTTACTCCTACCACCACCAAGAGCACTCCTACTTCTACCACAGAAACTACTACTCCAACCACCACAACGAACACTCCTACTTCTACTGCAGAAAATACTGCTCCTATCACCACCACGAGCGAACTACATCTACCACAGACACTACTACTCCTAACACCATCACGAGCGCTCCTACTTCTACCACAGACACTATTACTCCAAGAAGCACCATGAGTGATCTCCTCCCTCTACCACAGACACTACTCCTCCTAACAACACAACAAGCGCTCCTACTTCTATCAAAGAAACTATTACCCTACCACCACCACGAGCGCTCGTACCTCTAACAAAGTATCTAGTACTCTGAACACCACCACGAGCTCTCCTACTTCTACTAGAGGAACTACTACTACCAAGACCACGAGCGCTCCTATTTCTTCCACAGACTGTGCAACTCCTACCACCACCAAGTGCGCTCCTACTTTTCACACAGAACATGCTGCTCCTACCACCACCACGAGCAAAACTACTTCTAACAGAGACCTGCTACTCGTAACACCACCCTGAGAGCACCTACTTCTACCACAGGCACGGCAACTCCTACCACCACAATGAGCACTCCTAATTCAACCACAGAAACAAAAACTCCCACCACCAACCCGAGCGCCCCTACTTCTACTACAGACACTAGTACTCCTAACACAACCAGGAACGCTCCTACTTCTACCACAGGAACTACTACTAATACCACGGGAACGAGTACAACAACTTCTACCACAGACAGTACTATTGCTACCACCACCACGAGCTCTCCTACTTCTGCCACAGACACTACTACTCTTACCACCATCACGAGTGCAACTACTACTACCACTGAAACTACTATTCCTACCACCACCATGACTGCACATATGTCTACGAAAGTCATTACTACTCCTACCAACCACACGATCACCAGTCCTTCTACCACAGAAACTACTACTCCTACCTCCACCACAAGAGCACCTACTAGTTCCACAGACCCTGTGACTCCTACCACCACCAAGAGCACTCCTACTTCTACCACAGAAACCACTACTCCAACCACCACAACGAACACTGCTACTTCTACTGCAGAAACTACTGCTCCTACCACCACCACGAACGAACTACATCTACCACCGACACTACTATGCCTAACACCATCACGAGCGCTCCTACTTCTACCACAGACACTATTACTCCAAGAAACACCATGAGCTCTCCTCCCTCTACCATAGACACTACTCCTCCTACCAACACAACGAGCGCTCCTACTTCTATCAAAGAAACTACTACCCTACCACCAACATGAACGCTCCTACTTCTACCACAGAACATGCAACTCAGACCACCACCACAAGTGTTACTACTTCTACCACAATACCTGCTTCTCCTACCACCACCGCGAGTGGATCTTCTTGTACCCCAAAACCTTCTACTCCTACCAACACAACGAGAGCACCTACTTCTACCACAGGCCCTGCTACCTCTACCTCCATCACGAGAGATCCTATTTCTACAACAGAAACTACTACTCCTACCAACAGGAAGAGAGCTCCTACTTCTTCTACAGAAATTATTATTTCTACTACCACCACGAGCGCAACTACTTCTACCACAGACCGTACTACTCCTACCTCCACCCCGAGTGTAAGTACTTCTACCACAAACACTACTGCTCTTACCACCACCACGAGTGCAAATACTTCTACCACAGACACTAGTGTTCCTACCACCAACACTGGTGCCAGTACTTCTACCACAGAAACTACTACTCCTACACCCACCACGAGCGCAACTACTTCTACCACAGACATTTCTACTGCTATCACAACCATGAGCCTCCTACTTCTATCAGAGACCGTGCAATTACTACCAGGAGGACTAGCGCTCTTCCTTCTAACACAGACACTACTACGCCTACCTCCATCACTAGCCCTCCTACTTCTACCACCATACCTGCTACTTCTACCACCACCATGAGCACAACTACTTCTACCACAGACACTACGACTCCTGTCACCACCACGAATGCTCATACAAATACGAAACAGAATACTACTCCTACCACCCCCACGAGAACCACTGCTTCTAACACAGACACTACTACTCTTACCACTATCACGAGAGAACCTATGTGTACCACAGACCCTGCTATTCCTATCACCACCACGAGCACTGCGACTTCTACCACAGAAACTACTACTCGTAACACCACCATGGGCGCTCATACTTCTACCAAAGACACTACTACACCTTCAACCACCACGAGCGCTCATACTTCTACCAAAGACATTATTACTTCTAGAACCACTACGACCACCACTACTGCTATCACAAACGCTACTAATCCTACCACAACCACGGGAGCACCTACTTCTACCACAGACCCTGATATTCCTACCAACACCCTGAGCGCTCCTACTTCTACCACAGAAACTACTACTACTACCACCAACACGAGCACTCCTATTTCTACCACGGAAACTACTAATTCTCCCTCCACCACGAGCACAGCTTCTACTACCACAGAGAACACTACTCTTACCACCACCACCAGTGCTCCTACTTCTACCACAGACACTACTACTCCAAGCACCTCCACGAGCACTCCTACATCTACCACAGACAGTACTACTCCTACCAACAAAATGAGCACTCCTACTTCTACCAAAGAAACTACTATCCTACCAGCACCATGAGCACTCCTACTTCTACCACAGAACATGCAACTCCAAGCACCACCACAGGCGATACTACTTCTAGCACAAAACCTGCTACTCCTACCACCACCACGAGTGCAACTACTTGTACCACAAAATATGCTACTCCTTCCAACACGATGAGAGCACCTAATTCTACCACAGGCCCTGCTACTCCTACCTCCATCACGAGCGATCATACTTCTACCCCAGAATCTACTGCTCCTACCACCAAGAGTGCTCCTACTTCTACCAAAGAAACTACTAGTTCTCCCACCCCCACGAGCACAACTACTTCTACCAGAGCACTACTACTCCTACCACCAGAACGAGAGCCACTACTTCTACCCTAGAAACTACTACTACCACAAACACCACGAGTGCTTCTTCTTCTACCACAAAACCTGTTATGCCTACCACCACCACGAGCGATCCTACTTCTACCACAGACACTACTACACCTACCACCACCACGAGCAATCCTACTTCTACCACAGAATCAACTACTCCTAACACCACCACGAGCGCTCCTGCTTCTACCACAGAAAGTACTACTCCTACCACCAGCACGAGCGCAACAACTTCTACTACAGACACTAATACACCTACAACCAAGATGAGTGCTCCTACTTCTACCACAGTCACCACTACTCCCACCAACACCACGAGCGCTCCTACTTCTACCACAGACAGTCCTACTCCTACCACCACCACGAGCGCTCCTACCTCTAAGGAAGTATCTAGTACTCTGAACACCACCACGAGCTCTCCTACTTCTACTAGAGAAACTACTACTACCAAGACCACGAACGCTCCTACTTCTTCCACAGACTGTGCAACTCCTACCACCACCAAGTGTGCTCCTACTTCTAACACAGAACATGCTGCTCCTACCACCACCACGAGCAAAACTACTTCTAACAGAGACCCTGCTACTCGTACCACCACGAGAGCACCTACTTCTACCACAGGCACGGCAACTCCTACCACCACAATGAGCGCTCCTAATTCAACCACAGAAACTAAAACACCCACCAGCACCACGAGCGCCCCTACTTCTAGTACAGACTCTAGTACTCCTACCACCAACAGGAACGCTCCTACTTCTACCACAGAAACTACTACTAATACCACGGGAACGAGCACAACATCTTCTACCACAGACAGAACTATTCCTACCACCACCACGAGTTCCCGTACTTCTACCACAGACAATACTACTACCTCCACCACGAGCACAAGTACTTCTAGCACACAAACTACTACTCCTACCACCACCACGAGTGCAACTACTACTACCACTGACACAACTACTCCTACCATCACCACGAGTTCGCATATTTCTACGAAAGACTTTGCTACTCCTACCTGCCTCACGATCACCAGTCCTTCAACCACAGAAATTACTACACCTACCACCAACAGAAGAACACCTCCTTGTACCACAGACCCTGTTACTCCTACCACCACCAAGAGCACTCCTACTTCTACCACAGAAACTACTACTCCAACCACCACAACGAACACTCCTACTTCTACTGCAGAAAATACTGCTCCTATCACCACCACGAGCGAACTACATCTACCACAGACACTACTACTCCTTACACCATCACGAGCTCTCCTACTTCTACTAGAGGAACTACTACTACCAAGACCACGAGCGCTCCTATTTCTTCCACAGACTGTGCAACTCCTACCACCACCAAGTGCGCTCCTACTTCTCACACAGAACATGCTGCTCCTACCACCACCATGAGCAAAACTACTTCTAATAGAGACCCTGCTACTCGTAACACCACCCTGAGAGCACCTACTTCTACCACAGGCACTGCAACTCCTACCACCACAATGAGTGCTCCTAATTCAATCACAGAAACAAAAACTCCCACCAGCACCACGAGTGCCCCTACTTCTACTACAGACACTAGTACTCCTACCACAACCAGGAACGCTCCTACTTCTACCACAGGAAGTACTACTAATACCACGGGAACGAGCACAACAACTTCTACCACAGACAGTGCTATTCCTACCACCACCACGAGCTCTCCTACTTCTACCACAGACACTACTACTCCTACCACCACCACGAGTGCAACTACTACTACCACTGAAACTACTATTCCTACCACCACCATGAGTGCACATATGTCTACGAAAGTCATTACTACTACCAACCACACGATCACCAGTCCTTCTACCACAGAAACTACTACTCCTACCTCCACCACAAGAGCACCTACTTGTTCCACAGACCCTGTGACTCCTACCACCACCAAGAGCACTCCTACTTCTACCACAGAAACCACTACTCCAACAACCACAATGAACACTGCTACTTCTACTGCAGAAACTACTGCTCCTACCACCACCACGAGCGAACTACATCTACCACCAACACTACTATGCCTAACACCATCACGAGCGCTCCTACTTCTACCACAGACACTATTACTCCAAGAAACACCATGAGCTCTCCTCCCTCTACCATAGACACTACTCCTCCTACCAACACAACGAGCGCTCCTACTTCTATCAAAGAAACTACTACCCTACCACCACCATGAACGCTCCTACTTCTACCACAGAACATGCAACGCATACCACCACCACAAGTGTTACTACTTCTACCACAATACCTGCTTCTCCCACCACCACCGCGAGTGGATCTTCTTGTACCCCAAAACCTTCTACTCCTACCAACACAACGAGAGCACCTACTTCTACCACCGGCCCTGCTACCTCTACCTCCATCACGAGCGATTCTATTTCTACAACAGAAACTACTACTCCTACCAACAGGAAGAGAGCTCCTACTTCTTCTACAGAAACTACTATTCCTACTACCACCACGAGCGCAACTACTTCTACCACAGACCGTACTACTCCTACCACCACCCCGAGTGTAAGTACTTCTACCACAGACACTACTGCTCTTACCACCACCACGAGTGCAAATACTTCTACCACAGACACTAGTGTTCCTACCACCAACACTGGTGCCAGTACTTCTACCACAGAAACTACTACTCCTACACCCACCACGAGCGCAACTACTTCTACCACAGACATTTCTACTGCTATCACAACCATGAGCCTCCTACTTCTATCAGAGACCGTGCAATTACTACCAGGAGGACTAGCGCTCTTCCTTCTAACACAGACACTACTACGCCTACCTCCATCACTAGCCCTTCTACTTCTACCACCATACCTGCTACTTCTACCACCACCATGAGCACAACTACTTCTACCACAGACACTACGACTCCTGTCACCACCACAAATGCTCATACAAATACGAAAGAGAATACTACTCCTACCACCCCCACGAGAACCACTGCTTCTAACACAGACACTACTACTCTTACCACTATCACGAGAGAACCTATTTGTACCACAGACCCTGCTATTCCTATCACCACCACGAGCACTGCGACTTCTACCACAGAAACTACTACTCGTAACACCACCATGGGCGCTCATACTTCTACCAAAGACACTACTACACCTTCAACCACCACGAGCGCTCATACTTCTACCAAAGACATTATTACTCCTAGAACCACTACGATCACCACTACTGCTATCTCAAACGCTACTAATCCTATCACAACCACGGGAGCACCTACTTCTACCACAGACCCTGATATTCCTACCAACACCCTGAGCTCTCCTACTTCTACCACAGAAACTACTACTACTACCACCAACACGAGCACTCCTACTTCTACCACGGAAACTACTAATTCTCCCTCCACCACGAGCACAGCTTCTACTACCACAGACAATACTACTCTTACAACCACCACCAGTGCTCCTACTTCTACCACAGAAACTACTACTACTACCACCAACACGAGCACTCCTACTTCTACCACGGAAACTACTAATTCTCCCTCCACCACGAGCACAGCTTCTACTACCACAGACAATACTACTCTTACAACCACCACCAGTGCTCCTACTTCTACCACAGACACTACTACTCCAAGCACCTCCACGAGCACTCCTACATCTACCACAGACACTACTACTCCTACCAACAAAATGAGAACTCCTTCTTCTACCAAAGAAACTACTACCCTACCACCACCATGAGCACTCCTACTTCTACCACAGAACATCCAACTCCAAGCACCACCACAGGCGATACTACTTCTAGCACAAAACCTGCTACTCCTACCACCACCACGAGTGCAACTACTTGTACCACAAAATATGCTACTCCTTCCAACACGACGAGAGCACCTACTTCTACCACAGGCCCTGCTACTCCTACCTCCATCACGAGCGATCATACTTCTACCCCAGAATCTACTGCTCCTACCACCAAGAGTGCTCCTACTTCCACCACAGAAACTGCTAGTTCTCCCACCCCCACGAGCACAACTACTTCTATCAGAGCACTACTACTCCTACCACCAGAACGAGAGCCACTACTTCTACCCTAGAAACTACTACTACCACAAACACCACGAGTGCTTCTTCTTCTACCACAAAACCTGTTATGCCTACCACCACCACGAGCGATCCTACTTCTACCACAGACACTACTACACCTACCACCACCACGAGCAATCCTACTTCTACCACAGAATCAACTACTCCTAACACCACCACAAGCGCTCCTGCTTCTACCACAGAAAGTACTACTCCTACCACCAGCACGAGCGCAACAACTTCTACTACAGACACTAATACACCTACAACCAAGATGAGTGCTCCTACTTCTACCACAGTCACCACTACTCCCACCAACACCACGAGCGCTCCTACTTCTACCACAGACAGTCCTACTCCTACCACCACCACGAGCGCTCCAACCTCTAAGGAAGTATCTAGTACTCTGAACACCACCACGAGCTCTCCTACTTCTACTAGAGAAACTACTACTACCAAGACCACGAACGCTCCTACTTCTTCCACAGACTGTGCAACTCCTACCACCACCAAGTGCGCTCCTACTTCTAACACAGAACATGCTGCTCCTACCACCACCACGAGCAAAACTACTTCTAACAGAGACCCTGCTACTCGTAACACCACCCTGAGAGCACCTACTTCTACCACAGGCACTGCAACTCCTACCACCACAATGAGCGCTCCTAATTCAACCACAGAAACTAAAACTCCCACCAGCACCACGAGTGCCCCTACTTCTACTACAGACACTAGTACTCCTACCACCAACAGGAACGCTCCTACTTCTACCACAGAAACTAATACCAATACCACAGGAAGGAGCACAACAACTTCTACCACAGACAGAACTATTCCTACCACCACCACGAGTTCCCGTACTTCTACCACAGACAATACTACTACCTCCACCACGAGCACAAGTACTTCTAGCACATAAACTACTACTCCTACCACCACCACGAGTGCAACTACTACTACCACTGACACTACTACTCCTACCACCACCACGAGTGCGCATATTTCTACGAAAGACTTTACTACTCCTACCTGCCCCACGATCACCAGTCCTTCAACCACAGAAACTACTACACCTACCACCAACAGAAGAACACCTCCTTGTACCACACACCCTGTTACTCCTACCACCACCAAGAGCACTCCTACTTCTACCACAGAAACTACTACTCCAACCACCACAACGAACACTCCTACTTCTACTGCAGAAAATACTGCTCCTATCACCACCACGAGCGAACTACATCTACCACAGACACTACTACTCCTAACACCATCACGAGCGCTCCTACTTCTACCACAGACACTATTACTCCAAGAAGCACCATGAGTGATCTCCTCCCTCTACCACAGACACTACTCCTCCTAACAACACAACAAGCGCTCCTACTTCTATCAAAGAAACTATTACCCTACCACCACCACGAGCGCTCGTACCTCTAACAAAGTATCTAGTACTCTGAACACCACCACGAGCTCTCCTACTTCTACTAGAGGAACTACTACTACCAAGACCACGAGCGCTCCTATTTCTTCCACAGACTGTGCAACTCCTACCACCACCAAGTGCGCTCCTACTTCTCACATAGAACATGCTGCTCCTACCACCACCACGAGCAAAACTACTTCTAACAGAGACCTGCTACTCGTAACACCACCCTGAGAGCACCTACTTCTACCACAGGCACGGCAACTCCTACCACCACAATGAGCACTCCTAATTCAACCACAGAAACAAAAACTCCCACCACCACCACGAGCGCCCCTACTTCTACTACAGACACTAGTACTCCTACCACCAACAGGAACGCTCCTACTTCTACCACAGGAACTACTACTAATACCACGGGAACGAGTACAACAACTTCTACCACAGACAGTACTATTGCTACCACCACCACGAGCTCTCCTACTTCTGCCACAGACACTACTACTCTTACCACCATCACGAGTGCAACTACTACTACCACTGAAACTACTATTCCTACCACCACCATGACTGCACATATGTCTACGAAAGTCATTACTACTCCTACCAACCACACGATCACCAGTCCTTCTACCACAGAAACTACTACTCCTACCTCCACCACAAGAGCACCTACTAGTTCCACAGACCCTGTGACTCCTACCACCACCAAGAGCACTCCTACTTCTACCACAGAAACCACTACTCCAACAACCACAACGAACACTGCTACTTCTACTGCAGAAACTACTGCTCCTACCACCACCACGAACGCACTACATCTACCACCGACACTACTATGCCTAACACCATCACGAGCGCTCCTACTTCTACCACAGACACTATTACTCCAAGAAACACCATGAGCTCTCCTCCCTCTACCATAGACACTACTCCTCCTACCAACACAACGAGCGCTCCTACTTCTATCAAAGAAACTACTACCCTACCACCAACATGAACGCTCCTACTTCTACCACAGAACATGCAACTCAGACCACCACCACAAGTGTTACTACTTCTACCACAATACCTGCTTCTCCTACCACCACCGCGAGTGGATCTTCTTGTACCCCAAAACCTTCTACTCCTACCAACACAACGAGAGCACCTACTTCTACCACAGGCCCTGCTACCTCTACCTCCATCACGAGAGATCCTATTTCTACAACAGAAACTACTACTCCTACCAACAGGAAGAGAGCTCCTACTTCTTCTACAGAAACTATTATTTCTACTACCACCACGAGCGCAACTACTTCTACCACAGACCGTACTACTCCTACCACCACCCCGAGTGTAAGTACTTCTACCACAAACACTACTGCTCTTACCACCACCACGAGTGCAAATACTTCTACCACAGACACTAGTGTTCCTACCACCAACACTGGTGCCAGTACTTCTACCACAGAAACTACTACTCCTACACCCACCACGAGCGCAACTACTTCTACCACAGACATTTCTACTGCTATCACAACCATGAGCCTCCTACTTCTATCAGAGACCGTGCAATTACTACCAGGAGGACTAGCGCTCTTCCTTCTAACACAGACACTACTACGCCTACCTCCATCACTAGCCCTCCTACTTCTACCACCATACCTGCTACTTCTACCACCACCATGAGCACAACTACTTCTACCACAGACACTACGACTCCTGTCACCACCACGAATGCTCATACAAATACGAAACAGAATACTACTCCTACCACCCCCACGAGAACCACTGCTTCTAACACAGACACTACTACTCTTACCACTATCACGAGAGAACCTATGTGTACCACAGACCCTGCTATTCCTATCACCACCACGAGCACTGCGACTTCTACCACAGAAACTACTACTCGTAACACCACCATGGGCGCTCATACTTCTACCAAAGACACTACTACACCTTCAACCACCACGAGCGCTCATACTTCTACCAAAGACATTATTACTCCTAGAACCACTACGACCACCACTACTGCTATCACAAACGCTACTAATCCTACCACAACCACGGGAGCACCTACTTCTACCACAGACCCTGATATTCCTACCAACACCCTGAGCGCTCCTACTTCTACCACAGAAACTACTACTACTACCACCAACACGAGCACTCCTATTTCTACCACGGAAACTACTAATTCTCCCTCCACCACGAGCACAGCTTCTACTACCACAGAGAACACTACTCTTACCACCACCACCAGTGCTCCTACTTCTACCACAGACACTACTACTCCAAGCACCTCCACGAGCACTCCTACATCTACCACAGACAGTACTACTCCTACCAACAAAATGAGCACTCCTACTTCTACCAAAGAAACTACTATCCTACCAGCACCATGAGCACTCCTACTTCTACCACAGAACATGCAACTCCAAGCACCACCACAGGCGATACTACTTCTAGCACAAAACCTGCTACTCCTACCACCACCACGAGTGCAACTACTTGTACCACAAAATATGCTACTCCTTCCAACACGATGAGAGCACCTAATTCTACCACAGGCCCTGCTACTCCTACCTCCATCACGAGCGATCATACTTCTACCCCAGAATCTACTGCTCCTACCACCAAGAGTGCTCCTACTTCTACCAAAGAAACTACTAGTTCTCCCACCCCCACGAGCACAACTACTTCTACCAGAGCACTACTACTCCTACCACCAGAACGAGAGCCACTACTTCTACCCTAGAAACTACTACTACCACAAACACCACGAGTGCTTCTTGTTCTACCACAAAACCTGTTATGCCTACCACCACCACGAGCGATCCTACTTCTACCACAGACACTACTACACCTACCACCACCACGAGCAATCCTACTTCTACCACAGAATCAACTACTCCTAACACCACCACGAGCGCTCCTGCTTCTACCACAGAAAGTACTACTCCTACCACCAGCACGAGCGCAACAACTTCTACTACAGACACTAATACACCTACAACCAAGATGAGTGCTCCTACTTCTACCACAGTCACCACTACTCCCACCAACACCACGAGCGCTCCTACTTCTACCACAGACAGTCCTACTCCTACCACCACCACGAGCGCTCCTACCTCTAAGGAAGTATCTAGTACTCTGAACACCACCACGAGCTCTCCTACTTCTACTAGAGAAACTACTACTACCAAGACCACGAACGCTCCTACTTCTTCCACAGACTGTGCAACTCCTACCACCACCAAGTGTGCTCCTACTTCTAACACAGAACATGCTGCTCCTACCACCACCACGAGCAAAACTACTTCTAACAGAGACCCTGCTACTCGTACCACCACGAGAGCACCTACTTCTACCACAGGCACGGCAACTCCTACCACCACAATGAGCGCTCCTAATTCAACCACAGAAACTAAAACTCCCACCAGCACCACGAGTGCCCCTACTTCTACTACAGACACTAGTACTCCTACCACCAACAGGAACGCTCCTACTTCTACCACAGAAACTACTACTAATACCACGGGAACGAGCACAACATCTTCTACCACAGACAGAACTATTCCTACCACCACCACGAGTTCCCGTACTTCTACCACAGACAATACTACTACCTCCACCAGGAGCACAAGTACTTCTAGCACACAAACTACTACTCCTACCAGCACCACGAGTGCAACTACTACTACCACTGACACAACTACTCCTACCACCACCACGAGTTCGCATATTTCTACGAAAGACTTTGCTACTCCTACCTGCCTCACGATCACCAGTCCTTCAACCACAGAAATTACTACACCTACCACCAACAGAAGAACACCTCCTTGTACCACAGACCCTGTTACTCCTACCACCACCAAGAGCACTCCTACTTCTACCACAGAAACTACTACTCCAACCACCACAACGAACACTCCTACTTCTACTGCAGAAAATACTGCTCCTATCACCACCACGAGCGAACTACATCTACCACAGACACTACTACTCCTTACACCATCACGAGCTCTCCTACTTCTACTAGAGGAACTACTACTACCAAGACCACGAGCGCTCCTATTTCTTCCACAGACTGTGCAACTCCTACCACCACCAAGTGCGCTCCTACTTCTCACACAGAACATGCTGCTCCTACCACCACCATGAGCAAAACTACTTCTAATAGAGACCCTGCTACTCGTAACACCACCCTGAGAGCACCTACTTCTACCACAGGCACTGCAACTCCTACCACCACAATGAGTGCTCCTAATTCAATCACAGAAACAAAAACTCCCACCAGCACCACGAGTGCCCCTACTTCTACTACAGACACTAGTACTCCTACCACAACCAGGAACGCTCCTACTTCTACCACAGGAAGTACTACTAATACCACGGGAACGAGCACAACAACTTCTACCACAGACAGTGCTATTCCTACCACCACCACGAGCTCTCCTACTTCTACCACAGACACTACTACTCCTACCACCACCACGAGTGCAACTACTACTACCACTGAAACTACTATTCCTACCACCACCATGAGTGCACATATGTCTACGAAAGTCATTACTACTACCAACCACACGATCACCAGTCCTTCTACCACAGAAACTACTACTCCTACCTCCACCACAAGAGCACCTACTTGTTCCACAGACCCTGTGACTCCTACCACCACCAAGAGCACTCCTACTTCTACCACAGAAACCACTACTCCAACAACCACAATGAACACTGCTACTTCTACTGCAGAAACTACTGCTCCTACCACCACCACGAGCGAACTACATCTACCACCAACACTACTATGCCTAACACCATCACGAGCGCTCCTACTTCTACCACAGACACTATTACTCCAAGAAACACCATGAGCTCTCCTCCCTCTACCATAGACACTACTCCTCCTACCAACACAACGAGCGCTCCTACTTCTATCAAAGAAACTACTACCCTACCACCACCATGAACGCTCCTACTTCTACCACAGAACATGCAACGCATACCACCACCACAAGTGTTACTACTTCTACCACAATACCTGCTTCTCCCACCACCACCGCGAGTGGATCTTCTTGTACCCCAAAACCTTCTACTCCTACCAACACAACGAGAGCACCGACTTCTACCACCGGCCCTGCTACCTCTACCTCCATCACGAGCGATTCTATTTCTACAACAGAAACTACTACTCCTACCAACAGGAAGAGAGCTCCTACTTCTTCTACAGAAACTACTATTCCTACTACCACCACGAGCGCAACTACTTCTACCACAGACCGTACTACTCCTACCACCACCCCGAGTGTAAGTACTTCTACCACAGACACTACTGCTCTTACCACCACCACGAGTGCAAATACTTCTACCACAGACACTAGTGTTCCTACCACCAACACTGGTGCCAGTACTTCTACCACAGAAACTACTACTCCTACACCCACCACGAGCGCAACTACTTCTACCACAGACATTTCTACTGCTATCACAACCATGAGCCTCCTACTTCTATCAGAGACCGTGCAATTACTACCAGGAGGACTAGCGCTCTTCCTTCTAACACAGACACTACTACGCCTACCTCCATCACTAGCCCTTCTACTTCTACCACCATACCTGCTACTTCTACCACCACCATGAGCACAACTACTTCTACCACAGACACTACGACTCCTGTCACCACCACAAATGCTCATACAAATACGAAAGAGAATACTACTCCTACCACCCCCACGAGAACCACTGCTTCTAACACAGACACTACTACTCTTACCACTATCACGAGAGAACCTATTTGTACCACAGACCCTGCTATTCCTATCACCACCACGAGCACTGCGACTTCTACCACAGAAACTACTACTCGTAACACCACCATGGGCGCTCATACTTCTACCAAAGACACTACTACACCTTCAACCACCACGAGCGCTCATACTTCTACCAAAGACATTATTACTCCTAGAACCACTACGATCACCACTACTGCTATCTCAAACGCTACTAATCCTATCACAACCACGGGAGCACCTACTTCTACCACAGACCCTGATATTCCTACCAACACCCTGAGCTCTCCTACTTCTACCACAGAAACTACTACTACTACCACCAACACGAGCACTCCTACTTCTACCACGGAAACTACTAATTCTCCCTCCACCACGAGCACAGCTTCTACTACCACAGACAATACTACTCTTACAACCACCACCAGTGCTCCTACTTCTACCACAGAAACTACTACTACTACCACCAACACGAGCACTCCTACTTCTACCACGGAAACTACTAATTCTCCCTCCACCACGAGCACAGCTTCTACTACCACAGACAATACTACTCTTACAACCACCACCAGTGCTCCTACTTCTACCACAGACACTACTACTCCAAGCACCTCCACGAGCACTCCTACATCTACCACAGACACTACTACTCCTACCAACAAAATGAGAACTCCTTCTTCTACCAAAGAAACTACTACCCTACCACCACCATGAGCACTCCTACTTCTACCACAGAACATCCAACTCCAAGCACCACCACAGGCGATGCTACTTCTAGCACAAAACCTGCTACTCCTACCACCACCACGAGTGCAACTACTTGTACCACAAAATATGCTACTCCTTCCAACACGACGAGAGCACCTACTTCTACCACAGGCCCTGCTACTCCTACCTCCATCACAAGCGATCATACTTCTACCCCAGAATCTACTGCTCCTACCACCAAGAGTGCTCCTACTTCCACCACAGAAACTGCTAGTTCTCCCACCCCCACGAGCACAACTACTTCTATCAGAGCACTACTACTCCTACCACCAGAACGAGAGCCACTACTTCTACCCTAGAAACTACTACTACCACAAACACCACGAGTGCTTCTTCTTCTACCACAAAACCTGTTATGCCTACCACCACCACGAGCGATCCTACTTCTACCACAGACACTACTACACCTACCACCACCACGAGCAATCCTACTTCTACCACAGAATCAACTACTCCTAACACCACCACAAGCGCTCCTGCTTCTACCACAGAAAGTACTACTCCTACCACCAGCACGAGCGCAACAACTTCTACTACAGACACTAATACACCTACAACCAAGATGAGTGCTCCTACTTCTACCACAGTCACCACTACTCCCACCAACACCACGAGCGCTCCTACTTCTACCACAGACAGTCCTACTCCTACCACCACCACGAGCGCTCCAACCTCTAAGGAAGTATCTAGTACTCTGAACACCACCACGAGCTCTCCTACTTCTACTAGAGAAACTACTACTACCAAGACCACGAACGCTCCTACTTCTTCCACAGACTGTGCAACTCCTACCACCACCAAGTGCGCTCCTACTTCTAACACAGAACATGCTGCTCCTACCACCACCACGAGCAAAACTACTTCTAACAGAGACCCTGCTACTCGTAACACCACCCTGAGAGCACCTACTTCTACCACAGGCACTGCAACTCCTACCACCACAATGAGCGCTCCTAATTCAACCACAGAAACTAAAACTCCCACCAGCACCACGAGTGCCCCTACTTCTACTACAGACACTAGTACTCCTACCACCAACAGGAACGCTCCTACTTCTACCACAGAAACTAATACCAATACCACAGGAAGGAGCACAACAACTTCTACCACAGACAGAACTATTCCTACCACCACCACGAGTTCCCGTACTTCTACCACAGACAATACTACTACCTCCACCACGAGCACAAGTACTTCTAGCACATAAACTACTACTCCTACCACCACCACGAGTGCAACTACTACTACCACTGACACTACTACTCCTACCACCACCACGAGTGCGCATATTTCTACGAAAGACTTTACTACTCCTACCTGCCCCACGATCACCAGTCCTTCAACCACAGAAACTACTACACCTACCACCAACAGAAGAACACCTCCTTGTACCACACACCCTGTTACTCCTACCACCACCAAGAGCACTCCTACTTCTACCACAGAAACTACTACTCCAACCACCACAACGAACACTCCTACTTCTACTGCAGAAAATACTGCTCCTATCACCACCACGAGCGAACTACATCTACCACAGACACTACTACTCCTAACACCATCACGAGCGCTCCTACTTCTACCACAGACACTATTACTCCAAGAAGCACCATGAGTGATCTCCTCCCTCTACCACAGACACTACTCCTCCTAACAACACAACAAGCGCTCCTACTTCTATCAAAGAAACTATTACCCTACCACCACCACGAGCGCTCGTACCTCTAACAAAGTATCTAGTACTCTGAACACCACCACGAGCTCTCCTACTTCTACTAGAGGAACTACTACTACCAAGACCACGAGCGCTCCTATTTCTTCCACAGACTGTGCAACTCCTACCACCACCAAGTGCGCTCCTACTTCTCACACAGAACATGCTGCTCCTACCACCACCACGAGCAAAACTACTTCTAACAGAGACCTGCTACTCGTAACACCACCCTGAGAGCACCTACTTCTACCACAGGCACGGCAACACCTACCACCACAATGAGCGCTCCTAATTCAACCACAGAAACAAAAACTCCCACCACCACCACGAGCGCCCCTACTTCTACTACAGACACTAGTACTCCTACCACCAACAGGAACGCTCCTACTTCTACCACAGGAACTACTACTAATACCACGGGAACGAGTACAACAACTTCTACCACAGACAGTACTATTGCTACCACCACCACGAGCTCTCCTACTTCTGCCACAGACACTACTACTCTTACCACCATCACGAGTGCAACTACTACTACCACTGAAACTACTATTCCTACCACCACCATGACTGCACATATGTCTACGAAAGTCATTACTACTCCTACCAACCACACGATCACCAGTCCTTCTACCACAGAAACTACTACTCCTACCTCCACCACAAGAGCACCTACTAGTTCCACAGACCCTGTGACTCCTACCACCACCAAGAGCACTCCTACTTCTACCACAGAAACCACTACTCCAACCACCACAACGAACACTGCTACTTCTACTGCAGAAACTACTGCTCCTACCACCACCACGAACGAACTACATCTACCACCGACACTACTATGCCTAACACCATCACGAGCGCTCCTACTTCTACCACAGACACTATTACTCCAAGAAACACCATGAGCTCTCCTCCCTCTACCATAGACACTACTCCTCCTACCAACACAACGAGCGCTCCTACTTCTATCAAAGAAACTACTACCCTACCACCAACATGAACGCTCCTACTTCTACCACAGAACATGCAACTCAGACCACCACCACAAGTGTTACTACTTCTACCACAATACCTGCTTCTCCTACCACCACCGCGAGTGGATCTTCTTGTACCCCAAAACCTTCTACTCCTACCAACACAACGAGAGCACCTACTTCTACCACAGGCCCTGCTACCTCTACCTCCATCACGAGAGATCCTATTTCTACAACAGAAACTACTACTCCTACCAACAGGAAGAGAGCTCCTACTTCTTCTACAGAAACTATTATTTCTACTACCACCACGAGCGCAACTACTTCTACCACAGACCGTACTACTCCTACCACCACCCCGAGTGTAAGTACTTCTACCACAAACACTACTGCTCTTACCACCACCACGAGTGCAAATACTTCTACCACAGACACTAGTGTTCCTACCACCAACACTGGTGCCAGTACTTCTACCACAGAAACTACTACTCCTACACCCACCACGAGCGCAACTACTTCTACCACAGACATTTCTACTGCTATCACAACCATGAGCCTCCTACTTCTATCAGAGACCGTGCAATTACTACCAGGAGGACTAGCGCTCTTCCTTCTAACACAGACACTACTACGCCTACCTCCATCACTAGCCCTCCTACTTCTACCACCATACCTGCTACTTCTACCACCACCATGAGCACAACTACTTCTACCACAGACACTACGACTCCTGTCACCACCACGAATGCTCATACAAATACGAAACAGAATACTACTCCTACCACCCCCACGAGAACCACTGCTTCTAACACAGACACTACTACTCTTACCACTATCACGAGAGAACCTATGTGTACCACAGACCCTGCTATTCCTATCACCACCACGAGCACTGCGACTTCTACCACAGAAACTACTACTCGTAACACCACCATGGGCGCTCATACTTCTACCAAAGACACTACTACACCTTCAACCACCACGAGCGCTCATACTTCTACCAAAGACATTATTACTCCTAGAACCACTACGACCACCACTACTGCTATCACAAACGCTACTAATCCTACCACAACCACGGGAGCACCTACTTCTACCACAGACCCTGATATTCCTACCAACACCCTGAGCGCTCCTACTTCTACCACAGAAACTACTACTACTACCACCAACACGAGCACTCCTATTTCTACCACGGAAACTACTAATTCTCCCTCCACCACGAGCACAGCTTCTACTACCACAGAGAACACTACTCTTACCACCACCACCAGTGCTCCTACTTCTACCACAGACACTACTACTCCAAGCACCTCCACGAGCACTCCTACATCTACCACAGACAGTACTACTCCTACCAACAAAATGAGCACTCCTACTTCTACCAAAGAAACTACTATCCTACCAGCACCATGAGCACTCCTACTTCTACCACAGAACATGCAACTCCAAGCACCACCACAGGCGATACTACTTCTAGCACAAAACCTGCTACTCCTACCACCACCACGAGTGCAACTACTTGTACCACAAAATATGCTACTCCTTCCAACACGATGAGAGCACCTAATTCTACCACAGGCCCTGCTACTCCTACCTCCATCACGAGCGATCATACTTCTACCCCAGAATCTACTGCTCCTACCACCAAGAGTGCTCCTACTTCTACCAAAGAAACTACTAGTTCTCCCACCCCCACGAGCACAACTACTTCTACCAGAGCACTACTACTCCTACCACCAGAACGAGAGCCACTACTTCTACCCTAGAAACTACTACTACCACAAACACCACGAGTGCTTCTTGTTCTACCACAAAACCTGTTATGCCTACCACCACCACGAGCGATCCTACTTCTACCACAGACACTACTACACCTACCACCACCACGAGCAATCCTACTTCTACCACAGAATCAACTACTCCTAACACCACCACGAGCGCTCCTGCTTCTACCACAGAAAGTACTACTCCTACCACCAGCACGAGCGCAACAACTTCTACTACAGACACTAATACACCTACAACCAAGATGAGTGCTCCTACT
This sequence comes from Balaenoptera ricei, assembly GCF_028023285.1. Taxonomy (NCBI): domain Eukaryota; kingdom Metazoa; phylum Chordata; class Mammalia; order Artiodactyla; family Balaenopteridae; genus Balaenoptera; species Balaenoptera ricei. Next base: position 80,614,748 of record NC_082654.1, read on the forward strand.
TCTACCACAGTCACCACTACTCCCACCAACACCACGAGCGCTCCTACTTCTACCACAGACAGTCCTACTCCTACCACCACCACGAGCGCTCCTACCTCTAAGGAAGTATCTAGTACTCTGAACACCACCACGAGCTCTCCTACTTCTACTAGAGAAACTACTACTACCAAGACCACGAACGCTCCTACTTCTTCCACAGACTGTGCAACTCCTACCACCACCAAGTGTGCTCCTACTTCTAACACAGAACATGCTGCTCCTACCACCACCACGAGCAAAACTACTTCTAACAGAGACCCTGCTACTCGTACCACCACGAGAGCACCTACTTCTACCACAGGCACGGCAACTCCTACCACCACAATGAGCGCTCCTAATTCAACCACAGAAACTAAAACACCCACCAGCACCACGAGCGCCCCTACTTCTAGTACAGACTCTAGTACTCCTACCACCAACAAGAACGCTCCTACTTCTACCACAGAAACTACTACTAATACCACGGGAACGAGCACAACATCTTCTACCACAGACAGAACTATTCCTACCACCACCACGAGTTCCCGTACTTCTACCACAGACAATACTACTACCTCCACCAGGAGCACAAGTACTTCTAGCACACAAACTACTACTCCTACCAGCACCACGAGTGCAACTACTACTACCACTGACACAACTACTCCTACCACCACCACGAGTTCGCATATTTCTACGAAAGACTTTGCTACTCCTACCTGCCTCACGATCACCAGTCCTTCAACCACAGAAATTACTACACCTATCACCAACAGAAGAACACCTCCTTGTACCACAGACCCTGTTACTCCTACCACCACCAAGAGCACTCCTACTTCTACCACAGAAACTACTACTCCAACCACCACAACGAACACTCCTACTTCTACTGCAGAAAATACTGCTCCTATCACCACCACGAGCGAACTACATCTACCACAGACACTACTACTCCTTACACCATCACGAGCTCTCCTACTTCTACTAGAGGAACTACTACTACCAAGACCACGAGCGCTCCTATTTCTTCCACAGACTGTGCAACTCCTACCACCACCAAGGGCGCTCCTACTTCTCACACAGAACATGCTGCTCCTACCACCACCATGAGCAAAACTACTTCTAATAGAGACCCTGCTACTCGTAACACCACCCTGAGAGCACCTACTTCTACCACAGGCACTGCAACTCCTACCACCACAATGAGTGCTCCTAATTCAATCACAGAAACAAAAACTCCCACCAGCACCACGAGTGCCCCTACTTCTACTACAGACACTAGTACTCCTACCACAACCAGGAACGCTCCTACTTCTACCACAGGAAGTACTACTAATACCACGGGAACGAGCACAACAACTTCTACCACAGACAGTGCTATTCCTACCACCACCACGAGCTCTCCTACTTCTACCACAGACACTACTACTCCTACCACCACCACGAGTGCAACTACTACTACCACTGAAACTACTATTCCTACCACCACCATGAGTGCACATATGTCTACGAAAGTCATTACTACTACCAACCACACGATCACCAGTCCTTCTACCACAGAAACTACTACTCCTACCTCCACCACAAGAGCACCTACTTGTTCCACAGACCCTGTGACTCCTACCACCACCAAGAGCACTCCTACTTCTACCACAGAAACCACTACTCCAACAACCACAATGAACACTGCTACTTCTACTGCAGAAACTACTGCTCCTACCACCACCACGAGCGAACTACATCTACCACCAACACTACTATGCCTAACACCATCACGAGCGCTCCTACTTCTACCACAGACACTATTACTCCAAGAAACACCATGAGCTCTCCTCCCTCTACCATAGACACTACTCCTCCTACCAACACAACGAGCGCTCCTACTTCTATCAAAGAAACTACTACCCTACCACCACCATGAACGCTCCTACTTCTACCACAGAACATGCAACGCATACCACCACCACAAGTGTTACTACTTCTACCACAATACCTGCTTCTCCCACCACCACCGCGAGTGGATCTTCTTGTACCCCAAAACCTTCTACTCCTACCAACACAACGAGAGCACCGACTTCTACCACCGGCCCTGCTACCTCTACCTCCATCACGAGCGATTCTATTTCTACAACAGAAACTACTACTCCTACCAACAGGAAGAGAGCTCCTACTTCTTCTACAGAAACTACTATTCCTACTACCACCACGAGCGCAACTACTTCTACCACAGACCGTACTACTCCTACCACCACCCCGAGTGTAAGTACTTCTACCACAGACACTACTGCTCTTACCACCACCACGAGTGCAAATACTTCTACCACAGACACTAGTGTTCCTACCACCAACACTGGTGCCAGTACTTCTACCACAGAAACTACTACTCCTACACCCACCACGAGCGCAACTACTTCTACCACAGACATTTCTACTGCTATCACAACCATGAGCCTCCTACTTCTATCAGAGACCGTGCAATTACTACCAGGAGGACTAGCGCTCTTCCTTCTAACACAGACACTACTACGCCTACCTCCATCACTAGCCCTTCTACTTCTACCACCATACCTGCTACTTCTACCACCACCATGAGCACAACTACTTCTACCACAGACACTACGACTCCTGTCACCACCACAAATGCTCATACAAATACGAAAGAGAATACTACTCCTACCACCCCCACGAGAACCACTGCTTCTAACACAGACACTACTACTCTTACCACTATCACGAGAGAACCTATTTGTACCACAGACCCTGCTATTCCTATCACCACCACGAGCACTGCGACTTCTACCACAGAAACTACTACTCGTAACACCACCATGGGCGCTCATACTTCTACCAAAGACACTACTACACCTTCAACCACCACGAGCGCTCATACTTCTACCAAAGACATTATTACTCCTAGAACCACTACGATCACCACTACTGCTATCTCAAACGCTACTAATCCTATCACAACCACGGGAGCACCTACTTCTACCACAGACCCTGATATTCCTACCAACACCCTGAGCTCTCCTACTTCTACCACAGAAACTACTACTACTACCACCAACACGAGCACTCCTACTTCTACCACGGAAACTACTAATTCTCCCTCCACCACGAGCACAGCTTCTACTACCACAGACAATACTACTCTTACAACCACCACCAGTGCTCCTACTTCTACCACAGAAACTACTACTACTACCACCAACACGAGCACTCCTACTTCTACCACGGAAACTACTAATTCTCCCTCCACCACGAGCACAGCTTCTACTACCACAGACAATACTACTCTTACAACCACCACCAGTGCTCCTACTTCTACCACAGACACTACTACTCCAAGCACCTCCACGAGCACTCCTACATCTACCACAGACACTACTACTCCTACCAACAAAATGAGAACTCCTTCTTCTACCAAAGAAACTACTACCCTACCACCACCATGAGCACTCCTACTTCTACCACAGAACATCCAACTCCAAGCACCACCACAGGCGATACTACTTCTAGCACAAAACCTGCTACTCCTACCACCACCACGAGTGCAACTACTTGTACCACAAAATATGCTACTCCTTCCAACACGACGAGAGCACCTACTTCTACCACAGGCCCTGCTACTCCTACCTCCATCACGAGCGATCATACTTCTACCCCAGAATCTACTGCTCCTACCACCAAGAGTGCTCCTACTTCCACCACAGAAACTGCTAGTTCTCCCACCCCCACGAGCACAACTACTTCTATCAGAGCACTACTACTCCTACCACCAGAACGAGAGCCACTACTTCTACCCTAGAAACTACTACTACCACAAACACCACGAGTGCTTCTTCTTCTACCACAAAACCTGTTATGCCTACCACCACCACGAGCGATCCTACTTCTACCACAGACACTACTACACCTACCACCACCACGAGCAATCCTACTTCTACCACAGAATCAACTACTCCTAACACCACCACAAGCGCTCCTGCTTCTACCACAGAAAGTACTACTCCTACCACCAGCACGAGCGCAACAACTTCTACTACAGACACTAATACACCTACAACCAAGATGAGTGCTCCTACTTCTACCACAGTCACCACTACTCCCACCAACACCACGAGCGCTCCTACTTCTACCACAGACAGTCCTACTCCTACCACCACCACGAGCGCTCCAACCTCTAAGGAAGTATCTAGTACTCTGAACACCACCACGAGCTCTCCTACTTCTACTAGAGAAACTACTACTACCAAGACCACGAACGCTCCTACTTCTTCCACAGACTGTGCAACTCCTACCACCACCAAGTGCGCTCCTACTTCTAACACAGAACATGCTGCTCCTACCACCACCACGAGCAAAACTACTTCTAACAGAGACCCTGCTACTCGTAACACCACCCTGAGAGCACCTACTTCTACCACAGGCACTGCAACTCCTACCACCACAATGAGCGCTCCTAATTCAACCACAGAAACTAAAACTCCCACCAGCACCACGAGTGCCCCTACTTCTACTACAGACACTAGTACTCCTACCACCAACAGGAACGCTCCTACTTCTACCACAGAAACTAATACCAATACCACAGGAAGGAGCACAACAACTTCTACCACAGACAGAACTATTCCTACCACCACCACGAGTTCCCGTACTTCTACCACAGACAATACTACTACCTCCACCACGAGCACAAGTACTTCTAGCACATAAACTACTACTCCTACCACCACCACGAGTGCAACTACTACTACCACTGACACTACTACTCCTACCACCACCACGAGTGCGCATATTTCTACGAAAGACTTTACTACTCCTACCTGCCCCACGATCACCAGTCCTTCAACCACAGAAACTACTACACCTACCACCAACAGAAGAACACCTCCTTGTACCACACACCCTGTTACTCCTACCACCACCAAGAGCACTCCTACTTCTACCACAGAAACTACTACTCCAACCACCACAACGAACACTCCTACTTCTACTGCAGAAAATACTGCTCCTATCACCACCACGAGCGAACTACATCTACCACAGACACTACTACTCCTAACACCATCACGAGCGCTCCTACTTCTACCACAGACACTATTACTCCAAGAAGCACCATGAGTGATCTCCTCCCTCTACCACAGACACTACTCCTCCTAACAACACAACAAGCGCTCCTACTTCTATCAAAGAAACTATTACCCTACCACCACCACGAGCGCTCGTACCTCTAACAAAGTATCTAGTACTCTGAACACCACCACGAGCTCTCCTACTTCTACTAGAGGAACTACTACTACCAAGACCACGAGCGCTCCTATTTCTTCCACAGACTGTGCAACTCCTACCACCACCAAGTGCGCTCCTACTTCTCACACAGAACATGCTGCTCCTACCACCACCACGAGCAAAACTACTTCTAACAGAGACCTGCTACTCGTAACACCACCCTGAGAGCACCTACTTCTACCACAGGCACGGCAACACCTACCACCACAATGAGCGCTCCTAATTCAACCACAGAAACAAAAACTCCCACCACCACCACGAGCGCCCCTACTTCTACTACAGACACTAGTACTCCTACCACCAACAGGAACGCTCCTACTTCTACCACAGGAACTACTACTAATACCACGGGAACGAGTACAACAACTTCTACCACAGACAGTACTATTGCTACCACCACCACGAGCTCTCCTACTTCTGCCACAGACACTACTACTCTTACCACCATCACGAGTGCAACTACTACTACCACTGAAACTACTATTCCTACCACCACCATGACTGCACATATGTCTACGAAAGTCATTACTACTCCTACCAACCACACGATCACCAGTCCTTCTACCACAGAAACTACTACTCCTACCTCCACCACAAGAGCACCTACTAGTTCCACAGACCCTGTGACTCCTACCACCACCAAGAGCACTCCTACTTCTACCACAGAAACCACTACTCCAACCACCACAACGAACACTGCTACTTCTACTGCAGAAACTACTGCTCCTACCACCACCACGAACGAACTACATCTACCACCGACACTACTATGCCTAACACCATCACGAGCGCTCCTACTTCTACCACAGACACTATTACTCCAAGAAACACCATGAGCTCTCCTCCCTCTACCATAGACACTACTCCTCCTACCAACACAACGAGCGCTCCTACTTCTATCAAAGAAACTACTACCCTACCACCAACATGAACGCTCCTACTTCTACCACAGAACATGCAACTCAGACCACCACCACAAGTGTTACTACTTCTACCACAATACCTGCTTCTCCTACCACCACCGCGAGTGGATCTTCTTGTACCCCAAAACCTTCTACTCCTACCAACACAACGAGAGCACCTACTTCTACCACAGGCCCTGCTACCTCTACCTCCATCACGAGAGATCCTATTTCTACAACAGAAACTACTACTCCTACCAACAGGAAGAGAGCTCCTACTTCTTCTACAGAAACTATTATTTCTACTACCACCACGAGCGCAACTACTTCTACCACAGACCGTACTACTCCTACCACCACCCCGAGTGTAAGTACTTCTACCACAAACACTACTGCTCTTACCACCACCACGAGTGCAAATACTTCTACCACAGACACTAGTGTTCCTACCACCAACACTGGTGCCAGTACTTCTACCACAGAAACTACTACTCCTACACCCACCACGAGCGCAACTACTTCTACCACAGACATTTCTACTGCTATCACAACCATGAGCCTCCTACTTCTATCAGAGACCGTGCAATTACTACCAGGAGGACTAGCGCTCTTCCTTCTAACACAGACACTACTACGCCTACCTCCATCACTAGCCCTCCTACTTCTACCACCATACCTGCTACTTCTACCACCACCATGAGCACAACTACTTCTACCACAGACACTACGACTCCTGTCACCACCACGAATGCTCATACAAATACGAAACAGAATACTACTCCTACCACCCCCACGAGAACCACTGCTTCTAACACAGACACTACTACTCTTACCACTATCACGAGAGAACCTATGTGTACCACAGACCCTGCTATTCCTATCACCACCACGAGCACTGCGACTTCTACCACAGAAACTACTACTCGTAACACCACCATGGGCGCTCATACTTCTACCAAAGACACTACTACACCTTCAACCACCACGAGCGCTCATACTTCTACCAAAGACATTATTACTCCTAGAACCACTACGACCACCACTACTGCTATCACAAACGCTACTAATCCTACCACAACCACGGGAGCACCTACTTCTACCACAGACCCTGATATTCCTACCAACACCCTGAGCGCTCCTACTTCTACCACAGAAACTACTACTACTACCACCAACACGAGCACTCCTATTTCTACCACGGAAACTACTAATTCTCCCTCCACCACGAGCACAGCTTCTACTACCACAGAGAACACTACTCTTACCACCACCACCAGTGCTCCTACTTCTACCACAGACACTACTACTCCAAGCACCTCCACGAGCACTCCTACATCTACCACAGACACTACTACTCCTACCAACAAAATGAGCACTCCTACTTCTACCAAAGAAACTACTATCCTACCAGCACCATGAGCACTCCTACTTCTACCACAGAACATGCAACTCCAAGCACCACCACAGGCGATACTACTTCTAGCACAAAACCTGCTACTCCTACCACCACCACGAGTGCAACTACTTGTACCACAAAATATGCTACTCCTTCCAACACGATGAGAGCACCTAATTCTACCACAGGCCCTGCTACTCCTACCTCCATCACGAGCGATCATACTTCTACCCCAGAATCTACTGCTCCTACCACCAAGAGTGCTCCTACTTCTACCAAAGAAACTACTAGTTCTCCCACCCCCACGAGCACAACTACTTCTACCAGAGCACTACTACTCCTACCACCAGAACGAGAGCCACTACTTCTACCCTAGAAACTACTACTACCACAAACACCACGAGTGCTTCTTCTTCTACCACAAAACCTGTTATGCCTACCACCACCACGAGCGATCCTACTTCTACCACAGACACTACTACACCTACCACCACCACGAGCAATCCTACTTCTACCACAGAATCAACTACTCCTAACACCACCACGAGCGCTCCTGCTTCTACCACAGAAAGTACTACTCCTACCACCAGCACGAGCGCAACAACTTCTACTACAGACACTAATACACCTACAACCAAGATGAGTGCTCCTACTTCTACCACAGTCACCACTACTCCCACCAACACCACGAGCGCTCCTACTTCTACCACAGACAGTCCTACTCCTACCACCACCACGAGCGCTCCTACCTCTAAGGAAGTATCTAGTACTCTGAACACCACCACGAGCTCTCCTACTTCTACTAGAGAAACTACTACTACCAAGACCACGAACGCTCCTACTTCTTCCACAGACTGTGCAACTCCTACCACCACCAAGTGTGCTCCTACTTCTAACACAGAACATGCTGCTCCTACCACCACCACGAGCAAAACTACTTCTAACAGAGACCCTGCTACTCGTACCACCACGAGAGCACCTACTTCTACCACAGGCACGGCAACTCCTACCACCACAATGAGCGCTCCTAATTCAACCACAGAAACTAAAACACCCACCAGCACCACGAGCGCCCCTACTTCTAGTACAGACTCTAGTACTCCTACCACCAACAGGAACGCTCCTACTTCTACCACAGAAACTACTACTAATACCACGGGAACGAGCACAACATCTTCTACCACAGACAGAACTATTCCTACCACCACCACGAGTTCCCGTACTTCTACCACAGACAATACTACTACCTCCACCAGGAGCACAAGTACTTCTAGCACACAAACTACTACTCCTACCAGCACCACGAGTGCAACTACTACTACCACTGACACAACTACTCCTACCACCACCACGAGTTCGCATATTTCTACGAAAGACTTTGCTACTCCTACCTGCCTCACGATCACCAGTCCTTCAACCACAGAAATTACTACACCTACCACCAACAGAAGAACACCTCCTTGTACCACAGACCCTGTTACTCCTACCACCACCAAGAGCACTCCTACTTCTACCACAGAAACTACTACTCCAACCACCACAACGAACACTCCTACTTCTACTGCAGAAAATACTGCTCCTATCACCACCACGAGCGAACTACATCTACCACAGACACTACTACTCCTTACACCATCACGAGCTCTCCTACTTCTACTAGAGGAACTACTACTACCAAGACCACGAGCGCTCCTATTTCTTCCACAGACTGTGCAACTCCTACCACCACCAAGTGCGCTCCTACTTCTCACACAGAACATGCTGCTCCTACCACCACCATGAGCAAAACTACTTCTAATAGAGACCCTGCTACTCGTAACACCACCCTGAGAGCACCTACTTCTACCACAGGCACTGCAACTCCTACCACCACAATGAGTGCTCCTAATTCAATCACAGAAACAAAAACTCCCACCAGCACCACGAGTGCCCCTACTTCTACTACAGACACTAGTACTCCTACCACAACCAGGAACGCTCCTACTTCTACCACAGGAAGTACTACTAATACCACGGGAACGAGCACAACAACTTCTACCACAGACAGTGCTATTCCTACCACCACCACGAGCTCTCCTACTTCTACCACAGACACTACTACTCCTACCACCACCACGAGTGCAACTACTACTACCACTGAAACTACTATTCCTACCACCACCATGAGTGCACATATGTCTACGAAAGTCATTACTACTACCAACCACACGATCACCAGTCCTTCTACCACAGAAACTACTACTCCTACCTCCACCACAAGAGCACCTACTTGTTCCACAGACCCTGTGACTCCTACCACCACCAAGAGCACTCCTACTTCTACCACAGAAACCACTACTCCAACAACCACAATGAACACTGCTACTTCTACTGCAGAAACTACTGCTCCTACCACCACCACGAGCGAACTACATCTACCACCAACACTACTATGCCTAACACCATCACGAGCGCTCCTACTTCTACCACAGACACTATTACTCCAAGAAACACCATGAGCTCTCCTCCCTCTACCATAGACACTACTCCTCCTACCAACACAACGAGCGCTCCTACTTCTATCAAAGAAACTACTACCCTACCACCACCATGAACGCTCCTACTTCTACCACAGAACATGCAACGCATACCACCACCACAAGTGTTACTACTTCTACCACAATACCTGCTTCTCCCACCACCACCGCGAGTGGATCTTCTTGTACCCCAAAACCTTCTACTCCTACCAACACAACGAGAGCACCTACTTCTACCACCGGCCCTGCTACCTCTACCTCCATCACGAGCGATTCTATTTCTACAACAGAAACTACTACTCCTACCAACAGGAAGAGAGCTCCTACTTCTTCTACAGAAACTACTATTCCTACTACCACCACGAGCGCAACTACTTCTACCACAGACCGTACTACTCCTACCACCACCCCGAGTGTAAGTACTTCTACCACAGACACTACTGCTCTTACCACCACCACGAGTGCAAATACTTCTACCACAGACACTAGTGTTCCTACCACCAACACTGGTGCCAGTACTTCTACCACAGAAACTACTACTCCTACACCCACCACGAGCGCAACTACTTCTACCACAGACATTTCTACTGCTATCACAACCATGAGCCTCCTACTTCTATCAGAGACCGTGCAATTACTACCAGGAGGACTAGCGCTCTTCCTTCTAACACAGACACTACTACGCCTACCTCCATCACTAGCCCTTCTACTTCTACCACCATACCTGCTACTTCTACCACCACCATGAGCACAACTACTTCTACCACAGACACTACGACTCCTGTCACCACCACAAATGCTCATACAAATACGAAAGAGAATACTACTCCTACCACCCCCACGAGAACCACTGCTTCTAACACAGACACTACTACTCTTACCACTATCACGAGAGAACCTATTTGTACCACAGACCCTGCTATTCCTATCACCACCACGAGCACTGCGACTTCTACCACAGAAACTACTACTCGTAACACCACCATGGGCGCTCATACTTCTACCAAAGACACTACTACACCTTCAACCACCACGAGCGCTCATACTTCTACCAAAGACATTATTACTCCTAGAACCACTACGATCACCACTACTGCTATCTCAAACGCTACTAATCCTATCACAACCACGGGAGCACCTACTTCTACCACAGACCCTGATATTCCTACCAACACCCTGAGCTCTCCTACTTCTACCACAGAAACTACTACTACTACCACCAACACGAGCACTCCTACTTCTACCACGGAAACTACTAATTCTCCCTCCACCACGAGCACAGCTTCTACTACCACAGACAATACTACTCTTACAACCACCACCAGTGCTCCTACTTCTACCACAGAAACTACTACTACTACCACCAACACGAGCACTCCTACTTCTACCACGGAAACTACTAATTCTCCCTCCACCACGAGCACAGCTTCTACTACCACAGACAATACTACTCTTACAACCACCACCAGTGCTCCTACTTCTACCACAGACACTACTACTCCAAGCACCTCCACGAGCACTCCTACATCTACCACAGACACTACTACTCCTACCAACAAAATGAGAACTCCTTCTTCTACCAAAGAAACTACTACCCTACCACCACCATGAGCACTCCTACTTCTACCACAGAACATCCAACTCCAAGCACCACCACAGGCGATGCTACTTCTAGCACAAAACCTGCTACTCCTACCACCACCACGAGTGCAACTACTTGTACCACAAAATATGCTACTCCTTCCAACACGACGAGAGCACCTACTTCTACCACAGGCCCTGCTACTCCTACCTCCATCACAAGCGATCATACTTCTACCCCAGAATCTACTGCTCCTACCACCAAGAGTGCTCCTACTTCCACCACAGAAACTGCTAGTTCTCCCACCCCCACGAGCACAACTACTTCTATCAGAGCACTACTACTCCTACCACCAGAACGAGAGCCACTACTTCTACCCTAGAAACTACTACTACCACAAACACCACGAGTGCTTCTTCTTCTACCACAAAACCTGTTATGCCTACCACCACCACGAGCGATCCTACTTCTACCACAGACACTACTACACCTACCACCACCACGAGCAATCCTACTTCTACCACAGAATCAACTACTCCTAACACCACCACAAGCGCTCCTGCTTCTACCACAGAAAGTACTACTCCTACCACCAGCACGAGCGCAACAACTTCTACTACAGACACTAATACACCTACAACCAAGATGAGTGCTCCTACTTCTACCACAGTCACCACTACTCCCACCAACACCACGAGCGCTCCTACTTCTACCACAGACAGTCCTACTCCTACCACCACCACGAGCGCTCCAACCTCTAAGGAAGTATCTAGTACTCTGAACACCACCACGAGCTCTCCTACTTCTACTAGAGAAACTACTACTACCAAGACCACGAACGCTCCTACTTCTTCCACAGACTGTGCAACTCCTACCACCACCAAGTGCGCTCCTACTTCTAACACAGAACATGCTGCTCCTACCACCACCACGAGCAAAACTACTTCTAACAGAGACCCTGCTACTCGTAACACCACCCTGAGAGCACCTACTTCTACCACAGGCACTGCAACTCCTACCACCACAATGAGCGCTCCTAATTCAACCACAGAAACTAAAACTCCCACCAGCACCACGAGTGCCCCTACTTCTACTACAGACACTAGTACTCCTACCACCAACAGGAACGCTCCTACTTCTACCACAGAAACTAATACCAATACCACAGGAAGGAGCACAACAACTTCTACCACAGACAGAACTATTCCTACCACCACCACGAGTTCCCGTACTTCTACCACAGACAATACTACTACCTCCACCACGAGCACAAGTACTTCTACCACACAAACTACTACTCCTACCACCACCACGAGTGCAACTACTACTACCACTGACACAACTACTCCTACCACCACCACGAGTTCGCATATTTCTACGAAAGACTTTGCTACTCCTACCTGCCTCACGATCACCAGTCCTTCAACCACAGAAATTACTACACCTACCACCAACAGAAGAACACCTCCTTGTACCACAGACCCTGTTACTCCTACCACCACCAAGAGCACTCCTACTTCTACCACAGAAACTACTACTCCAACCACCACAACGAACACTCCTACTTCTACTGCAGAAAATACTGCTCCTATCACCACCACGAGCGAACTACATCTACCACAGACACTACTACTCCTTACACCATCACGAGCTCTCCTACTTCTACTAGAGGAACTACTACTACCAAGACCACGAGCGCTCCTATTTCTTCCACAGACTGTGCAACTCCTACCACCACCAAGTGCGCTCCTACTTCTCACACAGAACATGCTGCTCCTACCACCACCATGAGCAAAACTACTTCTAATAGAGACCCTGCTACTCGTAACACCACCCTGAGAGCACCTACTTCTACCACAGGCACTGCAACTCCTACCACCACAATGAGTGCTCCTAATTCAATCACAGAAACAAAAACTCCCACCAGCACCACGAGTGCCCCTACTTCTACTACAGACACTAGTACTCCTACCACAACCAGGAACGCTCCTACTTCTACCACAGGAAGTACTACTAATACCACGGGAACGAGCACAACAACTTCTACCACAGACAGTGCTATTCCTACCACCACCACGAGCTCTCCTACTTCTACCACAGACACTACTACTCCTACCACCACCACGAGTGCAACTACTACTACCACTGAAACTACTATTCCTACCACCACCATGAGTGCACATATGTCTACGAAAGTCATTACTACTACCAACCACACGATCACCAGTCCTTCTACCACAGAAACTACTACTCCTACCTCCACCACAAGAGCACCTACTTGTTCCACAGACCCTGTGACTCCTACCACCACCAAGAGCACTCCTACTTCTACCACAGAAACCACTACTCCAACAACCACAATGAACACTGCTACTTCTACTGCAGAAACTACTGCTCCTACCACCACCACGAGCGAACTACATCTACCACCAACACTACTATGCCTAACACCATCACGAGCGCTCCTACTTCTACCACAGACACTATTACTCCAAGAAACACCATGAGCTCTCCTCCCTCTACCATAGACACTACTCCTCCTACCAACACAACGAGCGCTCCTACTTCTATCAAAGAAACTACTACCCTACCACCACCATGAACGCTCCTACTTCTACCACAGAACATGCAACGCATACCACCACCACAAGTGTTACTACTTCTACCACAATACCTGCTTCTCCCACCACCACCGCGAGTGGATCTTCTTGTACCCCAAAACCTTCTACTCCTACCAACACAACGAGAGCACCGACTTCTACCACCGGCCCTGCTACCTCTACCTCCATCACGAGCGATTCTATTTCTACAACAGAAACTACTACTCCTACCAACAGGAAGAGAGCTCCTACTTCTTCTACAGAAACTACTATTCCTACTACCACCACGAGCGCAACTACTTCTACCACAGACCGTACTACTCCTACCACCACCCCGAGTGTAAGTACTTCTACCACAGACACTACTGCTCTTACCACCACCACGAGTGCAAATACTTCTACCACAGACACTAGTGTTCCTACCACCAACACTGGTGCCAGTACTTCTACCACAGAAACTACTACTCCTACACCCACCACGAGCGCAACTACTTCTACCACAGACATTTCTACTGCTATCACAACCATGAGCCTCCTACTTCTATCAGAGACCGTGCAATTACTACCAGGAGGACTAGCGCTCTTCCTTCTAACACAGACACTACTACGCCTACCTCCATCACTAGCCCTTCTACTTCTACCACCATACCTGCTACTTCTACCACCACCATGAGCACAACTACTTCTACCACAGACACTACGACTCCTGTCACCACCACAAATGCTCATACAAATACGAAAGAGAATACTACTCCTACCACCCCCACGAGAACCACTGCTTCTAACACAGACACTACTACTCTTACCACTATCACGAGAGAACCTATTTGTACCACAGACCCTGCTATTCCTATCACCACCACGAGCACTGCGACTTCTACCACAGAAACTACTACTCGTAACACCACCATGGGCGCTCATACTTCTACCAAAGACACTACTACACCTTCAACCACCACGAGCGCTCATACTTCTACCAAAGACATTATTACTCCTAGAACCACTACGATCACCACTACTGCTATCTCAAACGCTACTAATCCTATCACAACCACGGGAGCACCTACTTCTACCACAGACCCTGATATTCCTACCAACACCCTGAGCTCTCCTACTTCTACCACAGAAACTACTACTACTACCACCAACACGAGCACTCCTACTTCTACCACGGAAACTACTAATTCTCCCTCCACCACGAGCACAGCTTCTACTACCACAGACAATACTACTCTTACAACCACCACCAGTGCTCCTACTTCTACCACAGAAACTACTACTACTACCACCAACACGAGCACTCCTACTTCTACCACGGAAACTACTAATTCTCCCTCCACCACGAGCACAGCTTCTACTACCACAGACAATACTACTCTTACAACCACCACCAGTGCTCCTACTTCTACCACAGACACTACTACTCCAAGCACCTCCACGAGCACTCCTACATCTACCACAGACACTACTACTCCTACCAACAAAATGAGAACTCCTTCTTCTACCAAAGAAACTACTACCCTACCACCACCATGAGCACTCCTACTTCTACCACAGAACATCCAACTCCAAGCACCACCACAGGCGATACTACTTCTAGCACAAAACCTGCTACTCCTACCACCACCACGAGTGCAACTACTTGTACCACAAAATATGCTACTCCTTCCAACACGACGAGAGCACCTACTTCTACCACAGGCCCTGCTACTCCTACCTCCATCACGAGCGATCATACTTCTACCCCAGAATCTACTGCTCCTACCACCAAGAGTGCTCCTACTTCCACCACAGAAACTGCTAGTTCTCCCACCCCCACGAGCACAACTACTTCTATCAGAGCACTACTACTCCTACCACCAGAACGAGAGCCACTACTTCTACCCTAGAAACTACTACTACCACAAACACCACGAGTGCTTCTTCTTCTACCACAAAACCTGTTATGCCTACCACCACCACGAGCGATCCTACTTCTACCACAGACACTACTACACCTACCACCACCACGAGCAATCCTACTTCTACCACAGAATCAACTACTCCTAACACCACCACAAGCGCTCCTGCTTCTACCACAGAAAGTACTACTCCTACCACCAGCACGAGCGCAACAACTTCTACTACAGACACTAATACACCTACAACCAAGATGAGTGCTCCTACTTCTACCACAGTCACCACTACTCCCACCAACACCACGAGCGCTCCTACTTCTACCACAGACAGTCCTACTCCTACCACCACCACGAGCGCTCCAACCTCTAAGGAAGTATCTAGTACTCTGAACACCACCACGAGCTCTCCTACTTCTACTAGAGAAACTACTACTACCAAGACCACGAACGCTCCTACTTCTTCCACAGACTGTGCAACTCCTACCACCACCAAGTGCGCTCCTACTTCTAACACAGAACATGCTGCTCCTACCACCACCACGAGCAAAACTACTTCTAACAGAGACCCTGCTACTCGTAACACCACCCTGAGAGCACCTACTTCTACCACAGGCACTGCAACTCCTACCACCACAATGAGCGCTCCTAATTCAACCACAGAAACTAAAACTCCCACCAGCACCACGAGTGCCCCTACTTCTACTACAGACACTAGTACTCCTACCACCAACAGGAACGCTCCTACTTCTACCACAGAAACTAATACCAATACCACAGGAAGGAGCACAACAACTTCTACCACAGACAGAACTATTCCTACCACCACCACGAGTTCCCGTACTTCTACCACAGACAATACTACTACCTCCACCACGAGCACAAGTACTTCTAGCACATAAACTACTACTCCTACCACCACCACGAGTGCAACTACTACTACCACTGACACTACTACTCCTACCACCACCACGAGTGCGCATATTTCTACGAAAGACTTTACTACTCCTACCTGCCCCACGATCACCAGTCCTTCAACCACAGAAACTACTACACCTACCACCAACAGAAGAACACCTCCTTGTACCACACACCCTGTTACTCCTACCACCACCAAGAGCACTCCTACTTCTACCACAGAAACTACTACTCCAACCACCACAACGAACACTCCTACTTCTACTGCAGAAAATACTGCTCCTATCACCACCACGAGCGAACTACATCTACCACAGACACTACTACTCCTAACACCATCACGAGCGCTCCTACTTCTACCACAGACACTATTACTCCAAGAAGCACCATGAGTGATCTCCTCCCTCTACCACAGACACTACTCCTCCTAACAACACAACAAGCGCTCCTACTTCTATCAAAGAAACTATTACCCTACCACCACCACGAGCGCTCGTACCTCTAACAAAGTATCTAGTACTCTGAACACCACCACGAGCTCTCCTACTTCTACTAGAGGAACTACTACTACCAAGACCACGAGCGCTCCTATTTCTTCCACAGACTGTGCAACTCCTACCACCACCAAGTGCGCTCCTACTTCTCACACAGAACATGCTGCTCCTACCACCACCACGAGCAAAACTACTTCTAACAGAGACCTGCTACTCTTAACACCACCCTGAGAGCACCTACTTCTACCACAGGCACGGCAACTCCTACCACCACAATGAGCGCTCCTAATTCAACCACAGAAACAAAAACTCCCACCACCACCACGAGCGCCCCTACTTCTACTACAGACACTAGTACTCCTACCACCAACAGGAACGCTCCTACTTCTACCACAGGAACTACTACTAATACCACGGGAATGAGTACAACAACTTCTACCACAGACAGTACTATTGCTACCACCACCACGAGCTCTCCTACTTCTGCCACAGACACTACTACTCTTACCACCATCACGAGTGCAACTACTACTACCACTGAAACTACTATTCCTACCACCACCATGACTGCACATATGTCTACGAAAGTCATTACTACTCCTACCAACCACACGATCACCAGTCCTTCTACCACAGAAACTACTACTCCTACCTCCACCACAAGAGCACCTACTAGTTCCACAGACCCTGTGACTCCTACCACCACCAAGAGCACTCCTACTTCTACCACAGAAACCACTACTCCAACCACCACAACGAACACTGCTACTTCTACTGCAGAAACTACTGCTCCTACCACCACCACGAACGAACTACATCTACCACCGACACTACTATGCCTAACACCATCACGAGCGCTCCTACTTCTACCACAGACACTATTACTCCAAGAAACACCATGAGCTCTCCTCCCTCTACCATAGACACTACTCCTCCTACCAACACAACGAGCGCTCCTACTTCTATCAAAGAAACTACTACCCTACCACCAACATGAACGCTCCTACTTCTACCACAGAACATGCAACTCAGACCACCACCACAAGTGTTACTACTTCTACCACAATACCTGCTTCTCCTACCACCACCGCGAGTGGATCTTCTTGTACCCCAAAACCTTCTACCCCTACCAACACAACGAGAGCACCTACTTCTACCACAGGCCCTGCTACCTCTACCTCCATCACGAGAGATCCTATTTCTACAACAGAAACTACTACTCCTACCAACAGGAAGAGAGCTCCTACTTCTTCTACAGAAATTATTATTTCTACTACCACCACGAGCGCAACTACTTCTACCACAGACCGTACTACTCCTACCACCACCCCGAGTGTAAGTACTTCTACCACAAACACTACTGCTCTTACCACCACCACGAGTGCAAATACTTCTACCACAGACACTAGTGTTCCTACCACCAACACTGGTGCCAGTACTTCTACCACAGAAACTACTACTCCTACACCCACCACGAGCGCAACTACTTCTACCACAGACATTTCTACTGCTATCACAACCATGAGCCTCCTACTTCTATCAGAGACCGTGCAATTACTACCAGGAGGACTAGCGCTCTTCCTTCTAACACAGACACTACTACGCCTACCTCCATCACTAGCCCTCCTACTTCTACCACCATACCTGCTACTTCTACCACCACCATGAGCACAACTACTTCTACCACAGACACTACGACTCCTGTCACCACCACGAATGCTCATACAAATACGAAACAGAATACTACTCCTACCACCCCCACGAGAACCACTGCTTCTAACACAGACACTACTACTCTTACCACTATCACGAGAGAACCTATGTGTACCACAGACCCTGCTATTCCTATCACCACCACGAGCACTGCGACTTCTACCACAGAAACTACTACTCGTAACACCACCATGGGCGCTCATACTTCTACCAAAGACACTACTACACCTTCAACCACCACGAGCGCTCATACTTCTACCAAAGACATTATTACTCCTAGAACCACTACGACCACCACTACTGCTATCACAAACGCTACTAATCCTACCACAACCACGGGAGCACCTACTTCTACCACAGACCCTGATATTCCTACCAACACCCTGAGCGCTCCTACTTCTACCACAGAAACTACTACTACTACCACCAACACGAGCACTCCTATTTCTACCACGGAAACTACTAATTCTCCCTCCACCACGAGCACAGCTTCTACTACCACAGAGAACACTACTCTTACCAGCACCACCAGTGCTCCTACTTCTACCACAGACACTACTACTCCAAGCACCTCCACGAGCACTCCTACATCTACCACAGACAGTACTACTCCTACCAACAAAATGAGCACTCCTACTTCTACCAAAGAAACTACTATCCTACCAGCACCATGAGCACTCCTACTTCTACCACAGAACATGCAACTCCAAGCACCACCACAGGCGATACTACTTCTAGCACAAAACCTGCTACTCCTACCACCACCACGAGTGCAACTACTTGTACCACAAAATATCCTACTCCTTCCAACACGATGAGAGCACCTAATTCTACCACAGGCCCTGCTACTCCTACCTCCATCACGAGCGATCATACTTCTACCCCAGAATCTACTGCTCCTACCACCAAGAGTGCTCCTACTTCTACCAAAGAAACTACTAGTTCTCCCACCCCCACGAGCACAACTACTTCTACCAGAGCACTACTACTCCTACCACCAGAACGAGAGCCACTACTTCTACCCTAGAAACTACTACTACCACAAACACCACGAGTGCTTCTTCTTCTACCACAAAACCTGTTATGCCTACCACCACCACGAGAGATCCTACTTCTACCACAGACACTACTACACCTACCACCACCACGAGCAATCCTACTTCTACCACAGAATCAACTACTCCTAACACCACCACGAGCGCTCCTGCTTCTACCACAGAAAGTACTACTCCTACCACCAGCACGAGCGCAACAACTTCTACTACAGACACTAATACACCTACAACCAAGATGAGTGCTCCTACTTCTACCACAGTCACCACTACTCCCACCAACACCACGAGCGCTCCTACTTCTACCACAGACAGTCCTACTCCTACCACCACCACGAGCGCTCCAACCTCTAAGGAAGTATCTAGTACTCTGAACACCACCACGAGCTCTCCTACTTCTACTAGAGAAACTACTACTACCAAGACCACGAACGCTCCTACTTCTTCCACAGACTGTGCAACTCCTACCACCACCAAGTGTGCTCCTACTTCTAACACAGAACATGCTGCTCCTACCACCACCACGAGCAAAACTACTTCTAACAGAGACCCTGCTACTCGTACCACCACGAGAGCACCTACTTCTACCACAGGCACGGCAACTCCTACCACCACAATGAGCGCTCCTAATTCAACCACAGAAACTAAAACACCCACCAGCACCACGAGCGCCCCTACTTCTAGTACAGACTCTAGTACTCCTACCACCAACAGGAACGCTCCTACTTCTACCACAGAAACTACTACTAATACCACGGGAACGAGCACAACATCTTCTACCACAGACAGAACTATTCCTACCACCACCACGAGTTCCCGTACTTCTACCACAGACAATACTACTACCTCCACCAGGAGCACAAGTACTTCTAGCACACAAACTACTACTCCTACCAGCACCACGAGTGCAACTACTACTACCACTGACACAACTACTCCTACCACCACCACGAGTTCGCATATTTCTACGAAAGACTTTGCTACTCCTACCTGCCTCACGATCACCAGTCCTTCAACCACAGAAATTACTACACCTACCACCAACAGAAGAACACCTCCTTGTACCACAGACCCTGTTACTCCTACCACCACCAAGAGCACTCCTACTTCTACCACAGAAACTACTACTCCAACCACCACAACGAACACTCCTACTTCTACTGCAGAAAATACTGCTCCTATCACCACCACGAGCGAACTACATCTACCACAGACACTACTACTCCTTACACCATCACGAGCTCTCCTACTTCTACTAGAGGAACTACTACTACCAAGACCACGAGCGCTCCTATTTCTTCCACAGACTGTGCAACTCCTACCACCACCAAGTGCGCTCCTACTTCTCACACAGAACATGCTGCTCCTACCACCACCATGAGCAAAACTACTTCTAATAGAGACCCTGCTACTCGTAACACCACCCTGAGAGCACCTACTTCTACCACAGGCACTGCAACTCCTACCACCACAATGAGTGCTCCTAATTCAATCACAGAAACAAAAACTCCCACCAGCACCACGAGTGCCCCTACTTCTACTACAGACACTAGTACTCCTACCACAACCAGGAACGCTCCTACTTCTACCACAGGAAGTACTACTAATACCACGGGAACGAGCACAACAACTTCTACCACAGACAGTGCTATTCCTACCACCACCACGAGCTCTCCTACTTCTACCACAGACACTACTACTCCTACCACCACCACGAGTGCAACTACTACTACCACTGAAACTACTATTCCTACCACCACCATGAGTGCACATATGTCTACGAAAGTCATTACTACTACCAACCACACGATCACCAGTCCTTCTACCACAGAAACTACTACTCCTACCTCCACCACAAGAGCACCTACTTGTTCCACAGACCCTGTGACTCCTACCACCACCAAGAGCACTCCTACTTCTACCACAGAAACCACTACTCCAACAACCACAATGAACACTGCTACGTCTACTGCAGAAACTACTGCTCCTACCACCACCACGAGCGAACTACATCTACCACCAACACTACTATGCCTAACACCATCACGAGCGCTCCTACTTCTACCACAGACACTATTACTCCAAGAAACACCATGAGCTCTCCTCCCTCTACCATAGACACTACTCCTCCTACCAACACAACGAGCGCTCCTACTTCTATCAAAGAAACTACTACCCTACCACCACCATGAACGCTCCTACTTCTACCACAGAACATGCAACGCATACCACCACCACAAGTGTTACTACTTCTACCACAATACCTGCTTCTCCCACCACCACCGCGAGTGGAGCTTCTTGTACCCCAAAACCTTCTACTCCTACCAACACAACGAGAGCACCTACTTCTACCACCGGCCCTGCTACCTCTACCTCCATCACGAGCGATTCTATTTCTACAACAGAAACTACTACTCCTACCAACAGGAAGAGAGCTCCTACTTCTTCTACAGAAACTACTATTCCTACTACCACCACGAGCGCAACTACTTCTACCACAGACCGTACTACTCCTACCACCACCCCGAGTGTAAGTACTTCTACCACAGACACTACTGCTCTTACCACCACCACGAGTGCAAATACTTCTACCACAGACACTAGTGTTCCTACCACCAACACTGGTGCCAGTACTTCTACCACAGAAACTACTACTCCTACACCCACCACGAGCGCAACTACTTCTACCACAGACATTTCTACTGCTATCACAACCATGAGCCTCCTACTTCTATCAGAGACCGTGCAATTACTACCAGGAGGACTAGCGCTCTTCCTTCTAACACAGACACTACTACGCCTACCTCCATCACTAGCCCTTCTACTTCTACCACCATACCTGCTACTTCTACCACCACCATGAGCACAACTACTTCTACCACAGACACTACGACTCCTGTCACCACCACAAATGCTCATACAAATACGAAAGAGAATACTACTCCTACCACCCCCACGAGAACCACTGCTTCTAACACAGACACTACTACTCTTACCACTATCACGAGAGAACCTATTTGTACCACAGACCCTGCTATTCCTATCACCACCACGAGCACTGCGACTTCTACCACAGAAACTACTACTCGTAACACCACCATGGGCGCTCATACTTCTACCAAAGACACTACTACACCTTCAACCACCACGAGCGCTCATACTTCTACCAAAGACATTATTACTCCTAGAACCACTACGATCACCACTACTGCTATCTCAAACGCTACTAATCCTATCACAACCACGGGAGCACCTACTTCTACCACAGACCCTGATATTCCTACCAACACCCTGAGCTCTCCTACTTCTACCACAGAAACTACTACTACTACCACCAACACGAGCACTCCTACTTCTACCACGGAAACTACTAATTCTCCCTCCACCACGAGCACAGCTTCTACTACCACAGACAATACTACTCTTACAACCACCACCAGTGCTCCTACTTCTACCACAGAAACTACTACTACTACCACCAACACGAGCACTCCTACTTCTACCACGGAAACTACTAATTCTCCCTCCACCACGAGCACAGCTTCTACTACCACAGACAATACTACTCTTACAACCACCACCAGTGCTCCTACTTCTACCACAGACACTACTACTCCAAGCACCTCCACGAGCACTCCTACATCTACCACAGACACTACTACTCCTACCAACAAAATGAGAACTCCTTCTTCTACCAAAGAAACTACTACCCTACCACCACCATGAGCACTCCTACTTCTACCACAGAACATCCAACTCCAAGCACCACCACAGGCGATACTACTTCTAGCACAAAACCTGCTACTCCTACCACCACCACGAGTGCAACTACTTGTACCACAAAATATGCTACTCCTTCCAACACGACGAGAGCACCTACTTCTACCACAGGCCCTGCTACTCCTACCTCCATCACGAGCGATCATACTTCTACCCCAGAATCTACTGCTCCTACCACCAAGAGTGCTCCTACTTCCACCACAGAAACTGCTACTTCTCCCACCCCCACGAGCACAACTACTTCTATCAGAGCACTACTACTCCTACCACCAGAACGAGAGCCACTACTTCTACCCTAGAAACTACTACTACCACAAACACCACGAGTGCTTCTTCTTCTACCACAAAACCTGTTATGCCTACCACCACCACGAGCGATCCTACTTCTACCACAGACACTACTACACCTACCACCACCACGAGCAATCCTACTTCTACCACAGAATCAACTACTCCTAACACCACCACAAGCGCTCCTGCTTCTACCACAGAAAGTACTACTCCTACCACCAGCACGAGCGCAACAACTTCTACTACAGACACTAATACACCTACAACCAAGATGAGTGCTCCTACTTCTACCACAGTCACCACTACTCCCACCAACACCACGAGCGCTCCTACTTCTACCACAGACAGTCCTACTCCTACCACCACCACGAGCGCTCCAACCTCTAAGGAAGTATCTAGTACTCTGAACACCACCACGAGCTCTCTTACTTCTACTAGAGAAACTACTACTACCAAGACCACGAACGCTCCTACTTCTTCCACAGACTGTGCAACTCCTACCACCACCAAGTGCGCTCCTACTTCTAACACAGAACATGCTGCTCCTACCACCACCACGAGCAAAACTACTTCTAACAGAGACCCTGCTACTCGTAACACCACCCTGAGAGCACCTACTTCTACCACAGGCACTGCAACTCCTACCACCACAATGAGCGCTCCTAATTCAACCACAGAAACTAAAACTCCCACCAGCACCACGAGTGCCCCTACTTCTACTACAGACACTAGTACTCCTACCACCAACAGGAACGCTCCTACTTCTACCACAGAAACTAATACCAATACCACAGGAAGGAGCACAACAACTTCTACCACAGACAGAACTATTCCTACCACCACCACGAGTTCCCGTACTTCTACCACAGACAATACTACTACCTCCACCACGAGCACAAGTACTTCTAGCACACAAACTACTACTCCTACCACCACCACGAGTGCAACTACTACTACCACTGACACAACTACTCCTACCACCACCACGAGTTCGCATATTTCTACGAAAGACTTTGCTACTCCTACCTGCCTCACGATCACCAGTCCTTCAACCACAGAAATTACTACACCTACCACCAACAGAAGAACACCTCCTTGTACCACAGACCCTGTTACTCCTACCACCACCAAGAGCACTCCTACTTCTACCACAGAAACTACTACTCCAACCACCACAACGAACACTCCTACTTCTACTGCAGAAAATACTGCTCCTATCACCACCACGAGCGAACTACATCTACCACAGACACTACTACTCCTTACACCATCACGAGCTCTCCTACTTCTACTAGAGGAACTACTACTACCAAGACCACGAGCGCTCCTATTTCTTCCACAGACTGTGCAACTCCTACCACCACCAAGTGCGCTCCTACTTCTCACACAGAACATGCTGCTCCTACCACCACCATGAGCAAAACTACTTCTAATAGAGACCCTGCTACTCGTAACACCACCCTGAGAGCACCTACTTCTACCACAGGCACTGCAACTCCTACCACCACAATGAGTGCTCCTAATTCAATCACAGAAACAAAAACTCCCACCAGCACCACGAGTGCCCCTACTTCTACTACAGACACTAGTACTCCTACCACAACCAGGAACGCTCCTACTTCTACCACAGGAAGTACTACTAATACCACGGGAACGAGCACAACAACTTCTACCACAGACAGTGCTATTCCTACCACCACCACGAGCTCTCCTACTTCTACCACAGACACTACTACTCCTACCACCACCACGAGTGCAACTACTACTACCACTGAAACTACTATTCCTACCACCACCATGAGTGCACATATGTCTACGAAAGTCATTACTACTACCAACCACACGATCACCAGTCCTTCTACCACAGAAACTACTACTCCTACCTCCACCACAAGAGCACCTACTTGTTCCACAGACCCTGTGACTCCTACCACCACCAAGAGCACTCCTACTTCTACCACAGAAACCACTACTCCAACAACCACAATGAACACTGCTACTTCTACTGCAGAAACTACTGCTCCTACCACCACCACGAGCGAACTACATCTACCACCAACACTACTATGCCTAACACCATCACGAGCGCTCCTACTTCTACCACAGACACTATTACTCCAAGAAACACCATGAGCTCTCCTCCCTCTACCATAGACACTACTCCTCCTACCAACACAACGAGCGCTCCTACTTCTATCAAAGAAACTACTACCCTACCACCACCATGAACGCTCCTACTTCTACCACAGAACATGCAACGCATACCACCACCACAAGTGTTACTACTTCTACCACAATACCTGCTTCTCCCACCACCACCGCGAGTGGATCTTCTTGTACCCCAAAACCTTCTACTCCTACCAACACAACGAGAGCACCTACTTCTACCACCGGCCCTGCTACCTCTACCTCCATCACGAGCGATTCTATTTCTACAACAGAAACTACTACTCCTACCAACAGGAAGAGAGCTCCTACTTCTTCTACAGAAACTACTATTCCTACTACCACCACGAGCGCAACTACTTCTACCACAGACCGTACTACTCCTACCACCACCCCGAGTGTAAGTACTTCTACCACAGACACTACTGCTCTTACCACCACCACGAGTGCAAATACTTCTACCACAGACACTAGTGTTCCTACCACCAACACTGGTGCCAGTACTTCTACCACAGAAACTACTACTCCTACACCCACCACGAGCGCAACTACTTCTACCACAGACATTTCTACTGCTATCACAACCATGAGCCTCCTACTTCTATCAGAGACCGTGCAATTACTACCAGGAGGACTAGCGCTCTTCCTTCTAACACAGACACTACTACGCCTACCTCCATCACTAGCCCTTCTACTTCTACCACCATACCTGCTACTTCTACCACCACCATGAGCACAACTACTTCTACCACAGACACTACGACTCCTGTCACCACCACAAATGCTCATACAAATACGAAAGAGAATACTACTCCTACCACCCCCACGAGAACCACTGCTTCTAACACAGACACTACTACTCTTACCACTATCACGAGAGAACCTATTTGTACCACAGACCCTGCTATTCCTATCACCACCACGAGCACTGCGACTTCTACCACAGAAACTACTACTCGTAACACCACCATGGGCGCTCATACTTCTACCAAAGACACTACTACACCTTCAACCACCACGAGCGCTCATACTTCTACCAAAGACATTATTACTCCTAGAACCACTACGATCACCACTACTGCTATCTCAAACGCTACTAATCCTATCACAACCACGGGAGCACCTACTTCTACCACAGACCCTGATATTCCTACCAACACCCTGAGCTCTCCTACTTCTACCACAGAAACTACTACTACTACCACCAACACGAGCACTCCTACTTCTACCACGGAAACTACTAATTCTCCCTCCACCACGAGCACAGCTTCTACTACCACAGACAATACTACTCTTACAACCACCACCAGTGCTCCTACTTCTACCACAGAAACTACTACTACTACCACCAACACGAGCACTCCTACTTCTACCACGGAAACTACTAATTCTCCCTCCACCACGAGCACAGCTTCTACTACCACAGACAATACTACTCTTACAACCACCACCAGTGCTCCTACTTCTACCACAGACACTACTACTCCAAGCACCTCCACGAGCACTCCTACATCTACCACAGACACTACTACTCCTACCAACAAAATGAGAACTCCTTCTTCTACCAAAGAAACTACTACCCTACCACCACCATGAGCACTCCTACTTCTACCACAGAACATCCAACTCCAAGCACCACCACAGGCGATACTACTTCTAGCACAAAACCTGCTACTCCTACCACCACCACGAGTGCAACTACTTGTACCACAAAATATGCTACTCCTTCCAACACGACGAGAGCACCTACTTCTACCACAGGCCCTGCTACTCCTACCTCCATCACGAGCGATCATACTTCTACCCCAGAATCTACTGCTCCTACCACCAAGAGTGCTCCTACTTCCACCACAGAAACTGCTAGTTCTCCCACCCCCACGAGCACAACTACTTCTATCAGAGCACTACTACTCCTACCACCAGAACGAGAGCCACTACTTCTACCCTAGAAACTACTACTACCACAAACACCACGAGTGCTTCTTCTTCTACCACAAAACCTGTTATGCCTACCACCACCACGAGCGATCCTACTTCTACCACAGACACTACTACACCTACCACCACCACGAGCAATCCTACTTCTACCACAGAATCAACTACTCCTAACACCACCACAAGCGCTCCTGCTTCTACCACAGAAAGTACTACTCCTACCACCAGCACGAGCGCAACAACTTCTACTACAGACACTAATACACCTACAACCAAGATGAGTGCTCCTACTTCTACCACAGTCACCACTACTCCCACCAACACCACGAGCGCTCCTACTTCTACCACAGACAGTCCTACTCCTACCACCACCACGAGCGCTCCAACCTCTAAGGAAGTATCTAGTACTCTGAACACCACCACGAGCTCTCTTACTTCTACTAGAGAAACTACTACTACCAAGACCACGAACGCTCCTACTTCTTCCACAGACTGTGCAACTCCTACCACCACCAAGTGCGCTCCTACTTCTAACACAGAACATGCTGCTCCTACCACCACCACGAGCAAAACTACTTCTAACAGAGACCCTGCTACTCGTAACACCACCCTGAGAGCACCTACTTCTACCACAGGCACTGCAACTCCTACCACCACAATGAGCGCTCCTAATTCAACCACAGAAACTAAAACTCCCACCAGCACCACGAGTGCCCCTACTTCTACTACAGACACTAGTACTCCTACCACCAACAGGAACGCTCCTACTTCTACCACAGAAACTAATACCAATACCACAGGAAGGAGCACAACAACTTCTACCACAGACAGAACTATTCCTACCACCACCACGAGTTCCCGTACTTCTACCACAGACAATACTACTACCTCCACCACGAGCACAAGTACTTCTAGCACACAAACTACTACTCCTACCACCACCACGAGTGCAACTACTACTACCACTGACACAACTACTCCTACCACCACCACGAGTTCGCATATTTCTACGAAAGACTTTGCTACTCCTACCTGCCTCACGATCACCAGTCCTTCAACCACAGAAATTACTACACCTACCACCAACAGAAGAACACCTCCTTGTACCACAGACCCTGTTACTCCTACCACCACCAAGAGCACTCCTACTTCTACCACAGAAACTACTACTCCAACCACCACAACGAACACTCCTACTTCTACTGCAGAAAATACTGCTCCTATCACCACCACGAGCGAACTACATCTACCACAGACACTACTACTCCTTACACCATCACGAGCTCTCCTACTTCTACTAGAGGAACTACTACTACCAAGACCACGAGCGCTCCTATTTCTTCCACAGACTGTGCAACTCCTACCACCACCAAGTGCGCTCCTACTTCTCACACAGAACATGCTGCTCCTACCACCACCATGAGCAAAACTACTTCTAATAGAGACCCTGCTACTCGTAACACCACCCTGAGAGCACCTACTTCTACCACAGGCACTGCAACTCCTACCACCACAATGAGTGCTCCTAATTCAATCACAGAAACAAAAACTCCCACCAGCACCACGAGTGCCCCTACTTCTACTACAGACACTAGTACTCCTACCACAACCAGGAACGCTCCTACTTCTACCACAGGAAGTACTACTAATACCACGGGAACGAGCACAACAACTTCTACCACAGACAGTGCTATTCCTACCACCACCACGAGCTCTCCTACTTCTACCACAGACACTACTACTCCTACCACCACCACGAGTGCAACTACTACTACCACTGAAACTACTATTCCTACCACCACCATGAGTGCACATATGTCTACGAAAGTCATTACTACTACCAACCACACGATCACCAGTCCTTCTACCACAGAAACTACTACTCCTACCTCCACCACAAGAGCACCTACTTGTTCCACAGACCCTGTGACTCCTACCACCACCAAGAGCACTCCTACTTCTACCACAGAAACCACTACTCCAACAACCACAATGAACACTGCTACTTCTACTGCAGAAACTACTGCTCCTACCACCACCACGAGCGAACTACATCTACCACCAACACTACTATGCCTAACACCATCACGAGCGCTCCTACTTCTACCACAGACACTATTACTCCAAGAAACACCATGAGCTCTCCTCCCTCTACCATAGACACTACTCCTCCTACCAACACAACGAGCGCTCCTACTTCTATCAAAGAAACTACTACCCTACCACCACCATGAACGCTCCTACTTCTACCACAGAACATGCAACGCATACCACCACCACAAGTGTTACTACTTCTACCACAATACCTGCTTCTCCCACCACCACCGCGAGTGGATCTTCTTGTACCCCAAAACCTTCTACTCCTACCAACACAACGAGAGCACCTACTTCTACCACCGGCCCTGCTACCTCTACCTCCATCACGAGCGATTCTATTTCTACAACAGAAACTACTACTCCTACCAACAGGAAGAGAGCTCCTACTTCTTCTACAGAAACTACTATTCCTACTACCACCACGAGCGCAACTACTTCTACCACAGACCGTACTACTCCTACCACCACCCCGAGTGTAAGTACTTCTACCACAGACACTACTGCTCTTACCACCACCACGAGTGCAAATACTTCTACCACAGACACTAGTGTTCCTACCACCAACACTGGTGCCAGTACTTCTACCACAGAAACTACTACTCCTACACCCACCACGAGCGCAACTACTTCTACCACAGACATTTCTACTGCTATCACAACCATGAGCCTCCTACTTCTATCAGAGACCGTGCAATTACTACCAGGAGGACTAGCGCTCTTCCTTCTAACACAGACACTACTACGCCTACCTCCATCACTAGCCCTTCTACTTCTACCACCATACCTGCTACTTCTACCACCACCATGAGCACAACTACTTCTACCACAGACACTACGACTCCTGTCACCACCACAAATGCTCATACAAATACGAAAGAGAATACTACTCCTACCACCCCCACGAGAACCACTGCTTCTAACACAGACACTACTACTCTTACCACTATCACGAGAGAATCTATTTGTACCACAGACCCTGCTATTCCTATCACCACCACGAGCACTGCGACTTCTACCACAGAAACTACTACTCGTAACACCACCATGGGCGCTCATACTTCTACCAAAGACACTACTACACCTTCAACCACCACGAGCGCTCATACTTCTACCAAAGACATTATTACTCCTAGAACCACTACGATCACCACTACTGCTATCTCAAACGCTACTAATCCTATCACAACCACGGGAGCACCTACTTCTACCACAGACCCTGATATTCCTACCAACACCCTGAGCTCTCCTACTTCTACCACAGAAACTACTACTACTACCACCAACACGAGCACTCCTACTTCTACCACGGAAACTACTAATTCTCCCTCCACCACGAGCACAGCTTCTACTACCACAGACAATACTACTCTTACAACCACCACCAGTGCTCCTACTTCTACCACAGAAACTACTACTACTACCACCAACACGAGCACTCCTACTTCTACCACGGAAACTACTAATTCTCCCTCCACCACGAGCACAGCTTCTACTACCACAGACAATACTACTCTTACAACCACCACCAGTGCTCCTACTTCTACCACAGACACTACTACTCCAAGCACCTCCACGAGCACTCCTACATCTACCACAGACACTACTACTCCTACCAACAAAATGAGAACTCCTTCTTCTACCAAAGAAACTACTACCCTACCACCACCATGAGCACTCCTACTTCTACCACAGAACATCCAACTCCAAGCACCACCACAGGCGATACTACTTCTAGCACAAAACCTGCTACTCCTACCACCACCACGAGTGCAACTACTTGTACCACAAAATATGCTACTCCTTCCAACACGACGAGAGCACCTACTTCTACCACAGGCCCTGCTACTCCTACCTCCATCACGAGCGATCATACTTCTACCCCAGAATCTACTGCTCCTACCACCAAGAGTGCTCCTACTTCCACCACAGAAACTGCTAGTTCTCCCACCCCCACGAGCACAACTACTTCTATCAGAGCACTACTACTCCTACCACCAGAACGAGAGCCACTACTTCTACCCTAGAAACTACTACTACCACAAACACCACGAGTGCTTCTTCTTCTACCACAAAACCTGTTATGCCTACCACCACCACGAGCGATCCTACTTCTACCACAGACACTACTACACCTACCACCACCACGAGCAATCCTACTTCTACCACAGAATCAACTACTCCTAACACCACCACAAGCGCTCCTGCTTCTACCACAGAAAGTACTACTCCTACCACCAGCACGAGTGCAACAACTTCTACTACAGACACTAATACACCTACAACCAAGATGAGTGCTCCTACTTCTACCACAGTCACCACTACTCCCACCAACACCACGAGCGCTCCTACTTCTACCACAGACAGTCCTACTCCTACCACCACCACGAGCGCTCCAACCTCTAAGGAAGTATCTAGTACTCTGAACACCACCACGAGCTCTCCTACTTCTACTAGAGAAACTACTACTACCAAGACCACGAACGCTCCTACTTCTTCCACAGACTGTGCAACTCCTACCACCACCAAGTGCGCTCCTACTTCTAACACAGAACATGCTGCTCCTACCACCACCACGAGCAAAACTACTTCTAACAGAGACCCTGCTACTCGTAACACCACCCTGAGAGCACCTACTTCTACCACAGGCACTGCAACTCCTACCACCACAATGAGCGCTCCTAATTCAACCACAGAAACTAAAACTCCCACCAGCACCACGAGTGTCCCTACTTCTACTACAGACACTAGTACTCCTACCACCAACAGGAACGCTCTTACTTCTACCACAGAAACTAATACCAATACCACAGGAAGGAGCACAACAACTTCTACCACAGACAGAACTATTCCTACCACCACCACGAGTTCCCGTACTTCTACCACAGACAATACTACTACCTCCACCACGAGCACAAGTACTTCTAGCACATAAACTACTACTCCTACCACCACCACGAGTGCAACTACTACTACCACTGACACTACTACTCCTACCACCACCACGAGTGCGCATATTTCTACGAAAGACTTTACTACTCCTACCTGCCCCACGATCACCAGTCCTTCAACCACAGAAACTACTACACCTACCACCAACAGAAGAACACCTCCTTGTACCACACACCCTGTTACTCCTACCACCACCAAGAGCACTCCTACTTCTACCACAGAAACTACTACTCCAACCACCACAACGAACACTCCTACTTCTACTGCAGAAAATACTGCTCCTATCACCACCACGAGCGAACTACATCTACCACAGACACTACTACTCCTAACACCATCACGAGCGCTCCTACTTCTACCACAGACACTATTACTCCAAGAAGCACCATGAGTGATCTCCTCCCTCTACCACAGACACTACTCCTCCTAACAACACAACAAGCGCTCCTACTTCTATCAAAGAAACTATTACCCTACCACCACCACGAGCGCTCGTACCTCTAACAAAGTATCTAGTACTCTGAACACCACCACGAGCTCTCCTACTTCTACTAGAGGAACTACTACTACCAAGACCACGAGCGCTCCTATTTCTTCCACAGACTGTGCAACTCCTACCACCACCAAGTGCGCTCCTACTTCTCACACAGAACATGCTGCTCCTACCACCACCACGAGCAAAACTACTTCTAACAGAGACCTGCTACTCGTAACACCACCCTGAGAGCACCTACTTCTACCACAGGCACGGCAACTCCTACCACCACAATGAGCGCTCCTAATTCAACCACAGAAACAAAAACTCCCACCACCACCACGAGTGCCCCTACTTCTACTACAGACACTAGTACTCCTACCACCAACAGGAACGCTCCTACTTCTACCACAGGAACTACTACTAATACCACGGGAACGAGTACAACAACTTCTACCACAGACAGTACTATTGCTACCACCACCACGAGCTCTCCTACTTCTGCCACAGACACTACTACTCTTACCACCATCACGAGTGCAACTACTACTACCACTGAAACTACTATTCCTACCACCACCATGACTGCACATATGTCTACGAAAGTCATTACTACTCCTACCAACCACACGATCACCAGTCCTTCTACCACAGAAACTACTACTCCTACCTCCACCACAAGAGCACCTACTAGTTCCACAGACCCTGTGACTCCTACCACCACCAAGAGCACTCCTACTTCTACCACAGAAACCACTACTCCAACCACCACAACGAACACTGCTACTTCTACTGCAGAAACTACTGTTCCTACCACCACCACGAACGAACTACATCTACCACCGACACTACTATGCCTAACACCATCACGAGCGCTCCTACTTCTACCACAGACACTATTACTCCAAGAAACACCATGAGCTCTCCTCCCTCTACCATAGACACTACTCCTCCTACCAACACAACGAGCGCTCCTACTTCTATCAAAGAAACTACTAACCTACCACCAACATGAACGCTCCTACTTCTACCACAGAACATGCAACTCAGACCACCACCACAAGTGTTACTACTTCTACCACAATACCTGCTTCTCCTACCACCACCGCGAGTGGATCTTCTTGTACCCCAAAACCTTCTACTCCTACCAACACAACGAGAGCACCTACTTCTACCACAGGCCCTGCTACCTCTACCTCCATCACGAGAGATCCTATTTCTACAACAGAAACTACTACTCCTACCAACAGGAAGAGAGCTCCTACTTCTTCTACAGAAACTACTATTCCTACTACCACCACGGGCGCAACTACTTCTACCACAGACCGTACTACTCCTACCACCACCCCGAGTGTAAGTACTTCTACCACAAACACTACTGCTCTTACCACCACCACGAGTGCAAATACTTCTACCACAGACACTAGTGTTCCTACCACCAACACTGGTGCCAGTACTTCTACCACAGAAACTACTACTCCTACACCCACCACGAGCGCAACTACTTCTACCACAGACATTTCTACTGCTATCACAACTATGAGCCTCCTACTTCTATCAGAGACCGTGCAATTACTACCAGGAGGACTAGCGCTCTTCCTTCTAACACAGACACTACTACGCCTACCTCCATCACTAGCCCTCCTACTTCTACCACCATACCTGCTACTTCTACCACCACCATGAGCACAACTACTTCTACCACAGACACTACGACTCCTGTCACCACCACGAATGCTCATACAAATACGAAACAGAATACTACTCCTACCACCCCCACGAGAACCACTGCTTCTAACACAGACACTACTACTCTTACCACTATCACGAGAGAACCTATGTGTACCACAGACCCTGCTATTCCTATCACCACCACGAGCACTGCGACTTCTACCACAGAAACTACTACTCGTAACACCACCATGGGCGCTCATACTTCTACCAAAGACACTACTACACCTTCAACCACCACGAGCGCTCATACTTCTACCAAAGACATTATTACTCCTAGAACCACTACGACCACCACTACTGCTATCACAAACGCTACTAATCCTACCACAACCACGGGAGCACCTACTTCTACCACAGACCCTGATATTCCTACCAACACCCTGAGCGCTCCTACTTCTACCACAGAAACTACTACTACTACCACCAACACGAGCACTCCTATTTCTACCACGGAAACTACTAATTCTCCCTCCACCACGAGCACAGCTTCTACTACCACAGAGAACACTACTCTTACCACCACCACCAGTGCTCCTACTTCTACCACAGACACTACTACTCCAAGCACCTCCACGAGCACTCCTACATCTACCACAGACAGTACTACTCCTACCAACAAAATGAGCACTCCTACTTCTACCAAAGAAACTACTATCCTACCAGCACCATGAGCACTCCTACTTCTACCACAGAACATGCAACTCCAAGCACCACCACAGGCGATACTACTTCTAGCACAAAACCTGCTACTCCTACCACCACCACGAGTGCAACTACTTGTACCACAAAATATGCTACTCCTTCCAACACGATGAGAGCACCTAATTCTACCACAGGCCCTGCTACTCCTACCTCCATCACGAGCGATCATACTTCTACCCCAGAATCTACTGCTCCTACCACCAAGAGTGCTCCTACTTCTACCAAAGAAACTACTAGTTCTCCCACCCCCACGAGCACAACTACTTCTACCAGAGCACTACTACTCCTACCACCAGAACGAGAGCCACTACTTCTACCCTAGAAACTACTACTACCACAAACACCACGAGTGCTTCTTCTTCTACCACAAAACCTGTTATGCCTACCACCACCACGAGCGATCCTACTTCTACCACAGACACTACTACACCTACCACCACCACGAGCAATCCTACTTCTACCACAGAATCAACTACTCCTAACACCACCACAAGCGCTCCTGCTTCTACCACAGAAAGTACTACTCCTACCACCAGCACGAGCGCAACAACTTCTACTACAGACACTAATACACCTACAACCAAGATGAGTGCTCCTACTTCTACCACAGTCACCACTACTCCCACCAACACCACGAGCGCTCCTACTTCTACCACAGACAGTCCTACTCCTACCACCACCACGAGCGCTCCTACCTCTAAGGAAGTATCTAGTACTCTGAACACCACCACGAGCTCTCCTACTTCTACTAGAGAAACTACTACTACCAAGACCACGAACGCTCCTACTTCTTCCACAGACTGTGCAACTCCTACCACCACCAAGTGTGCTCCTACTTCTAACACAGAACATGCTGCTCCTACCACCACCACGAGCAAAACTACTTCTAACAGAGACCCTGCTACTCGTACCACCACGAGAGCACCTACTTCTACCACAGGCACGGCAACTCCTACCACCACAATGAGCGCTCCTAATTCAACCACAGAAACTAAAACACCCACCAGCACCACGAGCGCCCCTACTTCTAGTACAGACTCTAGTACTCCTACCACCAACAGGAACGCTCCTACTTCTACCACAGAAACTACTACTAATACCACGGGAACGAGCACAACATCTTCTACCACAGACAGAACTATTCCTACCACCACCACGAGTTCCCGTACTTCTACCACAGACAATACTACTACCTCCACCACGAGCACAAGTACTTCTAGCACACAAACTACTACTCCTACCACCACCACGAGTGCAACTACTACTACCACTGACACAACTACTCCTACCACCACCACGAGTTCGCATATTTCTACGAAAGACTTTGCTACTCCTACCTGCCTCACGATCACCAGTCCTTCAACCACAGAAATTACTACACCTACCACCAACAGAAGAACACCTCCTTGTACCACAGACCCTGTTACTCCTACCACCACCAAGAGCACTCCTACTTCTACCACAGAAACTACTACTCCAACCACCACAACGAACACTCCTACTTCTACTGCAGAAAATACTGCTCCTATCACCACCACGAGCGAACTACATCTACCACAGACACTACTACTCCTTACACCATCACGAGCTCTCCTACTTCTACTAGAGGAACTACTACTACCAAGACCACGAGCGCTCCTATTTCTTCCACAGACTGTGCAACTCCTACCACCACCAAGTGCGCTCCTACTTCTCACACAGAACATGCTGCTCCTACCACCACCATGAGCAAAACTACTTCTAATAGAGACCCTGCTACTCGTAACACCACCCTGAGAGCACCTACTTCTACCACAGGCACTGCAACTCCTACCACCACAATGAGTGCTCCTAATTCAATCACAGAAACAAAAACTCCCACCAGCACCACGAGTGCCCCTACTTCTACTACAGACACTAGTACTCCTACCACAACCAGGAACGCTCCTACTTCTACCACAGGAAGTACTACTAATACCACGGGAACGAGCACAACAACTTCTACCACAGACAGTGCTATTCCTACCACCACCACGAGCTCTCCTACTTCTACCACAGACACTACTACTCCTACCACCACCACGAGTGCAACTACTACTACCACTGAAACTACTATTCCTACCACCACCATGAGTGCACATATGTCTACGAAAGTCATTACTACTACCAACCACACGATCACCAGTCCTTCTACCACAGAAACTACTACTCCTACCTCCACCACAAGAGCACCTACTTGTTCCACAGACCCTGTGACTCCTACCACCACCAAGAGCACTCCTACTTCTACCACAGAAACCACTACTCCAACAACCACAATGAACACTGCTACGTCTACTGCAGAAACTACTGCTCCTACCACCACCACGAGCGAACTACATCTACCACCAACACTACTATGCCTAACACCATCACGAGCGCTCCTACTTCTACCACAGACACTATTACTCCAAGAAACACCATGAGCTCTCCTCCCTCTACCATAGACACTACTCCTCCTACCAACACAACGAGCGCTCCTACTTCTATCAAAGAAACTACTACCCTACCACCACCATGAACGCTCCTACTTCTACCACAGAACATGCAACGCATACCACCACCACAAGTGTTACTACTTCTACCACAATACCTGCTTCTCCCACCACCACCGCGAGTGGAGCTTCTTGTACCCCAAAACCTTCTACTCCTACCAACACAACGAGAGCACCTACTTCTACCACCGGCCCTGCTACCTCTACCTCCATCACGAGCGATTCTATTTCTACAACAGAAACTACTACTCCTACCAACAGGAAGAGAGCTCCTACTTCTTCTACAGAAACTACTATTCCTACTACCACCACGAGCGCAACTACTTCTACCACAGACCGTACTACTCCTACCACCACCCCGAGTGTAAGTACTTCTACCACAGACACTACTGCTCTTACCACCACCACGAGTTCAAATACTTCTACCACAGACACTAGTGTTCCTACCACCAACACTGGTGCCAGTACTTCTACCACAGAAACTACTACTCCTACACCCACCACGAGCGCAACTACTTCTACCACAGACATTTCTACTGCTATCACAACCATGAGCCTCCTACTTCTATCAGAGACCGTGCAATTACTACCAGGAGGACTAGCGCTCTTCCTTCTAACACAGACACTACTACGCCTACCTCCATCACTAGCCCTTCTACTTCTACCACCATACCTGCTACTTCTACCACCACCATGAGCACAACTACTTCTACCACAGACACTACGACTCCTGTCACCACCACAAATGCTCATACAAATACGAAAGAGAATACTACTCCTACCACCCCCACGAGAACCACTGCTTCTAACACAGACACTACTACTCTTACCACTATCACGAGAGAACCTATTTGTACCACAGACCCTGCTATTCCTATCACCACCACGAGCACTGCGACTTCTACCACAGAAACTACTACTCGTAACACCACCATGGGCGCTCATACTTCTACCAAAGACACTACTACACCTTCAACCACCACGAGCGCTCATACTTCTACCAAAGACATTATTACTCCTAGAACCACTACGATCACCACTACTGCTATCTCAAACGCTACTAATCCTATCACAACCACGGGAGCACCTACTTCTACCACAGACCCTGATATTCCTACCAACACCCTGAGCTCTCCTACTTCTACCACAGAAACTACTACTACTACCACCAACACGAGCACTCCTACTTCTACCACGGAAACTACTAATTCTCCCTCCACCACGAGCACAGCTTCTACTACCACAGACAATACTACTCTTACAACCACCACCAGTGCTCCTACTTCTACCACAGAAACTACTACTACTACCACCAACACGAGCACTCCTACTTCTACCACGGAAACTACTAATTCTCCCTCCACCACGAGCACAGCTTCTACTACCACAGACAATACTACTCTTACAACCACCACCAGTGCTCCTACTTCTACCACAGACACTACTACTCCAAGCACCTCCACGAGCACTCCTACATCTACCACAGACACTACTACTCCTACCAACAAAATGAGAACTCCTTCTTCTACCAAAGAAACTACTACCCTACCACCACCATGAGCACTCCTACTTCTACCACAGAACATCCAACTCCAAGCACCACCACAGGCGATACTACTTCTAGCACAAAACCTGCTACTCCTACCACCACCACGAGTGCAACTACTTGTACCACAAAATATGCTACTCCTTCCAACACGACGAGAGCACCTACTTCTACCACAGGCCCTGCTACTCCTACCTCCATCACGAGCGATCATACTTCTACCCCAGAATCTACTGCTCCTACCACCAAGAGTGCTCCTACTTCCACCACAGAAACTGCTAGTTCTCCCACCCCCACGAGCACAACTACTTCTATCAGAGCACTACTACTCCTACCACCAGAACGAGAGCCACTACTTCTACCCTAGAAACTACTACTACCACAAACACCACGAGTGCTTCTTCTTCTACCACAAAACCTGTTATGCCTACCACCACCACGAGCGATCCTACTTCTACCACAGACACTACTACACCTACCACCACCACGAGCAATCCTACTTCTACCACAGAATCAACTACTCCTAACACCACCACAAGCGCTCCTGCTTCTACCACAGAAAGTACTACTCCTACCACCAGCACGAGCGCAACAACTTCTACTACAGACACTAATACACCTACAACCAAGATGAGTGCTCCTACTTCTACCACAGTCACCACTACTCCCACCAACACCACGAGCGCTCCTACTTCTACCACAGACAGTCCTACTCCTACCACCACCACGAGCGCTCCAACCTCTAAGGAAGTATCTAGTACTCTGAACACCACCACGAGCTCTCTTACTTCTACTAGAGAAACTACTACTACCAAGACCACGAACGCTCCTACTTCTTCCACAGACTGTGCAACTCCTACCACCACCAAGTGCGCTCCTACTTCTAACACAGAACATGCTGCTCCTACCACCACCACGAGCAAAACTACTTCTAACAGAGACCCTGCTACTCGTAACACCACCCTGAGAGCACCTACTTCTACCACAGGCACTGCAACTCCTACCACCACAATGAGCGCTCCTAATTCAACCACAGAAACTAAAACTCCCACCAGCACCACGAGTGCCCCTACTTCTACTACAGACACTAGTACTCCTACCACCAACAGGAACGCTCCTACTTCTACCACAGAAACTAATACCAATACCACAGGAAGGAGCACAACAACTTCTACCACAGACAGAACTATTCCTACCACCACCACGAGTTCCCGTACTTCTACCACAGACAATACTACTACCTCCACCACGAGCACAAGTACTTCTAGCACACAAACTACTACTCCTACCACCACCACGAGTGCAACTACTACTACCACTGACACAACTACTCCTACCACCACCACGAGTTCGCATATTTCTACGAAAGACTTTGCTACTCCTACCTGCCTCACGATCACCAGTCCTTCAACCACAGAAATTACTACACCTACCACCAACAGAAGAACACCTCCTTGTACCACAGACCCTGTTACTCCTACCACCACCAAGAGCACTCCTACTTCTACCACAGAAACTACTACTCCAACCACCACAACGAACACTCCTACTTCTACTGCAGAAAATACTGCTCCTATCACCACCACGAGCGAACTACATCTACCACAGACACTACTACTCCTTACACCATCACGAGCTCTCCTACTTCTACTAGAGGAACTACTACTACCAAGACCACGAGCGCTCCTATTTCTTCCACAGACTGTGCAACTCCTACCACCACCAAGGGCGCTCCTACTTCTCACACAGAACATGCTGCTCCTACCACCACCATGAGCAAAACTACTTCTAATAGAGACCCTGCTACTCGTAACACCACCCTGAGAGCACCTACTTCTACCACAGGCACTGCAACTCCTACCACCACAATGAGTGCTCCTAATTCAATCACAGAAACAAAAACTCCCACCAGCACCACGAGTGCCCCTACTTCTACTACAGACACTAGTACTCCTACCACAACCAGGAACGCTCCTACTTCTACCACAGGAAGTACTACTAATACCACGGGAACGAGCACAACAACTTCTACCACAGACAGTGCTATTCCTACCACCACCACGAGCTCTCCTACTTCTACCACAGACACTACTACTCCTACCACCACCACGAGTGCAACTACTACTACCACTGAAACTACTATTCCTACCACCACCATGAGTGCACATATGTCTACGAAAGTCATTACTACTACCAACCACACGATCACCAGTCCTTCTACCACAGAAACTACTACTCCTACCTCCACCACAAGAGCACCTACTTGTTCCACAGACCCTGTGACTCCTACCACCACCAAGAGCACTCCTACTTCTACCACAGAAACCACTACTCCAACAACCACAATGAACACTGCTACTTCTACTGCAGAAACTACTGCTCCTACCACCACCACGAGCGAACTACATCTACCACCAACACTACTATGCCTAACACCATCACGAGCGCTCCTACTTCTACCACAGACACTATTACTCCAAGAAACACCATGAGCTCTCCTCCCTCTACCATAGACACTACTCCTCCTACCAACACAACGAGCGCTCCTACTTCTATCAAAGAAACTACTACCCTACCACCACCATGAACGCTCCTACTTCTACCACAGAACATGCAACGCATACCACCACCACAAGTGTTACTACTTCTACCACAATACCTGCTTCTCCCACCACCACCGCGAGTGGATCTTCTTGTACCTCAAAACCTTCTACTCCTACCAACACAACGAGAGCACCTACTTCTACCACCGGCCCTGCTACCTCTACCTCCATCACGAGCGATTCTATTTCTACAACAGAAACTACTACTCCTACCAACAGGAAGAGAGCTCCTACTTCTTCTACAGAAACTACTATTCCTACTACCACCACGAGCGCAACTACTTCTACCACAGACCGTACTACTCCTACCACCACCCCGAGTGTAAGTACTTCTACCACAGACACTACTGCTCTTACCACCACCACGAGTGCAAATACTTCTACCACAGACACTAGTGTTCCTACCACCAACACTGGTGCCAGTACTTCTACCACAGAAACTACTACTCCTACACCCACCACGAGCGCAACTACTTCTACCACAGACATTTCTACTGCTATCACAACCATGAGCCTCCTACTTCTATCAGAGACTGTGCAATTACTACCAGGAGGACTAGCGCTCTTCCTTCTAACACAGACACTACTACGCCTACCTCCATCACTAGCCCTTCTACTTCTACCACCATACCTGCTACTTCTACCACCACCATGAGCACAACTACTTCTACCACAGACACTACGACTCCTGTCACCACCACAAATGCTCATACAAATACGAAAGAGAATACTACTCCTACCACCCCCACGAGAACCACTGCTTCTAACACAGACACTACTACTCTTACCACTATCACGAGAGAACCTATTTGTACCACAGACCCTGCTATTCCTATCAC
The DNA here is from genome assembly GCF_028023285.1 of Balaenoptera ricei. Lineage (NCBI taxonomy): Eukaryota > Metazoa > Chordata > Mammalia > Artiodactyla > Balaenopteridae > Balaenoptera > Balaenoptera ricei. Next base: position 80,658,756 of record NC_082654.1, read on the forward strand.
CACCACGAGCACTGCGACTTCTACCACAGAAACTACTACTCGTAACACCACCATGGGCGCTCATACTTCTACCAAAGACACTACTACACCTTCAACCACCACGAGCGCTCATACTTCTACCAAAGACATTATTACTCCTAGAACCACTACGATCACCACTACTGCTATCTCAAACGCTACTAATCCTATCACAACCACGGGAGCACCTACTTCTACCACAGACCCTGATATTCCTACCAACACCCTGAGCTCTCCTACTTCTACCACAGAAACTACTACTACTACCACCAACACGAGCACTCCTACTTCTACCACGGAAACTACTAATTCTCCCTCCACCACGAGCACAGCTTCTACTACCACAGACAATACTACTCTTACAACCACCACCAGTGCTCCTACTTCTACCACAGAAACTACTACTACTACCACCAACACGAGCACTCCTACTTCTACCACGGAAACTACTAATTCTCCCTCCACCACGAGCACAGCTTCTACTACCACAGACAATACTACTCTTACAACCACCACCAGTGCTCCTACTTCTACCACAGACACTACTACTCCAAGCACCTCCACGAGCACTCCTACATCTACCACAGACACTACTACTCCTACCAACAAAATGAGAACTCCTTCTTCTACCAAAGAAACTACTACCCTACCACCACCATGAGCACTCCTACTTCTACCACAGAACATCCAACTCCAAGCACCACCACAGGCGATACTACTTCTAGCACAAAACCTGCTACTCCTACCACCACCACGAGTGCAACTACTTGTACCACAAAATATGCTACTCCTTCCAACACGACGAGAGCACCTACTTCTACCACAGGCCCTGCTACTCCTACCTCCATCACGAGCGATCATACTTCTACCCCAGAATCTACTGCTCCTACCACCAAGAGTGCTCCTACTTCCACCACAGAAACTGCTAGTTCTCCCACCCCCACGAGCACAACTACTTCTATCAGAGCACTACTACTCCTACCACCAGAACGAGAGCCACTACTTCTACCCTAGAAACTACTACTACCACAAACACCACGAGTGCTTCTTCTTCTACCACAAAACCTGTTATGCCTACCACCACCACGAGCGATCCTACTTCTACCACAGACACTACTACACCTACCACCACCACGAGCAATCCTACTTCTACCACAGAATCAACTACTCCTAACACCACCACAAGCGCTCCTGCTTCTACCACAGAAAGTACTACTCCTACCACCAGCACGAGCGCAACAACTTCTACTACAGACACTAATACACCTACAACCAAGATGAGTGCTCCTACTTCTACCACAGTCACCACTACTCCCACCAACACCACGAGCGCTCCTACTTCTACCACAGACAGTCCTACTCCTACCACCACCACGAGCGCTCCAACCTCTAAGGAAGTATCTAGTACTCTGAACACCACCACGAGCTCTCCTACTTCTACTAGAGAAACTACTACTACCAAGACCACGAACGCTCCTACTTCTTCCACAGACTGTGCAACTCCTACCACCACCAAGTGCGCTCCTACTTCTAACACAGAACATGCTGCTCCTACCACCACCACGAGCAAAACTACTTCTAACAGAGACCCTGCTACTCGTAACACCACCCTGAGAGCACCTACTTCTACCACAGGCACTGCAACTCCTACCACCACAATGAGCGCTCCTAATTCAACCACAGAAACTAAAACTCCCACCAGCACCACGAGTGCCCCTACTTCTACTACAGACACTAGTACTCCTACCACCAACAGGAACGCTCCTACTTCTACCACAGAAACTAATACCAATACCACAGGAAGGAGCACAACAACTTCTACCACAGACAGAACTATTCCTACCACCACCACGAGTTCCCGTACTTCTACCACAGACAATACTACTACCTCCACCACGAGCACAAGTACTTCTAGCACATAAACTACTACTCCTACCACCACCACGAGTGCAACTACTACTACCACTGACACTACTACTCCTACCACCACCACGAGTGCGCATATTTCTACGAAAGACTTTACTACTCCTACCTGCCCCACGATCACCAGTCCTTCAACCACAGAAACTACTACACCTACCACCAACAGAAGAACACCTCCTTGTACCACACACCCTGTTACTCCTACCACCACCAAGAGCACTCCTACTTCTACCACAGAAACTACTACTCCAACCACCACAACGAACACTCCTACTTCTACTGCAGAAAATACTGCTCCTATCACCACCACGAGCGAACTACATCTACCACAGACACTACTACTCCTTACACCATCACGAGCTCTCCTACTTCTACTAGAGGAACTACTACTACCAAGACCACGAGCACTCCTATTTCTTCCACAGACTGTGCAACTCCTACCACCACCAAGTGCGCTCCTACTTCTCACACAGAACATGCTGCTCCTACCACCACCATGAGCAAAACTACTTCTAATAGAGACCCTGCTACTCGTAACACCACCCTGAGAGCACCTACTTCTACCACAGGCACTGCAACTCCTACCACCACAATGAGTGCTCCTAATTCAATCACAGAAACAAAAACTCCCACCAGCACCACGAGTGCCCCTACTTCTACTACAGACACTAGTACTCCTACCACAACCAGGAACGCTCCTACTTCTACCACAGGAAGTACTACTAATACCACGGGAACGAGCACAACAACTTCTACCACAGACAGTGCTATTCCTACCACCACCACGAGCTCTCCTACTTCTACCACAGACACTACTACTCCTACCACCACCACGAGTGCAACTACTACTACCACTGAAACTACTATTCCTACCACCACCATGAGTGCACATATGTCTACGAAAGTCATTACTACTACCAACCACACGATCACCAGTCCTTCTACCACAGAAACTACTACTCCTACCTCCACCACAAGAGCACCTACTTGTTCCACAGACCCTGTGACTCCTACCACCACCAAGAGCACTCCTACTTCTACCACAGAAACCACTACTCCAACAACCACAATGAACACTGCTACTTCTACTGCAGAAACTACTGCTCCTACCACCACCACGAGCGAACTACATCTACCACCAACACTACTATGCCTAACACCATCACGAGCGCTCCTACTTCTACCACAGACACTATTACTCCAAGAAACACCATGAGCTCTCCTCCCTCTACCATAGACACTACTCCTCCTACCAACACAACGAGCGCTCCTACTTCTATCAAAGAAACTACTACCCTACCACCACCATGAACGCTCCTACTTCTACCACAGAACATGCAACGCATACCACCACCACAAGTGTTACTACTTCTACCACAATACCTGCTTCTCCCACCACCACCGCGAGTGGATCTTCTTGTACCCCAATACCTTCTACTCCTACCAACACAACGAGAGCACCTACTTCTACCACCGGCCCTGCTACCTCTACCTCCATCACGAGCGATTCTATTTCTACAACAGAAACTACTACTCCTACCAACAGGAAGAGAGCTCCTACTTCTTCTACAGAAACTACTATTCCTACTACCACCACGAGCGCAACTACTTCTACCACAGACCGTACTACTCCTACCACCACCCCGAGTGTAAGTACTTCTACCACAGACACTACTGCTCTTACCACCACCACGAGTGCAAATACTTCTACCACAGACACTAGTGTTCCTACCACCAACACTGGTGCCAGTACTTCTACCACAGAAACTACTACTCCTACACCCACCACGAGCGCAACTACTTCTACCACAGACATTTCTACTGCTATCACAACCATGAGCCTCCTACTTCTATCAGAGACCGTGCAATTACTACCAGGAGGACTAGCGCTCTTCCTTCTAACACAGACACTACTACGCCTACCTCCATCACTAGCCCTTCTACTTCTACCACCATACCTGCTACTTCTACCACCACCATGAGCACAACTACTTCTACCACAGACACTACGACTCCTGTCACCACCACAAATGCTCATACAAATACGAAAGAGAATACTACTCCTACCACCCCCACGAGAACCACTGCTTCTAACACAGACACTACTACTCTTACCACTATCACGAGAGAACCTATTTGTACCACAGACCCTGCTATTCCTATCACCACCACGAGCACTGCGACTTCTACCACAGAAACTACTACTCGTAACACCACCATGGGCGCTCATACTTCTACCAAAGACACTACTACACCTTCAACCACCACGAGCGCTCATACTTCTACCAAAGACATTATTACTCCTAGAACCACTACGATCACCACTACTGCTATCTCAAACGCTACTAATCCTATCACAACCACGGGAGCACCTACTTCTACCACAGACCCTGATATTCCTACCAACACCCTGAGCTCTCCTACTTCTACCACAGAAACTACTACTACTACCACCAACACGAGCACTCCTACTTCTACCACGGAAACTACTAATTCTCCCTCCACCACGAGCACAGCTTCTACTACCACAGACAATACTACTCTTACAACCACCACCAGTGCTCCTACTTCTACCACAGAAACTACTACTACTACCACCAACACGAGCACTCCTACTTCTACCACGGAAACTACTAATTCTCCCTCCACCACGAGCACAGCTTCTACTACCACAGACAATACTACTCTTACAACCACCACCAGTGCTCCTACTTCTACCACAGACACTACTACTCCAAGCACCTCCACGAGCACTCCTACATCTACCACAGACACTACTACTCCTACCAACAAAATGAGAACTCCTTCTTCTACCAAAGAAACTACTACCCTACCACCACCATGAGCACTCCTACTTCTACCACAGAACATCCAACTCCAAGCACCACCACAGGCGATACTACTTCTAGCACAAAACCTGCTACTCCTACCACCACCACGAGTGCAACTACTTGTACCACAAAATATGCTACTCCTTCCAACACGACGAGAGCACCTACTTCTACCACAGGCCCTGCTACTCCTACCTCCATCACGAGCGATCATACTTCTACCCCAGAATCTACTGCTCCTACCACCAAGAGTGCTCCTACTTCCACCACAGAAACTGCTAGTTCTCCCACCCCCACGAGCACAACTACTTCTATCAGAGCACTACTACTCCTACCACCAGAACGAGAGCCACTACTTCTACCCTAGAAACTACTACTACCACAAACACCACGAGTGCTTCTTCTTCTACCACAAAACCTGTTATGCCTACCACCACCACGAGCGATCCTACTTCTACCACAGACACTACTACACCTACCACCACCACGAGCAATCCTACTTCTACCACAGAATCAACTACTCCTAACACCACCACAAGCGCTCCTGCTTCTACCACAGAAAGTACTACTCCTACCACCAGCACGAGCGCAACAACTTCTACTACAGACACTAATACACCTACAACCAAGATGAGTGCTCCTACTTCTACCACAGTCACCACTACTCCCACCAACACCACGAGCGCTCCTACTTCTACCACAGACAGTCCTACTCCTACCACCACCACGAGCGCTCCAACCTCTAAGGAAGTATCTAGTACTCTGAACACCACCACGAGCTCTCTTACTTCTACTAGAGAAACTACTACTACCAAGACCACGAACGCTCCTACTTCTTCCACAGACTGTGCAACTCCTACCACCACCAAGTGCGCTCCTACTTCTAACACAGAACATGCTGCTCCTACCACCACCACGAGCAAAACTACTTCTAACAGAGACCCTGCTACTCGTAACACCACCCTGAGAGCACCTACTTCTACCACAGGCACTGCAACTCCTACCACCACAATGAGCGCTCCTAATTCAACCACAGAAACTAAAACTCCCACCAGCACCACGAGTGCCCCTACTTCTACTACAGACACTAGTACTCCTACCACCAACAGGAACGCTCCTACTTCTACCACAGAAACTAATACCAATACCACAGGAAGGAGCACAACAACTTCTACCACAGACAGAACTATTCCTACCACCACCACGAGTTCCCGTACTTCTACCACAGACAATACTACTACCTCCACCACGAGCACAAGTACTTCTAGCACACAAACTACTACTCCTACCACCACCACGAGTGCAACTACTACTACCACTGACACAACTACTCCTACCACCACCACGAGTTCGCATATTTCTACGAAAGACTTTGCTACTCCTACCTGCCTCACGATCACCAGTCCTTCAACCACAGAAATTACTACACCTACCACCAACAGAAGAACACCTCCTTGTACCACAGACCCTGTTACTCCTACCACCACCAAGAGCACTCCTACTTCTACCACAGAAACTACTACTCCAACCACCACAACGAACACTCCTACTTCTACTGCAGAAAATACTGCTCCTATCACCACCACGAGCGAACTACATCTACCACAGACACTACTACTCCTTACACCATCACGAGCTCTCCTACTTCTACTAGAGGAACTACTACTACCAAGACCACGAGCGCTCCTATTTCTTCCACAGACTGTGCAACTCCTACCACCACCAAGGGCGCTCCTACTTCTCACACAGAACATGCTGCTCCTACCACCACCATGAGCAAAACTACTTCTAATAGAGACCCTGCTACTCGTAACACCACCCTGAGAGCACCTACTTCTACCACAGGCACTGCAACTCCTACCACCACAATGAGTGCTCCTAATTCAATCACAGAAACAAAAACTCCCACCAGCACCACGAGTGCCCCTACTTCTACTACAGACACTAGTACTCCTACCACAACCAGGAACGCTCCTACTTCTACCACAGGAAGTACTACTAATACCACGGGAACGAGCACAACAACTTCTACCACAGACAGTGCTATTCCTACCACCACCACGAGCTCTCCTACTTCTACCACAGACACTACTACTCCTACCACCACCACGAGTGCAACTACTACTACCACTGAAACTACTATTCCTACCACCACCATGAGTGCACATATGTCTACGAAAGTCATTACTACTACCAACCACACGATCACCAGTCCTTCTACCACAGAAACTACTACTCCTACCTCCACCACAAGAGCACCTACTTGTTCCACAGACCCTGTGACTCCTACCACCACCAAGAGCACTCCTACTTCTACCACAGAAACCACTACTCCAACAACCACAATGAACACTGCTACTTCTACTGCAGAAACTACTGCTCCTACCACCACCACGAGCGAACTACATCTACCACCAACACTACTATGCCTAACACCATCACGAGCGCTCCTACTTCTACCACAGACACTATTACTCCAAGAAACACCATGAGCTCTCCTCCCTCTACCATAGACACTACTCCTCCTACCAACACAACGAGTGCTCCTACTTCTATCAAAGAAACTACTACCCTACCACCACCATGAACGCTCCTACTTCTACCACAGAACATGCAACGCATACCACCACCACAAGTGTTACTACTTCTACCACAATACCTGCTTCTCCCACCACCACCGCGAGTGGATCTTCTTGTACCTCAAAACCTTCTACTCCTACCAACACAACGAGAGCACCTACTTCTACCACCGGCCCTGCTACCTCTACCTCCATCACGAGCGATTCTATTTCTACAACAGAAACTACTACTCCTACCAACAGGAAGAGAGCTCCTACTTCTTCTACAGAAACTACTATTCCTACTACCACCACGAGCGCAACTACTTCTACCACAGACCGTACTACTCCTACCACCACCCCGAGTGTAAGTACTTCTACCACAGACACTACTGCTCTTACCACCACCACGAGTGCAAATACTTCTACCACAGACACTAGTGTTCCTACCACCAACACTGGTGCCAGTACTTCTACCACAGAAACTACTACTCCTACACCCACCACGAGCGCAACTACTTCTACCACAGACATTTCTACTGCTATCACAACCATGAGCCTCCTACTTCTATCAGAGACTGTGCAATTACTACCAGGAGGACTAGCGCTCTTCCTTCTAACACAGACACTACTACGCCTACCTCCATCACTAGCCCTTCTACTTCTACCACCATACCTGCTACTTCTACCACCACCATGAGCACAACTACTTCTACCACAGACACTACGACTCCTGTCACCACCACAAATGCTCATACAAATACGAAAGAGAATACTACTCCTACCACCCCCACGAGAACCACTGCTTCTAACACAGACACTACTACTCTTACCACTATCACGAGAGAACCTATTTGTACCACAGACCCTGCTATTCCTATCACCACCACGAGCACTGCGACTTCTACCACAGAAACTACTACTCGTAACACCACCATGGGCGCTCATACTTCTACCAAAGACACTACTACACCTTCAACCACCACGAGCGCTCATACTTCTACCAAAGACATTATTACTCCTAGAACCACTACGATCACCACTACTGCTATCTCAAACGCTACTAATCCTATCACAACCACGGGAGCACCTACTTCTACCACAGACCCTGATATTCCTACCAACACCCTGAGCTCTCCTACTTCTACCACAGAAACTACTACTACTACCACCAACACGAGCACTCCTACTTCTACCACGGAAACTACTAATTCTCCCTCCACCACGAGCACAGCTTCTACTACCACAGACAATACTACTCTTACAACCACCACCAGTGCTCCTACTTCTACCACAGAAACTACTACTACTACCACCAACACGAGCACTCCTACTTCTACCACGGAAACTACTAATTCTCCCTCCACCACGAGCACAGCTTCTACTACCACAGACAATACTACTCTTACAACCACCACCAGTGCTCCTACTTCTACCACAGACACTACTACTCCAAGCACCTCCACGAGCACTCCTACATCTACCACAGACACTACTACTCCTACCAACAAAATGAGAACTCCTTCTTCTACCAAAGAAACTACTACCCTACCACCACCATGAGCACTCCTACTTCTACCACAGAACATCCAACTCCAAGCACCACCACAGGCGATACTACTTCTAGCACAAAACCTGCTACTCCTACCACCACCACGAGTGCAACTACTTGTACCACAAAATATGCTACTCCTTCCAACACGACGAGAGCACCTACTTCTACCACAGGCCCTGCTACTCCTACCTCCATCACGAGCGATCATACTTCTACCCCAGAATCTACTGCTCCTACCACCAAGAGTGCTCCTACTTCCACCACAGAAACTGCTAGTTCTCCCACCCCCACGAGCACAACTACTTCTATCAGAGCACTACTACTCCTACCACCAGAACGAGAGCCACTACTTCTACCCTAGAAACTACTACTACCACAAACACCACGAGTGCTTCTTCTTCTACCACAAAACCTGTTATGCCTACCACCACCACGAGCGATCCTACTTCTACCACAGACACTACTACACCTACCACCACCACGAGCAATCCTACTTCTACCACAGAATCAACTACTCCTAACACCACCACAAGCGCTCCTGCTTCTACCACAGAAAGTACTACTCCTACCACCAGCACGAGCGCAACAACTTCTACTACAGACACTAATACACCTACAACCAAGATGAGTGCTCCTACTTCTACCACAGTCACCACTACTCCCACCAACACCACGAGCGCTCCTACTTCTACCACAGACAGTCCTACTCCTACCACCACCACGAGCGCTCCAACCTCTAAGGAAGTATCTAGTACTCTGAACACCACCACGAGCTCTCCTACTTCTACTAGAGAAACTACTACTACCAAGACCACGAACGCTCCTACTTCTTCCACAGACTGTGCAACTCCTACCACCACCAAGTGCGCTCCTACTTCTAACACAGAACATGCTGCTCCTACCACCACCACGAGCAAAACTACTTCTAACAGAGACCCTGCTACTCGTAACACCACCCTGAGAGCACCTACTTCTACCACAGGCACTGCAACTCCTACCACCACAATGAGCGCTCCTAATTCAACCACAGAAACTAAAACTCCCACCAGCACCACGAGTGCCCCTACTTCTACTACAGACACTAGTACTCCTACCACCAACAGGAACGCTCCTACTTCTACCACAGAAACTAATACCAATACCACAGGAAGGAGCACAACAACTTCTACCACAGACAGAACTATTCCTACCACCACCACGAGTTCCCGTACTTCTACCACAGACAATACTACTACCTCCACCACGAGCACAAGTACTTCTAGCACATAAACTACTACTCCTACCACCACCACGAGTGCAACTACTACTACCACTGACACTACTACTCCTACCACCACCACGAGTGCGCATATTTCTACGAAAGACTTTACTACTCCTACCTGCCCCACGATCACCAGTCCTTCAACCACAGAAACTACTACACCTACCACCAACAGAAGAACACCTCCTTGTACCACACACCCTGTTACTCCTACCACCACCAAGAGCACTCCTACTTCTACCACAGAAACTACTACTCCAACCACCACAACGAACACTCCTACTTCTACTGCAGAAAATACTGCTCCTATCACCACCACGAGCGAACTACATCTACCACAGACACTACTACTCCTTACACCATCACGAGCTCTCCTACTTCTACTAGAGGAACTACTACTACCAAGACCACGAGCGCTCCTATTTCTTCCACAGACTGTGCAACTCCTACCACCACCAAGTGCGCTCCTACTTCTCACACAGAACATGCTGCTCCTACCACCACCATGAGCAAAACTACTTCTAATAGAGACCCTGCTACTCGTAACACCACCCTGAGAGCACCTACTTCTACCACAGGCACTGCAACTCCTACCACCACAATGAGTGCTCCTAATTCAATCACAGAAACAAAAACTCCCACCAGCACCACGAGTGCCCCTACTTCTACTACAGACACTAGTACTCCTACCACAACCAGGAACGCTCCTACTTCTACCACAGGAAGTACTACTAATACCACGGGAACGAGCACAACAACTTCTACCACAGACAGTGCTATTCCTACCACCACCACGAGCTCTCCTACTTCTACCACAGACACTACTACTCCTACCACCACCACGAGTGCAACTACTACTACCACTGAAACTACTATTCCTACCACCACCATGAGTGCACATATGTCTACGAAAGTCATTACTACTACCAACCACACGATCACCAGTCCTTCTACCACAGAAACTACTACTCCTACCTCCACCACAAGAGCACCTACTTGTTCCACAGACCCTGTGACTCCTACCACCACCAAGAGCACTCCTACTTCTACCACAGAAACCACTACTCCAACAACCACAATGAACACTGCTACTTCTACTGCAGAAACTACTGCTCCTACCACCACCACGAGCGAACTACATCTACCACCAACACTACTATGCCTAACACCATCACGAGCGCTCCTACTTCTACCACAGACACTATTACTCCAAGAAACACCATGAGCTCTCCTCCCTCTACCATAGACACTACTCCTCCTACCAACACAACGAGCGCTCCTACTTCTATCAAAGAAACTACTACCCTACCACCACCATGAACGCTCCTACTTCTACCACAGAACATGCAACGCATACCACCACCACAAGTGTTACTACTTCTACCACAATACCTGCTTCTCCCACCACCACCGCGAGTGGATCTTCTTGTACCCCAAAACCTTCTACTCCTACCAACACAACGAGAGCACCTACTTCTACCACCGGCCCTGCTACCTCTACCTCCATCACGAGCGATTCTATTTCTACAACAGAAACTACTACTCCTACCAACAGGAAGAGAGCTCCTACTTCTTCTACAGAAACTACTATTCCTACTACCACCACGAGCGCAACTACTTCTACCACAGACCGTACTACTCCTACCACCACCCCGAGTGTAAGTACTTCTACCACAGACACTACTGCTCTTACCACCACCACGAGTGCAAATACTTCTACCACAGACACTAGTGTTCCTACCACCAACACTGGTGCCAGTACTTCTACCACAGAAACTACTACTCCTACACCCACCACGAGCGCAACTACTTCTACCACAGACATTTCTACTGCTATCACAACCATGAGCCTCCTACTTCTATCAGAGACCGTGCAATTACTACCAGGAGGACTAGCGCTCTTCCTTCTAACACAGACACTACTACGCCTACCTCCATCACTAGCCCTTCTACTTCTACCACCATACCTGCTACTTCTACCACCACCATGAGCACAACTACTTCTACCACAGACACTACGACTCCTGTCACCACCACAAATGCTCATACAAATACGAAAGAGAATACTACTCCTACCACCCCCACGAGAACCACTGCTTCTAACACAGACACTACTACTCTTACCACTATCACGAGAGAACCTATTTGTACCACAGACCCTGCTATTCCTATCACCACCACGAGCACTGCGACTTCTACCACAGAAACTACTACTCGTAACACCACCATGGGCGCTCATACTTCTACCAAAGACACTACTACACCTTCAACCACCACGAGCGCTCATACTTCTACCAAAGACATTATTACTCCTAGAACCACTACGATCACCACTACTGCTATCTCAAACGCTACTAATCCTATCACAACCACGGGAGCACCTACTTCTACCACAGACCCTGATATTCCTACCAACACCCTGAGCTCTCCTACTTCTACCACAGAAACTACTACTACTACCACCAACACGAGCACTCCTACTTCTACCACGGAAACTACTAATTCTCCCTCCACCACGAGCACAGCTTCTACTACCACAGACAATACTACTCTTACAACCACCACCAGTGCTCCTACTTCTACCACAGAAACTACTACTACTACCACCAACACGAGCACTCCTACTTCTACCACGGAAACTACTAATTCTCCCTCCACCACGAGCACAGCTTCTACTACCACAGACAATACTACTCTTACAACCACCACCAGTGCTCCTACTTCTACCACAGACACTACTACTCCAAGCACCTCCACGAGCACTCCTACATCTACCACAGACACTACTACTCCTACCAACAAAATGAGAACTCCTTCTTCTACCAAAGAAACTACTACCCTACCACCACCATGAGCACTCCTACTTCTACCACAGAACATCCAACTCCAAGCACCACCACAGGCGATACTACTTCTAGCACAAAACCTGCTACTCCTACCACCACCACGAGCACTCCTACTTCTACCACAGAACATCCAACTCCAAGCACCACCACAGGCGATACTACTTCTAGCACAAAACCTGCTACTCCTACCACCACCACGAGTGCAACTACTTGTACCACAAAATATGCTACTCCTTCCAACACGACGAGAGCACCTACTTCTACCACAGGCCCTGCTACTCCTACCTCCATCACGAGCGATCATACTTCTACCCCAGAATCTACTGCTCCTACCACCAAGAGTGCTCCTACTTCCACCACAGAAACTGCTAGTTCTCCCACCCCCACGAGCACAACTACTTCTATCAGAGCACTACTACTCCTACCACCAGAACGAGAGCCACTACTTCTACCCTAGAAACTACTACTACCACAAACACCACGAGTGCTTCTTCTTCTACCACAAAACCTGTTATGCCTACCACCACCACGAGCGATCCTACTTCTACCACAGACACTACTACACCTACCACCACCACGAGCAATCCTACTTCTACCACAGAATCAACTACTCCTAACACCACCACAAGCGCTCCTGCTTCTACCACAGAAAGTACTACTCCTACCACCAGCACGAGCGCAACAACTTCTACTACAGACACTAATACACCTACAACCAAGATGAGTGCTCCTACTTCTACCACAGTCACCACTACTCCCACCAACACCACGAGCGCTCCTACTTCTACCACAGACAGTCCTACTCCTACCACCACCACGAGCGCTCCAACCTCTAAGGAAGTATCTAGTACTCTGAACACCACCACGAGCTCTCCTACTTCTACTAGAGAAACTACTACTACCAAGACCACGAACGCTCCTACTTCTTCCACAGACTGTGCAACTCCTACCACCACCAAGTGCGCTCCTACTTCTAACACAGAACATGCTGCTCCTACCACCACCACGAGCAAAACTACTTCTAACAGAGACCCTGCTACTCGTAACACCACCCTGAGAGCACCTACTTCTACCACAGGCACTGCAACTCCTACCACCACAATGAGCGCTCCTAATTCAACCACAGAAACTAAAACTCCCACCAGCACCACGAGTGCCCCTACTTCTACTACAGACACTAGTACTCCTACCACCAACAGGAACGCTCCTACTTCTACCACAGAAACTAATACCAATACCACAGGAAGGAGCACAACAACTTCTACCACAGACAGAACTATTCCTACCACCACCACGAGTTCCCGTACTTCTACCACAGACAATACTACTACCTCCACCACGAGCACAAGTACTTCTAGCACATAAACTACTACTCCTACCACCACCACGAGTGCAACTACTACTACCACTGACACTACTACTCCTACCACCACCACGAGTGCGCATATTTCTACGAAAGACTTTACTACTCCTACCTGCCCCACGATCACCAGTCCTTCAACCACAGAAACTACTACACCTACCACCAACAGAAGAACACCTCCTTGTACCACACACCCTGTTACTCCTACCACCACCAAGAGCACTCCTACTTCTACCACAGAAACTACTACTCCAACCACCACAACGAACACTCCTACTTCTACTGCAGAAAATACTGCTCCTATCACCACCACGAGCGAACTACATCTACCACAGACACTACTACTCCTAACACCATCACGAGCGCTCCTACTTCTACCACAGACACTGTTACTCCAAGAAGCACCATGAGTGATCTCCTCCCTCTACCACAGACACTACTCCTCCTAACAACACAACAAGCGCTCCTACTTCTATCAAAGAAACTATTACCCTACCACCACCACGAGCGCTCGTACCTCTAACAAAGTGTCTAGTACTCTGAACACCACCACGAGCTCTCCTACTTCTACTAGAGGAACTACTACTACCAAGACCACGAGCGCTCCTATTTCTTCCACAGACTGTGCAACTCCTACCACCACCAAGTGCGCTCCTACTTCTCACACAGAACATGCTGCTCCTACCACCACCACGAGCAAAACTACTTCTAACAGAGACCTGCTACTCGTAACACCACCCTGAGAGCACCTACTTCTACCACAGGCACGGCAACTCCTACCACCACAATGAGCGCTCCTAATTCAACCACAGAAACAAAAACTCCCACCACCACCACGAGCGCCCCTACTTCTACTACAGACACTAGTACTCCTACCACCAACAGGAACGCTCCTACTTCTACCACAGGAACTACTACTAATACCACGGGAACGAGTACAACAACTTCTACCACAGACAGTACTATTGCTACCACCACCACGAGCTCTCCTACTTCTGCCACAGACACTACTACTCTTACCACCATCACGAGTGCAACTACTACTACCACTGAAACTACTATTCCTACCACCACCATGACTGCACATATGTCTACGAAAGTCATTACTACTCCTACCAACCACACGATCACCAGTCCTTCTACCACAGAAACTACTACTCCTACCTCCACCACAAGAGCACCTACTAGTTCCACAGACCCTGTGACTCCTACCACCACCAAGAGCACTCCTACTTCTACCACAGAAACCACTACTCCAACCACCACAACGAACACTGCTACTTCTACTGCAGAAACTACTGCTCCTACCACCACCACGAACGAACTACATCTACCACCGACACTACTATGCCTAACACCATCACGAGCGCTCCTACTTCTACCACAGACACTATTACTCCAAGAAACACCATGAGCTCTCCTCCCTCTACCATAGACACTACTCCTCCTACCAACACAACGAGCGCTCCTACTTCTATCAAAGAAACTACTACCCTACCACCAACATGAACGCTCCTACTTCTACCACAGAACATGCAACTCAGACCACCACCACAAGTGTTACTACTTCTACCACAATACCTGCTTCTCCTACCACCACCGCGAGTGGATCTTCTTGTACCCCAAAACCTTCTACTCCTACCAACACAACGAGAGAACCTACTTCTACCACAGGCCCTGCTACCTCTACCTCCATCACGAGAGATCCTATTTCTACAACAGAAACTACTACTCCTACCAACAGGAAGAGAGCTCCTACTTCTTCTACAGAAACTATTATTTCTACTACCACCACGAGCGCAACTACTTCTACCACAGACCGTACTACTCCTACCACCACCCCGAGTGTAAGTACTTCTACCACAAACACTACTGCTCTTACCACCACCACGAGTGCAAATACTTCTACCACAGACACTAGTGTTCCTACCACCAACACTGGTGCCAGTACTTCTACCACAGAAACTACTACTCCTACACCCACCACGAGCGCAACTACTTCTACCACAGACATTTCTACTGCTATCACAACCATGAGCCTCCTACTTCTATCAGAGACCGTGCAATTACTACCAGGAGGACTAGCGCTCTTCCTTCTAACACAGACACTACTACGCCTACCTCCATCACTAGCCCTCCTACTTCTACCACCATACCTGCTACTTCTACCACCACCATGAGCACAACTACTTCTACCACAGACACTACGACTCCTGTCACCACCACGAATGCTCATACAAATACGAAACAGAATACTACTCCTACCACCCCCACGAGAACCACTGCTTCTAACACAGACACTACTACTCTTACCACTATCACGAGAGAACCTATGTGTACCACAGACCCTGCTATTCCTATCACCACCACGAGCATTGCGACTTCTACCACAGAAACTACTACTCGTAACACCACCATGGGCGCTCATACTTCTACCAAAGACACTACTACACCTTCAACCACCACGAGCGCTCATACTTCTACCAAAGACATTATTACTCCTAGAACCACTACGACCACCACTACTGCTATCACAAACGCTACTAATCCTACCACAACCACGGGAGCACCTACTTCTACCACAGACCCTGATATTCCTACCAACACCCTGAGCGCTCCTACTTCTACCACAGAAACTACTACTACTACCACCAACACGAGCACTCCTACTTCTACCACGGAAACTACTAATTCTCCCTCCACCACGAGCACAGCTTCTACTACCACAGAGAACACTACTCTTACCACCACCACCAGTGCTCCTACTTCTACCACAGACACTACTACTCCAAGCACCTCCACGAGCACTCCTACATCTACCACAGACAGTACTACTCCTACCAACAAAATGAGCACTCCTACTTCTACCAAAGAAACTACTATCCTACCAGCACCATGAGCACTCCTACTTCTACCACAGAACATGCAACTCCAAGCACCACCACAGGCGATACTACTTCTAGCACAAAACCTGCTACTCCTACCACCACCACGAGTGCAACTACTTGTACCACAAAATATGCTACTCCTTCCAACACGACGAGAGCACCTACTTCTACCACAGGCCCTGCTACTCCTACCTCCATCACGAGCGATCATACTTCTACCCCAGAATCTACTGCTCCTACCACCAAGAGTGCTCCTACTTCTACCAAAGAAACTACTAGTTCTCCCACCCCCACGAGCACAACTACTTCTACCAGAGCACTACTACTCCTACCACCAGAACGAGAGCCACTACTTCTACCCTAGAAACTACTACTACCACAAACACCACGAGTGCTTCTTGGTCTACCACAAAACCTGTTATGCCTACCACCACCACGAGCGATCCTACTTCTACCACAGACACTACTACACCTACCACCACCACGAGCAATCCTACATCTACCACAGAATCAACTACTCCTAACACCACCACGAGCGCTCCTGCTTCTACCACAGAAAGTACTACTCCTACCACCAGCACGAGCGCAACAACTTCTACTACAGACACTAATACACCTACAACCAAGATGAGTGCTCCTACTTCTACCACAGTCACCACTACTCCCACCAACACCACGAGCGCTCCTACTTCTACCACAGACAGTTCTACTCCTACCACCACCACGAGCGCTCCTACCTCTAAGGAAGTATCTAGTACTCTGAACACCACCACGAGCTCTCCTACTTCTACTAGAGAAACTACTACTACCAAGACCACGAACGCTCCTACTTCTTCCACAGACTGTGCAACTCCTACCACCACCAAGTGTGCTCCTACTTCTAACACAGAACATGCTGCTCCTACCACCACCACGAGCAAAACTACTTCTAACAGAGCCCCTGCTACTCGTACCACCACGAGAGCACCTACTTCTACCACCGGCACGGCAACTCCTACCACCGCAATGAGCGCTCCTAATTCAACCACAGAAACTAAAACACCCACCAGCACCACGAGCGCCCCTACTTCTAGTACAGACTCTAGTACTCCTACCACCAACAGGAACGCTCCTACTTCTACCACAGAAACTACTACTAATACCACGGGAACGAGCACAACATCTTCTACCACAGACAGAACTATTCCTACCACCACCACGAGTTCCCGTACTTCTACCACAGACAATACTACTACCTCCACCAGGAGCACAAGTACTTCTAGCACACAAACTACTACTCCTACCACCACCACGAGTGCAACTACTACTACCACTGACACAACTACTCCTACCACCACCACGAGTTCGCATATTTCTACGAAAGACTTTGCTACTCCTACCTGCCTCACGATCACCAGTCCTTCAACCACAGAAATTACTACACCTACCACCAACAGAAGAACACCTCCTTGTACCACAGACCCTGTTACTCCTACCACCACCAAGAGCACTCCTACTTCTACCACAGAAACTACTACTCCAACCACCACAACGAACACTCCTACTTCTACTGCAGAAAATACTGCTCCTATCACCACCACGAGCAAACTACATCTACCACAGACACTACTACTCCTTACACCATCACGAGCTCTCCTACTTCTACTAGAGGAACTACTACTACCAAGACCACGAGCGCTCCTATTTCTTCCACAGACTGTGCAACTCCTACCACCACCAAGTGCGCTCCTACTTCTCACACAGAACATGCTGCTCCTACCACCACCATGAGCAAAACTACTTCTAATAGAGACCCTGCTACTCGTAACACCACCCTGAGAGCACCTACTTCTACCACAGGCACTGCAACTCCTACCACCACAATGAGTGCTCCTAATTCAATCACAGAAACAAAAACTCCCACCAGCACCACGAGTGCCCCTACTTCTACTACAGACACTAGTACTCCTACCACAACCAGGAACGCTCCTACTTCTACCACAGGAAGTACTACTAATACCACGGGAACGAGCACAACAACTTCTACCACAGACAGTGCTATTCCTACCACCACCACGAGCTCTCCTACTTCTACCACAGACACTACTACTCCTACCACCACCACGAGTGCAACTACTACTACCACTGAAACTACTATTCCTACCACCACCATGAGTGCACATATGTCTACGAAAGTCATTACTACTACCAACCACACGATCACCAGTCCTTCTACCACAGAAACTACTACTCCTACCTCCACCACAAGAGCACCTACTTGTTCCACAGACCCTGTGACTCCTACCACCACCAAGAGCACTCCTACTTCTACCACAGAAACCACTACTCCAACAACCACAATGAACACTGCTACTTCTACTGCAGAAACTACTGCTCCTACCACCACCACGAGCGAACTACATCTACCACCAACACTACTATGCCTAACACCATCACGAGCGCTCCTACTTCTACCACAGACACTATTACTCCAAGAAACACCATGAGCTCTCCTCCCTCTACCATAGACACTACTCCTCCTACCAACACAACGAGCGCTCCTACTTCTATCAAAGAAACTACTACCCTACCACCACCATGAACGCTCCTACTTCTACCACAGAACATGCAACGCATACCACCACCACAAGTGTTACTACTTCTACCACAATACCTGCTTCTCCCACCACCACCGCGAGTGGATCTTCTTGTACCCCAAAACCTTCTACTCCTACCAACACAACGAGAGCACCTACTTCTACCACCGGCCCTGCTACCTCTACCTCCATCACGAGCGATTCTATTTCTACAACAGAAACTACTACTCCTACCAACAGGAAGAGAGCTCCTACTTCTTCTACAGAAACTACTATTCCTACTACCACCACGAGCGCAACTACTTCTACCACAGACCGTACTACTCCTACCACCACCCTGAGTGTAAGTACTTCTACCACAGACACTACTGCTCTTACCACCACCACGAGTGCAAATACTTCTACCACAGACACTAGTGTTCCTACCACCAACACTGGTGCCAGTACTTCTACCACAGAAACTACTACTCCTACACCCACCACGAGCGCAACTACTTCTACCACAGACATTTCTACTGCTATCACAACTATGAGCCTCCTACTTCTATCAGAGACCGTGCAATTACTACCAGGAGGACTAGCGCTCTTCCTTCTAACACAGACACTACTACGCCTACCTCCATCACTAGCCCTTCTACTTCTACCACCATACCTGCTACTTCTACCACCACCATGAGCACAACTACTTCTACCACAGACACTACGACTCCTGTCACCACCACAAATGCTCATACAAATACGAAAGAGAATACTACTCCTACCACCCCCACGAGAACCACTGCTTCTAACACAGACACTACTACTCTTACCACTATCACGAGAGAACCTATTTGTACCACAGACCCTGCTATTCCTATCACCACCACGAGCACTGCGACTTCTACCACAGAAACTACTACTCGTAACACCACCATGGGCGCTCATACTTCTACCAAAGACACTACTACACCTTCAACCACCACGAGCGCTCATACTTCTACCAAAGACATTATTACTCCTAGAACCACTACGATCACCACTACTGCTATCTCAAACGCTACTAATCCTATCACAACCACGGGAGCACCTACTTCTACCACAGACCCTGATATTCCTACCAACACCCTGAGCTCTCCTACTTCTACCACAGAAACTACTACTACTACCACCAACACGAGCACTCCTACTTCTACCACGGAAACTACTAATTCTCCCTCCACCACGAGCACAGCTTCTACTACCACAGACAATACTACTCTTACAACCACCACCAGTGCTCCTACTTCTACCACAGAAACTACTACTACTACCACCAACACGAGCACTCCTACTTCTACCACGGAAACTACTAATTCTCCCTCCACCACGAGCACAGCTTCTACTACCACAGACAATACTACTCTTACAACCACCACCAGTGCTCCTACTTCTACCACAGACACTACTACTCCAAGCACCTCCACGAGCACTCCTACATCTACCACAGACACTACTACTCCTACCAACAAAATGAGAACTCCTTCTTCTACCAAAGAAACTACTACCCTACCACCACCATGAGCACTCCTACTTCTACCACAGAACATCCAACTCCAAGCACCACCACAGGCGATACTACTTCTAGCACAAAACCTGCTACTCCTACCACCACCACGAGTGCAACTACTTGTACCACAAAATATGCTACTCCTTCCAACACGACGAGAGCACCTACTTCTACCACAGGCCCTGCTACTCCTACCTCCATCACGAGCGATCATACTTCTACCCCAGAATCTACTGCTCCTACCACCAAGAGTGCTCCTACTTCCACCACAGAAACTGCTAGTTCTCCCACCCCCACGAGCACAACTACTTCTATCAGAGCACTACTACTCCTACCACCAGAACGAGAGCCACTACTTCTACCCTAGAAACTACTACTACCACAAACACCACGAGTGCTTCTTCTTCTACCACAAAACCTGTTATGCCTACCACCACCACGAGCGATCCTACTTCTACCACAGACACTACTACACCTACCACCACCACGAGCAATCCTACTTCTACCACAGAATCAACTACTCCTAACACCACCACAAGCGCTCCTGCTTCTACCACAGAAAGTACTACTCCTACCACCAGCACGAGCGCAACAACTTCTACTACAGACACTAATACACCTACAACCAAGATGAGTGCTCCTACTTCTACCACAGTCACCACTACTCCCACCAACACCACGAGCGCTCCTACTTCTACCACAGACAGTCCTACTCCTACCACCACCACGAGCGCTCCAACCTCTAAGGAAGTATCTAGTACTCTGAACACCACCACGAGCTGTCTTACTTCTACTAGAGAAACTACTACTACCAAGACCACGAACGCTCCTACTTCTTCCACAGACTGTGCAACTCCTACCACCACCAAGTGCGCTCCTACTTCTAACACAGAACATGCTGCTCCTACCACCACCACGAGCAAAACTACTTCTAACAGAGACCCTGCTACTCGTAACACCACCCTGAGAGCACCTACTTCTACCACAGGCACTGCAACTCCTACCACCACAATGAGCGCTCCTAATTCAACCACAGAAACTAAAACTCCCACCAGCACCACGAGTGCCCCTACTTCTAGTACAGACTCTAGTACTCCTACCACCAACAGGAACGCTCCTACTTCTACCACAGAAACTACTACTAATACCACGGGAACGAGCACAACATCTTCTACCACAGACAGAACTATTCCTACCACCACCACGAGTTCCCGTACTTCTACCACAGACAATACTACTACCTCCACCAGGAGCACAAGTACTTCTAGCACACAAACTACTACTCCTACCACCACCACGAGTGCAACTACTACTACCACTGACACAACTACTCCTACCACCACCACGAGTTCGCATATTTCTACGAAAGGCTTTGCTACTCCTACCTGCCTCACGATCACCAGTCCTTCAACCACAGAAATTACTACACCTACCACCAACAGAAGAACACCTCCTTGTACCACAGACCCTGTTACTCCTACCACCACCAAGAGCACTCCTACTTCTACCACAGAAACTACTACTCCAACCACCACAACGAACACTCCTACTTCTACTGCAGAAAATACTGCTCCTATCACCACCACGAGCGAACTACATCTACCACAGACACTACTACTCCTTACACCATCACGAGCTCTCCTACTTCTACTAGAGGAACTACTACTACCAAGACCACGAGCGCTCCTATTTCTTCCACAGACTGTGCAACTCCTACCACCACCAAGTGCGCTCCTACTTCTCACACAGAACATGCTGCTCCTACCACCACCATGAGCAAAACTACTTCTAATAGAGACCCTGCTACTCGTAACACCACCCTGAGAGCACCTACTTCTACCACAGGCACTGCAACTCCTACCACCACAATGAGTGCTCCTAATTCAATCACAGAAACAAAAACTCCCACCAGCACCACGAGTGCCCCTACTTCTACTACAGACACTAGTACTCCTACCACAACCAGGAACGCTCCTACTTCTACCACAGGAAGTACTACTAATACCACGGGAACGAGCACAACAACTTCTACCACAGACAGTGCTATTCCTACCACCACCACGAGCTCTCCTACTTCTACCACAGACACTACTACTCCTACCACCACCACGAGTGCAACTACTACTACCACTGAAACTACTATTCCTACCACCACCATGAGTGCACATATGTCTACGAAAGTCATTACTACTACCAACCACACGATCACCAGTCCTTCTACCACAGAAACTACTACTCCTACCTCCACCACAAGAGCACCTACTTGTTCCACAGACCCTGTGACTCCTACCACCACCAAGAGCACTCCTACTTCTACCACAGAAACCACTACTCCAACAACCACAATGAACACTGCTACGTCTACTGCAGAAACTACTGCTCCTACCACCACCACGAGCGAACTACATCTACCACCAACACTACTATGCCTAACACCATCACGAGTGCTCCTACTTCTACCACAGACACTATTACTCCAAGAAACACCATGAGCTCTCCTCCCTCTACCATAGACACTACTCCTCCTACCAACACAACGAGCGCTCCTACTTCTATCAAAGAAACTACTACCCTACCACCACCATGAACGCTCCTACTTCTACCACAGAACATGCAACGCATACCACCACCACAAGTGTTACTACTTCTACCACAATACCTGCTTCTCCCACCACCACCGCGAGTGGATCTTCTTGTACCCCAAAACCTTCTACTCCTACCAACACAACGAGAGCACCTACTTCTACCACCGGCCCTGCTACCTCTACCTCCATCACGAGCGATTCTATTTCTACAACAGAAACTACTACTCCTACCAACAGGAAGAGAGCTCCTACTTCTTCTACAGAAACTACTATTCCTACTACCACCACGAGCGCAACTACTTCTACCACAGACCGTACTACTCCTACCACCACCCCGAGTGTAAGTACTTCTACCACAGACACTACTGCTCTTACCACCACCACGAGTGCAAATACTTCTACCACAGACACTAGTGTTCCTACCACCAACACTGGTGCCAGTACTTCTACCACAGAAACTACTACTCCTACACCCACCACGAGCGCAACTACTTCTACCACAGACATTTCTACTGCTATCACAACCATGAGCCTCCTACTTCTATCAGAGACTGTGCAATTACTACCAGGAGGACTAGCGCTCTTCCTTCTAACACAGACACTACTACGCCTACCTCCATCACTAGCCCTTCTACTTCTACCACCATACCTGCTACTTCTACCACCACCATGAGCACAACTACTTCTACCACAGACACTACGACTCCTGTCACCACCACAAATGCTCATACAAATACGAAAGAGAATACTACTCCTACCACCCCCACGAGAACCACTGCTTCTAACACAGACACTACTACTCTTACCACTATCACGAGAGAACCTATTTGTACCACAGACCCTGCTATTCCTATCACCACCACGAGCACTGCGACTTCTACCACAGAAACTACTACTCGTAACACCACCATGGGCGCTCATACTTCTACCAAAGACACTACTACACCTTCAACCACCACGAGCGCTCATACTTCTACCAAAGACATTATTACTCCTAGAACCACTACGATCACCACTACTGCTATCTCAAACGCTACTAATCCTATCACAACCACGGGAGCACCTACTTCTACCACAGACCCTGATATTCCTACCAACACCCTGAGCTCTCCTACTTCTACCACAGAAACTACTACTACTACCACCAACACGAGCACTCCTACTTCTACCACGGAAACTACTAATTCTCCCTCCACCACGAGCACAGCTTCTACTACCACAGACAATACTACTCTTACAACCACCACCAGTGCTCCTACTTCTACCACAGAAACTACTACTACTACCACCAACACGAGCACTCCTACTTCTACCACGGAAACTACTAATTCTCCCTCCACCACGAGCACAGCTTCTACTACCACAGACAATACTACTCTTACAACCACCACCAGTGCTCCTACTTCTACCACAGACACTACTACTCCAAGCACCTCCACGAGCACTCCTACATCTACCACAGACACTACTACTCCTACCAACAAAATGAGAACTCCTTCTTCTACCAAAGAAACTACTACCCTACCACCACCATGAGCACTCCTACTTCTACCACAGAACATCCAACTCCAAGCACCACCACAGGCGATACTACTTCTAGCACAAAACCTGCTACTCCTACCACCACCACGAGTGCAACTACTTGTACCACAAAATATGCTACTCCTTCCAACACGACGAGAGCACCTACTTCTACCACAGGCCCTGCTACTCCTACCTCCATCACGAGCGATCATACTTCTACCCCAGAATCTACTGCTCCTACCACCAAGAGTGCTCCTACTTCCACCACAGAAACTGCTAGTTCTCCCACCCCCACGAGCACAACTACTTCTATCAGAGCACTACTACTCCTACCACCAGAACGAGAGCCACTACTTCTACCCTAGAAACTACTACTACCACAAACACCACGAGTGCTTCTTCTTCTACCACAAAACCTGTTATGCCTACCACCACCACGAGCGATCCTACTTCTACCACAGACACTACTACACCTACCACCACCACGAGCAATCCTACTTCTACCACAGAATCAACTACTCCTAACACCACCACAAGCGCTCCTGCTTCTACCACAGAAAGTACTACTCCTACCACCAGCACGAGCGCAACAACTTCTACTACAGACACTAATACACCTACAACCAAGATGAGTGCTCCTACTTCTACCACAGTCACCACTACTCCCACCAACACCACGAGCGCTCCTACTTCTACCACAGACAGTCCTACTCCTACCACCACCACGAGCGCTCCAACCTCTAAGGAAGTATCTAGTACTCTGAACACCACCACGAGCTCTCCTACTTCTACTAGAGAAACTACTACTACCAAGACCACGAACGCTCCTACTTCTTCCACAGACTGTGCAACTCCTACCACCACCAAGTGCGCTCCTACTTCTAACACAGAACATGCTGCTCCTACCACCACCACGAGCAAAACTACTTCTAACAGAGACCCTGCTACTCGTAACACCACCCTGAGAGCACCTACTTCTACCACAGGCACTGCAACTCCTACCACCACAATGAGCGCTCCTAATTCAACCACAGAAACTAAAACTCCCACCAGCACCACGAGTGCCCCTACTTCTACTACAGACACTAGTACTCCTACCACCAACAGGAACGCTCCTACTTCTACCACAGAAACTAATACCAATACCACAGGAAGGAGCACAACAACTTCTACCACAGACAGAACTATTCCTACCACCACCACGAGTTCCCGTACTTCTACCACAGACAATACTACTACCTCCACCACGAGCACAAGTACTTCTAGCACACAAACTACTACTCCTACCACCACCACGAGTGCAACTACTACTACCACTGACACAACTACTCCTACCACCACCACGAGTTCGCATATTTCTACGAAAGACTTTGCTACTCCTACCTGCCTCACGATCACCAGTCCTTCAACCACAGAAATTACTACACCTACCACCAACAGAAGAACACCTCCTTGTACCACAGACCCTGTTACTCCTACCACCACCAAGAGCACTCCTACTTCTACCACAGAAACTACTACTCCAACCACCACAACGAACACTCCTACTTCTACTGCAGAAAATACTGCTCCTATCACCACCACGAGCGAACTACATCTACCACAGACACTACTACTCCTTACACCATCACGAGCTCTCCTACTTCTACTAGAGGAACTACTACTACCAAGACCACGAGCGCTCCTATTTCTTCCACAGACTGTGCAACTCCTACCACCACCAAGTGCGCTCCTACTTCTCACACAGAACATGCTGCTCCTACCACCACCATGAGCAAAACTACTTCTAATAGAGACCCTGCTACTCGTAACACCACCCTGAGAGCACCTACTTCTACCACAGGCACTGCAACTCCTACCACCACAATGAGTGCTCCTAATTCAATCACAGAAACAAAAACTCCCACCAGCACCACGAGTGCCCCTACTTCTACTACAGACACTAGTACTCCTACCACAACCAGGAACGCTCCTACTTCTACCACAGGAAGTACTACTAATACCACGGGAACGAGCACAACAACTTCTACCACAGACAGTGCTATTCCTACCACCACCACGAGCTCTCCTACTTCTACCACAGACACTACTACTCCTACCACCACCACGAGTGCAACTACTACTACCACTGAAACTACTATTCCTACCACCACCATGAGTGCACATATGTCTACGAAAGTCATTACTACTACCAACCACACGATCACCAGTCCTTCTACCACAGAAACTACTACTCCTACCTCCACCACAAGAGCACCTACTTGTTCCACAGACCCTGTGACTCCTACCACCACCAAGAGCACTCCTACTTCTACCACAGAAACCACTACTCCAACAACCACAATGAACACTGCTACTTCTACTGCAGAAACTACTGCTCCTACCACCACCACGAGCGAACTACATCTACCACCAACACTACTATGCCTAACACCATCACGAGCGCTCCTACTTCTACCACAGACACTATTACTCCAAGAAACACCATGAGCTCTCCTCCCTCTACCATAGACACTACTCCTCCTACCAACACAACGAGCGCTCCTACTTCTATCAAAGAAACTACTACCCTACCACCACCATGAACGCTCCTACTTCTACCACAGAACATGCAACGCATACCACCACCACAAGTGTTACTACTTCTACCACAATACCTGCTTCTCCCACCACCACCGCGAGTGGATCTTCTTGTACCCCAAAACCTTCTACTCCTACCAACACAACGAGAGCACCTACTTCTACCACCGGCCCTGCTACCTCTACCTCCATCACGAGCGATTCTATTTCTACAACAGAAACTACTACTCCTACCAACAGGAAGAGAGCTCCTACTTCTTCTACAGAAACTACTATTCCTACTACCACCACGAGCGCAACTACTTCTACCACAGACCGTACTACTCCTACCACCACCCCGAGTGTAAGTACTTCTACCACAGACACTACTGCTCTTACCACCACCACGAGTGCAAATACTTCTACCACAGACACTAGTGTTCCTACCACCAACACTGGTGCCAGTACTTCTACCACAGAAACTACTACTCCTACACCCACCACGAGCGCAACTACTTCTACCACAGACATTTCTACTGCTATCACAACCATGAGCCTCCTACTTCTATCAGAGACCGTGCAATTACTACCAGGAGGACTAGCGCTCTTCCTTCTAACACAGACACTACTACGCCTACCTCCATCACTAGCCCTTCTACTTCTACCACCATACCTGCTACTTCTACCACCACCATGAGCACAACTACTTCTACCACAGACACTACGACTCCTGTCACCACCACAAATGCTCATACAAATACGAAAGAGAATACTACTCCTACCACCCCCACGAGAACCACTGCTTCTAACACAGACACTACTACTCTTACCACTATCACGAGAGAACCTATTTGTACCACAGACCCTGCTATTCCTATCACCACCACGAGCACTGCGACTTCTACCACAGAAACTACTACTCGTAACACCACCATGGGCGCTCATACTTCTACCAAAGACACTACTACACCTTCAACCACCACGAGCGCTCATACTTCTACCAAAGACATTATTACTCCTAGAACCACTACGATCACCACTACTGCTATCTCAAACGCTACTAATCCTATCACAACCACGGGAGCACCTACTTCTACCACAGACCCTGATATTCCTACCAACACCCTGAGCTCTCCTACTTCTACCACAGAAACTACTACTACTACCACCAACACGAGCACTCCTACTTCTACCACGGAAACTACTAATTCTCCCTCCACCACGAGCACAGCTTCTACTACCACAGACAATACTACTCTTACAACCACCACCAGTGCTCCTACTTCTACCACAGACACTACTACTCCAAGCACCTCCACGAGCACTCCTACATCTACCACAGACACTACTACTCCTACCAACAAAATGAGAACTCCTTCTTCTACCAAAGAAACTACTACCCTACCACCACCATGAGCACTCCTACTTCTACCACAGAACATCCAACTCCAAGCACCACCACAGGCGATACTACTTCTAGCACAAAACCTGCTACTCCTACCACCACCACGAGTGCAACTACTTGTACCACAAAATATGCTACTCCTTCCAACACGACGAGAGCACCTACTTCTACCACAGGCCCTGCTACTCCTACCTCCATCACGAGCGATCATACTTCTACCCCAGAATCTACTGCTCCTACCACCAAGAGTGCTCCTACTTCCACCACAGAAACTGCTAGTTCTCCCACCCCCACGAGCACAACTACTTCTATCAGAGCACTACTACTCCTACCACCAGAACGAGAGCCACTACTTCTACCCTAGAAACTACTACTACCACAAACACCACGAGTGCTTCTTCTTCTACCACAAAACCTGTTATGCCTACCACCACCACGAGCGATCCTACTTCTACCACAGACACTACTACACCTACCACCACCACGAGCAATCCTACTTCTACCACAGAATCAACTACTCCTAACACCACCACAAGCGCTCCTGCTTCTACCACAGAAAGTACTACTCCTACCACCAGCACGAGCGCAACAACTTCTACTACAGACACTAATACACCTACAACCAAGATGAGTGCTCCTACTTCTACCACAGTCACCACTACTCCCACCAACACCACGAGCGCTCCTACTTCTACCACAGACAGTCCTACTCCTACCACCACCACGAGCGCTCCAACCTCTAAGGAAGTATCTAGTACTCTGAACACCACCACGAGCTCTCCTACTTCTACTAGAGAAACTACTACTACCAAGACCACGAACGCTCCTACTTCTTCCACAGACTGTGCAACTCCTACCACCACCAAGTGCGCTCCTAATTCTAACACAGAACATGCTGCTCCTACCACCACCACGAGCAAAACTACTTCTAACAGAGACCCTGCTACTCGTAACACCACCCTGAGAGCACCTACTTCTACCACAGGCACTGCAACTCCTACCACCACAATGAGCGCTCCTAATTCAACCACAGAAACTAAAACTCCCACCAGCACCACGAGTGCCCCTACTTCTACTACAGACACTAGTACTCCTACCACAACCAGGAACGCTCCTACTTCTACCACAGGAAGTACTACTAATACCACGGGAACGAGCACAACAACTTCTACCACAGACAGTGCTATTCCTACCACCACCACGAGCTCTCCTACTTCTACCACAGACACTACTACTCCTACCACCACCACGAGTGCAACTACTACTACCACTGAAACTACTATTCCTACCACCACCATGAGTGCACATATGTCTACGAAAGTCATTACTACTACCAACCACACGATCACCAGTCCTTCTACCACAGAAACTACTACTCCTACCTCCACCACAAGAGCACCTACTTGTTCCACAGACCCTGTGACTCCTACCACCACCAAGAGCACTCCTACTTCTACCACAGAAACCACTACTCCAACAACCACAATGAACACTGCTACGTCTACTGCAGAAACTACTGCTCCTACCACCACCACGAGCGAACTACATCTACCACCAACACTACTATGCCTAACACCATCACGAGCGCTCCTACTTCTACCACAGACACTATTACTCCAAGAAACACCATGAGCTCTCCTCCCTCTACCATAGACACTACTCCTCCTACCAACACAACGAGCGCTCCTACTTCTATCAAAGAAACTACTACCCTACCACCACCATGAACGCTCCTACTTCTACCACAGAACATGCAACGCATACCACCACCACAAGTGTTACTACTTCTACCACAATACCTGCTTCTCCCACCACCACCGCGAGTGGATCTTCTTGTACCCCAAAACCTTCTACTCCTACCAACACAACGAGAGCACCTACTTCTACCACCGGCCCTGCTACCTCTACCTCCATCACGAGCGATTCTATTTCTACAACAGAAACTACTACTCCTACCAACAGGAAGAGAGCTCCTACTTCTTCTACAGAAACTACTATTCCTACTACCACCACGAGCGCAACTACTTCTACCACAGACCGTACTACTCCTACCACCACCCTGAGTGTAAGTACTTCTACCACAGACACTACTGCTCTTACCACCACCACGAGTGCAAATACTTCTACCACAGACACTAGTGTTCCTACCACCAACACTGGTGCCAGTACTTCTACCACAGAAACTACTACTCCTACACCCACCACGAGCGCAACTACTTCTACCACAGACATTTCTACTGCTATCACAACTATGAGCCTCCTACTTCTATCAGAGACCGTGCAATTACTACCAGGAGGACTAGCGCTCTTCCTTCTAACACAGACACTACTACGCCTACCTCCATCACTAGCCCTTCTACTTCTACCACCATACCTGCTACTTCTACCACCACCATGAGCACAACTACTTCTACCACAGACACTACGACTCCTGTCACCACCACAAATGCTCATACAAATACGAAAGAGAATACTACTCCTACCACCCCCACGAGAACCACTGCTTCTAACACAGACACTACTACTCTTACCACTATCACGAGAGAACCTATTTGTACCACAGACCCTGCTATTCCTATCACCACCACGAGCACTGCGACTTCTACCACAGAAACTACTACTCGTAACACCACCATGGGCGCTCATACTTCTACCAAAGACACTACTACACCTTCAACCACCACGAGCGCTCATACTTCTACCAAAGACATTATTACTCCTAGAACCACTACGATCACCACTACTGCTATCTCAAACGCTACTAATCCTATCACAACCACGGGAGCACCTACTTCTACCACAGACCCTGATATTCCTACCAACACCCTGAGCTCTCCTACTTCTACCACAGAAACTACTACTACTACCACCAACACGAGCACTCCTACTTCTACCACGGAAACTACTAATTCTCCCTCCACCACGAGCACAGCTTCTACTACCACAGACAATACTACTCTTACAACCACCACCAGTGCTCCTACTTCTACCACAGAAACTACTACTACTACCACCAACACGAGCACTCCTACTTCTACCACGGAAACTACTAATTCTCCCTCCACCACGAGCACAGCTTCTACTACCACAGACAATACTACTCTTACAACCACCACCAGTGCTCCTACTTCTACCACAGACACTACTACTCCAAGCACCTCCACGAGCACTCCTACATCTACCACAGACACTACTACTCCTACCAACAAAATGAGAACTCCTTCTTCTACCAAAGAAACTACTACCCTACCACCACCATGAGCACTCCTACTTCTACCACAGAACATCCAACTCCAAGCACCACCACAGGCGATACTACTTCTAGCACAAAACCTGCTACTCCTACCACCACCACGAGTGCAACTACTTGTACCACAAAATATGCTACTCCTTCCAACACGACGAGAGCACCTACTTCTACCACAGGCCCTGCTACTCCTACCTCCATCACGAGCGATCATACTTCTACCCCAGAATCTACTGCTCCTACCACCAAGAGTGCTCCTACTTCCACCACAGAAACTGCTAGTTCTCCCACCCCCACGAGCACAACTACTTCTATCAGAGCACTACTACTCCTACCACCAGAACGAGAGCCACTACTTCTACCCTAGAAACTACTACTACCACAAACACCACGAGTGCTTCTTCTTCTACCACAAAACCTGTTATGCCTACCACCACCACGAGCGATCCTACTTCTACCACAGACACTACTACACCTACCACCACCACGAGCAATCCTACTTCTACCACAGAATCAACTACTCCTAACACCACCACAAGCGCTCCTGCTTCTACCACAGAAAGTACTACTCCTACCACCAGCACGAGCGCAACAACTTCTACTACAGACACTAATACACCTACAACCAAGATGAGTGCTCCTACTTCTACCACAGTCACCACTACTCCCACCAACACCACGAGCGCTCCTACTTCTACCACAGACAGTCCTACTCCTACCACCACCACGAGCGCTCCAACCTCTAAGGAAGTATCTAGTACTCTGAACACCACCACGAGCTGTCTTACTTCTACTAGAGAAACTACTACTACCAAGACCACGAACGCTCCTACTTCTTCCACAGACTGTGCAACTCCTACCACCACCAAGTGCGCTCCTACTTCTAACACAGAACATGCTGCTCCTACCACCACCACGAGCAAAACTACTTCTAACAGAGACCCTGCTACTCGTAACACCACCCTGAGAGCACCTACTTCTACCACAGGCACTGCAACTCCTACCACCACAATGAGCGCTCCTAATTCAACCACAGAAACTAAAACTCCCACCAGCACCACGAGTGCCCCTACTTCTAGTACAGACTCTAGTACTCCTACCACCAACAGGAACGCTCCTACTTCTACCACAGAAACTACTACTAATACCACGGGAACGAGCACAACATCTTCTACCACAGACAGAACTATTCCTACCACCACCACGAGTTCCCGTACTTCTACCACAGACAATACTACTACCTCCACCAGGAGCACAAGTACTTCTAGCACACAAACTACTACTCCTACCACCACCACGAGTGCAACTACTACTACCACTGACACAACTACTCCTACCACCACCACGAGTTCGCATATTTCTACGAAAGGCTTTGCTACTCCTACCTGCCTCACGATCACCAGTCCTTCAACCACAGAAATTACTACACCTACCACCAACAGAAGAACACCTCCTTGTACCACAGACCCTGTTACTCCTACCACCACCAAGAGCACTCCTACTTCTACCACAGAAACTACTACTCCAACCACCACAACGAACACTCCTACTTCTACTGCAGAAAATACTGCTCCTATCACCACCACGAGCGAACTACATCTACCACAGACACTACTACTCCTTACACCATCACGAGCTCTCCTACTTCTACTAGAGGAACTACTACTACCAAGACCACGAGCGCTCCTATTTCTTCCACAGACTGTGCAACTCCTACCACCACCAAGTGCGCTCCTACTTCTCACACAGAACATGCTGCTCCTACCACCACCATGAGCAAAACTACTTCTAATAGAGACCCTGCTACTCGTAACACCACCCTGAGAGCACCTACTTCTACCACAGGCACTGCAACTCCTACCACCACAATGAGTGCTCCTAATTCAATCACAGAAACAAAAACTCCCACCAGCACCACGAGTGCCCCTACTTCTACTACAGACACTAGTACTCCTACCACAACCAGGAACGCTCCTACTTCTACCACAGGAAGTACTACTAATACCACGGGAACGAGCACAACAACTTCTACCACAGACAGTGCTATTCCTACCACCACCACGAGCTCTCCTACTTCTACCACAGACACTACTACTCCTACCACCACCACGAGTGCAACTACTACTACCACTGAAACTACTATTCCTACCACCACCATGAGTGCACATATGTCTACGAAAGTCATTACTACTACCAACCACACGATCACCAGTCCTTCTACCACAGAAACTACTACTCCTACCTCCACCACAAGAGCACCTACTTGTTCCACAGACCCTGTGACTCCTACCACCACCAAGAGCACTCCTACTTCTACCACAGAAACCACTACTCCAACAACCACAATGAACACTGCTACGTCTACTGCAGAAACTACTGCTCCTACCACCACCACGAGCGAACTACATCTACCACCAACACTACTATGCCTAACACCATCACGAGTGCTCCTACTTCTACCACAGACACTATTACTCCAAGAAACACCATGAGCTCTCCTCCCTCTACCATAGACACTACTCCTCCTACCAACACAACGAGCGCTCCTACTTCTATCAAAGAAACTACTACCCTACCACCACCATGAACGCTCCTACTTCTACCACAGAACATGCAACGCATACCACCACCACAAGTGTTACTACTTCTACCACAATACCTGCTTCTCCCACCACCACCGCGAGTGGATCTTCTTGTACCCCAAAACCTTCTACTCCTACCAACACAACGAGAGCACCTACTTCTACCACCGGCCCTGCTACCTCTACCTCCATCACGAGCGATTCTATTTCTACAACAGAAACTACTACTCCTACCAACAGGAAGAGAGCTCCTACTTCTTCTACAGAAACTACTATTCCTACTACCACCACGAGCGCAACTACTTCTACCACAGACCGTACTACTCCTACCACCACCCCGAGTGTAAGTACTTCTACCACAGACACTACTGCTCTTACCACCACCACGAGTGCAAATACTTCTACCACAGACACTAGTGTTCCTACCACCAACACTGGTGCCAGTACTTCTACCACAGAAACTACTACTCCTACACCCACCACGAGCGCAACTACTTCTACCACAGACATTTCTACTGCTATCACAACCATGAGCCTCCTACTTCTATCAGAGACTGTGCAATTACTACCAGGAGGACTAGCGCTCTTCCTTCTAACACAGACACTACTACGCCTACCTCCATCACTAGCCCTTCTACTTCTACCACCATACCTGCTACTTCTACCACCACCATGAGCACAACTACTTCTACCACAGACACTACGACTCCTGTCACCACCACAAATGCTCATACAAATACGAAAGAGAATACTACTCCTACCACCCCCACGAGAACCACTGCTTCTAACACAGACACTACTACTCTTACCACTATCACGAGAGAACCTATTTGTACCACAGACCCTGCTATTCCTATCACCACCACGAGCACTGCGACTTCTACCACAGAAACTACTACTCGTAACACCACCATGGGCGCTCATACTTCTACCAAAGACACTACTACACCTTCAACCACCACGAGCGCTCATACTTCTACCAAAGACATTATTACTCCTAGAACCACTACGATCACCACTACTGCTATCTCAAACGCTACTAATCCTATCACAACCACGGGAGCACCTACTTCTACCACAGACCCTGATATTCCTACCAACACCCTGAGCTCTCCTACTTCTACCACAGAAACTACTACTACTACCACCAACACGAGCACTCCTACTTCTACCACGGAAACTACTAATTCTCCCTCCACCACGAGCACAGCTTCTACTACCACAGACAATACTACTCTTACAACCACCACCAGTGCTCCTACTTCTACCACAGAAACTACTACTACTACCACCAACACGAGCACTCCTACTTCTACCACGGAAACTACTAATTCTCCCTCCACCACGAGCACAGCTTCTACTACCACAGACAATACTACTCTTACAACCACCACCAGTGCTCCTACTTCTACCACAGACACTACTACTCCAAGCACCTCCACGAGCACTCCTACATCTACCACAGACACTACTACTCCTACCAACAAAATGAGAACTCCTTCTTCTACCAAAGAAACTACTACCCTACCACCACCATGAGCACTCCTACTTCTACCACAGAACATCCAACTCCAAGCACCACCACAGGCGATACTACTTCTAGCACAAAACCTGCTACTCCTACCACCACCACGAGTGCAACTACTTGTACCACAAAATATGCTACTCCTTCCAACACGACGAGAGCACCTACTTCTACCACAGGCCCTGCTACTCCTACCTCCATCACGAGCGATCATACTTCTACCCCAGAATCTACTGCTCCTACCACCAAGAGTGCTCCTACTTCCACCACAGAAACTGCTAGTTCTCCCACCCCCACGAGCACAACTACTTCTATCAGAGCACTACTACTCATACCACCAGAACGAGAGCCACTACTTCTACCCTAGAAACTACTACTACCACAAACACCACGAGTGCTTCTTCTTCTACCACAAAACCTGTTATGCCTACCACCACCACGAGCGATCCTACTTCTACCACAGACACTACTACACCTACCACCACCACGAGCAATCCTACTTCTACCACAGAATCAACTACTCCTAACACCACCACAAGCGCTCCTGCTTCTACCACAGAAAGTACTACTCCTACCACCAGCACGAGCGCAACAACTTCTACTACAGACACTAATACACCTACAACCAAGATGAGTGCTCCTACTTCTACCACAGTCACCACTACTCCCACCAACACCACGAGCGCTCCTACTTCTACCACAGACAGTCCTACTCCTACCACCACCACGAGCGCTCCAACCTCTAAGGAAGTATCTAGTACTCTGAACACCACCACGAGCTCTCCTACTTCTACTAGAGAAACTACTACTACCAAGACCACGAACGCTCCTACTTCTTCCACAGACTGTGCAACTCCTACCACCACCAAGTGCGCTCCTACTTCTAACACAGAACATGCTGCTCCTACCACCACCACGAGCAAAACTACTTCTAACAGAGACCCTGCTACTCGTAACACCACCCTGAGAGCACCTACTTCTACCACAGGCACTGCAACTCCTACCACCACAATGAGCGCTCCTAATTCAACCACAGAAACTAAAACTCCCACCAGCACCACGAGTGCCCCTACTTCTACTACAGACACTAGTACTCCTACCACCAACAGGAACGCTCCTACTTCTACCACAGAAACTAATACCAATACCACAGGAAGGAGCACAACAACTTCTACCACAGACAGAACTATTCCTACCACCACCACGAGTTCCCGTACTTCTACCACAGACAATACTACTACCTCCACCAGGAGCACAAGTACTTCTAGCACACAAACTACTACTCCTACCACCACCACGAGTGCAACTACTACTACCACTGACACAACTACTCCTACCATCACCACGAGTTCGCATATTTCTACGAAAGACTTTGCTACTCCTACCTGCCTCACGATCACCAGTCCTTCAACCACAGAAATTACTACACCTACCACCAACAGAAGAACACCTCCTTGTACCACAGACCCTGTTACTCCTACCACCACCAAGAGCACTCCTACTTCTACCACAGAAACTACTACTCCAACCACCACAACGAACACTCCTACTTCTACTGCAGAAAATACTGCTCCTATCACCACCACGAGCGAACTACATCTACCACAGACACTACTACTCCTTACACCATCACGAGCTCTCCTACTTCTACTAGAGGAACTACTACTACCAAGACCACGAGCGCTCCTATTTCTTCCACAGACTGTGCAACTCCTACCACCACCAAGTGCGCTCCTACTTCTCACACAGAACATGCTGCTCCTACCACCACCATGAGCAAAACTACTTCTAATAGAGACCCTGCTACTCGTAACACCACCCTGAGAGCACCTACTTCTACCACAGGCACTGCAACTCCTACCACCACAATGAGTGCTCCTAATTCAATCACAGAAACAAAAACTCCCACCAGCACCACGAGTGCCCCTACTTCTACTACAGACACTAGTACTCCTACCACAACCAGGAACGCTCCTACTTCTACCACAGGAAGTACTACTAATACCACGGGAACGAGCACAACAACTTCTACCACAGACAGTGCTATTCCTACCACCACCACGAGCTCTCCTACTTCTACCACAGACACTACTACTCCTACCACCACCACGAGTGCAACTACTACTACCACTGAAACTACTATTCCTACCACCACCATGAGTGCACATATGTCTACGAAAGTCATTACTACTACCAACCACACGATCACCAGTCCTTCTACCACAGAAACTACTACTCCTACCTCCACCACAAGAGCACCTACTTGTTCCACAGACCCTGTGACTCCTACCACCACCAAGAGCACTCCTACTTCTACCACAGAAACCACTACTCCAACAACCACAATGAACACTGCTACTTCTACTGCAGAAACTACTGCTCCTACCACCACCACGAGCGAACTACATCTACCACCAACACTACTATGCCTAACACCATCACGAGCGCTCCTACTTCTACCACAGACACTATTACTCCAAGAAACACCATGAGCTCTCCTCCCTCTACCATAGACACTACTCCTCCTACCAACACAACGAGCGCTCCTACTTCTATCAAAGAAACTACTACCCTACCACCACCATGAACGCTCCTACTTCTACCACAGAACATGCAACGCATACCACCACCACAAGTGTTACTACTTCTACCACAATACCTGCTTCTCCCACCACCACCGCGAGTGGATCTTCTTGTACCCCAAAACCTTCTACTCCTACCAACACAACGAGAGCACCTACTTCTACCACCGGCCCTGCTACCTCTACCTCCATCACGAGCGATTCTATTTCTACAACAGAAACTACTACTCCTACCAACAGGAAGAGAGCTCCTACTTCTTCTACAGAAACTACTATTCCTACTACCACCACGAGCGCAACTACTTCTACCACAGACCGTACTACTCCTACCACCACCCCGAGTGTAAGTACTTCTACCACAGACACTACTGCTCTTACCACCACCACGAGTGCAAATACTTCTACCACAGACACTAGTGTTCCTACCACCAACACTGGTGCCAGTACTTCTACCACAGAAACTACTACTCCTACACCCACCACGAGCGCAACTACTTCTACCACAGACATTTCTACTGCTATCACAACCATGAGCCTCCTACTTCTATCAGAGACCGTGCAATTACTACCAGGAGGACTAGCGCTCTTCCTTCTAACACAGACACTACTACGCCTACCTCCATCACTAGCCCTTCTACTTCTACCACCATACCTGCTACTTCTACCACCACCATGAGCACAACTACTTCTACCACAGACACTACGACTCCTGTCACCACCACAAATGCTCATACAAATACGAAAGAGAATACTACTCCTACCACCCCCACGAGAACCACTGCTTCTAACACAGACACTACTACTCTTACCACTATCACGAGAGAACCTATTTGTACCACAGACCCTGCTATTCCTATCACCACCACGAGCACTGCGACTTCTACCACAGAAACTACTACTCGTAACACCACCATGGGCGCTCATACTTCTACCAAAGACACTACTACACCTTCAACCACCACGAGCGCTCATACTTCTACCAAAGACATTATTACTCCTAGAACCACTACGATCACCACTACTGCTATCTCAAACGCTACTAATCCTATCACAACCACGGGAGCACCTACTTCTACCACAGACCCTGATATTCCTACCAACACCCTGAGCTCTCCTACTTCTACCACAGAAACTACTACTACTACCACCAACACGAGCACTCCTACTTCTACCACGGAAACTACTAATTCTCCCTCCACCACGAGCACAGCTTCTACTACCACAGACAATACTACTCTTACAACCACCACCAGTGCTCCTACTTCTACCACAGACACTACTACTCCAAGCACCTCCACGAGCACTCCTACATCTACCACAGACACTACTACTCCTACCAACAAAATGAGAACTCCTTCTTCTACCAAAGAAACTACTACCCTACCACCACCATGAGCACTCCTACTTCTACCACAGAACATCCAACTCCAAGCACCACCACAGGCGATACTACTTCTAGCACAAAACCTGCTACTCCTACCACCACCACGAGTGCAACTACTTGTACCACAAAATATGCTACTCCTTCCAACACGACGAGAGCACCTACTTCTACCACAGGCCCTGCTACTCCTACCTCCATCACGAGCGATCATACTTCTACCCCAGAATCTACTGCTCCTACCACCAAGAGTGCTCCTACTTCCACCACAGAAACTGCTAGTTCTCCCACCCCCACGAGCACAACTACTTCTATCAGAGCACTACTACTCCTACCACCAGAACGAGAGCCACTACTTCTACCCTAGAAACTACTACTACCACAAACACCACGAGTGCTTCTTCTTCTACCACAAAACCTGTTATGCCTACCAACACCACGAGCGATCCTACTTCTACCACAGACACTACTACACCTACCACCACCACGAGCAATCCTACTTCTACCACAGAATCAACTACTCCTAACACCACCACAAGCGCTCCTGCTTCTACCACAGAAAGTACTACTCCTACCACCAGCACGAGCGCAACAACTTCTACTACAGACACTAATACACCTACAACCAAGATGAGTGCTCCTACTTCTACCACAGTCACCACTACTCCCACCAACACCACGAGCGCTCCTACTTCTACCACAGACAGTCCTACTCCTACCACCACCACGAGCGCTCCAACCTCTAAGGAAGTATCTAGTACTCTGAACACCACCACGAGCTCTCCTACTTCTACTAGAGAAACTACTACTACCAAGACCACGAACGCTCCTACTTCTTCCACAGACTGTGCAACTCCTACCACCACCAAGTGCGCTCCTAATTCTAACACAGAACATGCTGCTCCTACCACCACCACGAGCAAAACTACTTCTAACAGAGACCCTGCTACTCGTAACACCACCCTGAGAGCACCTACTTCTACCACAGGCACTGCAACTCCTACCACCACAATGAGCGCTCCTAATTCAACCACAGAAACTAAAACTCCCACCAGCACCACGAGTGCCCCTACTTCTACTACAGACACTAGTACTCCTACCACCAACAGGAACGCTCCTACTTCTACCACAGAAACTAATACCAATACCACAGGAAGGAGCACAACAACTTCTACCACAGACAGAACTATTCCTACCACCACCACGAGTTCCCGTACTTCTACCACAGACAATACTACTACCTCCACCACGAGCACAAGTACTTCTAGCACATAAACTACTACTCCTACCACCACCACGAGTGCAACTACTACTACCACTGACACTACTACTCCTACCACCACCACGAGTGCTCATATTTCTACGAAAGACTTTACTACTCCTACCTGCCCCACGATCACCAGTCCTTCAACCACAGAAACTACTACACCTACCACCAACAGAAGAACACCTCCTTGTACCACACACCCTGTTACTCCTACCACCACCAAGAGCACTCCTACTTCTACCACAGAAACTACTACTCCAACCACCACAACGAACACTCCTACTTCTACTGCAGAAAATACTGCTCCTATCACCACCACGAGCGAACTACATCTACCACATTCACTACTACTCCTAACACCATCACGAGCGCTCCTACTTCTACCACAGACACTATTACTCCAAGAAGCACCATGAGTGATCTCCTCCCTCTACCACAGACACTACTCCTCCTAACAACACAACAAGCGCTCCTACTTCTATCAAAGAAACTATTACCCTACCACCACCACGAGCGCTCGTACCTCTAACAAAGTATCTAGTACTCTGAACACCACCACGAGCTCTCCTACTTCTACTAGAGGAACTACTACTACCAAGACCACGAGCGCTCCTATTTCTTCCACAGACTGTGCAACTCCTACCACCACCAAGTGCGCTCCTACTTCTCACACAGAACATGCTGCTCCTACCACCACCACGAGCAAAACTACTTCTAACAGAGACCTGCTACTCGTAACACCACCCTGAGAGCACCTACTTCTACCACAGGCACGGCAACTCCTACCACCACAATGAGCGCTCCTAATTCAACCACAGAAACAAAAACTCCCACCACCACCACGAGCGCCCCTACTTCTACTACAGACACTAGTACTCCTACCACCAACAGGAACGCTCCTACTTCTACCACAGGAACTACTACTAATACCACGGGAACGAGTACAACAACTTCTACCACAGACAGTACTATTGCTACCACCACCACGAGCTCTCCTACTTCTGCCACAGACACTACTACTCTTACCACCATCACGAGTGCAAGTACTACTACCACTGAAACTACTATTCCTACCACCACCATGACTGCACATATGTCTACGAAAGTCATTACTACTCCTACCAACCACACGATCACCAGTCCTTCTACCACAGAAACTACTACTCCTACCTCCACCACAAGAGCACCTACTAGTTCCACAGACCCTGTGACTCCTACCACCACCAAGAGCACTCCTACTTCTACCACAGAAACCACTACTCCAACCACCACAACGAACACTGCTACTTCTACTGCAGAAACTACTGCTCCTACCACCACCACGAACGAACTACATCTACCACCGACACTACTATGCCTAACACCATCACGAGCGCTCCTACTTCTACCACAGACACTATTACTCCAAGAAACACCATGAGCTCTCCTCCCTCTACCATAGACACTACTCCTCCTACCAACACAACGAGCGCTCCTACTTCTATCAAAGAAACTACTACCCTACCACCAACATGAACGCTCCTACTTCTACCACAGAACATGCAACTCAGACCACCACCACAAGTGTTACTACTTCTACCACAATACCTGCATCTCCTACCACCACCGCGAGTGGATCTTCTTGTACCCCAAAACCTTCTACCCCTACCAACACAACGAGAGCACCTACTTCTACCACAGGCCCTGCTACCTCTACCTCCATCACGAGAGATCCTATTTCTACAACAGAAACTACTACTCCTACCAACAGGAAGAGAGCTCCTACTTCTTCTACAGAAACTATTATTTCTACTACCACCACGAGCGCAACTACTTCTACCACAGACCGTACTACTCCTACCACCACCCCGAGTGTAAGTACTTCTACCACAAACACTACTGCTCTTACCACCACCACGAGTGCAAATACTTCTACCACAGACACTAGTGTTCCTACCACCAACACTGGTGCCAGTACTTCTACCACAGAAACTACTACTCCTACACCCACCACGAGCGCAACTACTTCTACCACAGACATTTCTACTGCTATCACAACCATGAGCCTCCTACTTCTATCAGAGACCGTGCAATTACTACCAGGAGGACTAGCGCTCTTCCTTCTAACACAGACACTACTACGCCTACCTCCATCACTAGCCCTCCTACTTCTACCACCATACCTGCTACTTCTACCACCACCAT
Source organism: Balaenoptera ricei (assembly GCF_028023285.1). NCBI lineage: Eukaryota > Metazoa > Chordata > Mammalia > Artiodactyla > Balaenopteridae > Balaenoptera > Balaenoptera ricei. The sequence continues at coordinate 80,702,941 of NC_082654.1, forward strand.
GAGCACAACTACTTCTACCACAGACACTACGACTCCTGTCACCACCACGAATGCTCATACAAATACGAAACAGAATACTACTCCTACCACCCCCACGAGAACCACTGCTTCTAACACAGACACTACTACTCTTACCACTATCACGAGAGAACCTATGTGTACCACAGACCCTGCTATTCCTATCACCACCACGAGCACTGCGACTTCTACCACAGAAACTACTACTCGTAACACCACCATGGGCGCTCATACTTCTACCAAAGACACTACTACACCTTCAACCACCACGAGCGCTCATACTTCTACCAAAGACATTATTACTCCTAGAACCACTACGACCACCACTACTGCTATCACAAACGCTACTAATCCTACCACAACCACGGGAGCACCTACTTCTACCACAGACCCTGATATTCCTACCAACACCCTGAGCGCTCCTACTTCTACCACAGAAACTACTACTACTACCACCAACACGAGCACTCCTATTTCTACCACGGAAACTACTAATTCTCCCTCCACCACGAGCACAGCTTCTACTACCACAGAGAACACTACTCTTACCAGCACCACCAGTGCTCCTACTTCTACCACAGACACTACTACTCCAAGCACCTCCACGAGCACTCCTACATCTACCACAGACAGTACTACTCCTACCAACAAAATGAGCACTCCTACTTCTACCAAAGAAACTACTATCCTACCAGCACCATGAGCACTCCTACTTCTACCACAGAACATGCAACTCCAAGCACCACCACAGGCGATACTACTTCTAGCACAAAACCTGCTACTCCTACCACCACCACGAGTGCAACTACTTGTACCACAAAATATGCTACTCCTTCCAACACGATGAGAGCACCTAATTCTACCACAGGCCCTGCTACTCCTACCTCCATCACGAGCAATCATACTTCTACCCCAGAATCTACTGCTCCTACCACCAAGAGTGCTCCTACTTCTACCAAAGAAACTACTAGTTCTCCCACCCCCACGAGCACAACTACTTCTACCAGAGCACTACTACTCCTACCACCAGAACGAGAGCCACTACTTCTACCCTAGAAACTACTACTACCACAAACACCACGAGTGCTTCTTCTTCTACCACAAAACCTGTTATGCCTACCACCACCACGAGCGATCCTACTTCTACCACAGACACTACTACACCTACCACCACCACGAGCAATCCTACTTCTACCACAGAATCAACTACTCCTAACACCACCACGAGCGCTCCTGCTTCTACCACAGAAAGTACTACTCCTACCACCAGCACGAGCGCAACAACTTCTACTACAGACACTAATACACCTACAACCAAGATGAGTGCTCCTACTTCTACCACAGTCACCACTACTCCCACCAACACCACGAGCGCTCCTACTTCTACCACAGACAGTCCTACTCCTACCACCACCACGAGCGCTCCTACCTCTAAGGAAGTATCTAGTACTCTGAACACCACCACGAGCTCTCCTACTTCTACTAGAGAAACTACTACTACCAAGACCACGAACGCTCCTACTTCTTCCACAGACTGTGCAACTCCTACCACCACCAAGTGCGCTCCTACTTCTAACACAGAACATGCTGCTCCTACCACCACCACGAGCAAAACTACTTCTAACAGAGACCCTGCTACTCGTACCACCACGAGAGCACCTACTTCTACCACAGGCACGGCAACTCCTACCACCACAATGAGCGCTCCTAATTCAACCACAGAAACTAAAACACCCACCAGCACCACGAGCGCCCCTACTTCTAGTACAGACTCTAGTACTCCTACCACCAACAGGAACGCTCCTACTTCTACCACAGAAACTACTACTAATACCACGGGAACGAGCACAACATCTTCTACCACAGACAGAACTATTCCTACCACCACCACGAGTTCCCGTACTTCTACCACAGACAATACTACTACCTCCACCAGGAGCACAAGTACTTCTAGCACACAAACTACTACTCCTACCACCACCACGAGTGCAACTACTACTACCACTGACACAACTACTCCTACCACCACCACGAGTTCGCATATTTCTACGAAAGACTTTGCTACTCCTACCTGCCTCACGATCACCAGTCCTTCAACCACAGAAATTACTACACCTACCACCAACAGAAGAACACCTCCTTGTACCACAGACCCTGTTACTCCTACCACCACCAAGAGCACTCCTACTTCTACCACAGAAACTACTACTCCAACCACCACAACGAACACTCCTACTTCTACTGCAGAAAATACTGCTCCTATCACCACCACGAGCGAACTACATCTACCACAGACACTACTACTCCTTACACCATCACGAGCTCTCCTACTTCTACTAGAGGAACTACTACTACCAAGACCATGAGCGCTCCTATTTCTTCCACAGACTGTGCAACTCCTACCACCACCAAGTGCGCTCCTACTTCTCACACAGAACATGCTGCTCCTACCACCACCATGAGCAAAACTACTTCTAATAGAGACCCTGCTACTCGTAACACCACCCTGAGAGCACCTACTTCTACCACAGGCACTGCAACTCCTACCACCACAATGAGTGCTCCTAATTCAATCACAGAAACAAAAACTCCCACCAGCACCACGAGTGCCCCTACTTCTACTACAGACACTAGTACTCCTACCACAACCAGGAACGCTCCTACTTCTACCACAGGAAGTACTACTACTACCACGGGAACGAGCACAACAACTTCTACCACAGACAGTGCTATTCCTACCACCACCACGAGCTCTCATACTTCTACCACAGACACTACTACTCCTACCACCACCACGAGTGCAACTACTACTACCACTGAAACTACTATTCCTACCACCACCATGAGTGCACATATGTCTACGAAAGTCATTACTACTACCAACCACACGATCACCAGTCCTTCTACCACAGAAACTACTACTCCTACCTCCACCACAAGAGCACCTACTTGTTCCACAGACCCTGTGACTCCTACCACCACCAAGAGCACTCCTACTTCTACCACAGAAACCACTACTCCAACAACCACAATGAACACTGCTACTTCTACTGCAGAAACTACTGCTCCTACCACCACCACGAGCGAACTACATCTACCACCAACACTACTATGCCTAACACCATCACGAGCGCTCCTACTTCTACCACAGACACTATTACTCCAAGAAACACCATGAGCTCTCCTCCCTCTACCATAGACACTACTCCTCCTACCAACACAACGAGCGCTCCTACTTCTATCAAAGAAACTACTACCCTACCACCACCATGAACGCTCCTACTTCTACCACAGAACATGCAACGCATACCACCACCACAAGTGTTACTACTTCTACCACAATACCTGCTTCTCCCACCACCACCGCGAGTGGATCTTCTTGTACCCCAAAACCTTCTACTCCTACCAACACAACGAGAGCACCTACTTCTACCACCGGCCCTGCTACCTCTACCTCCATCACGAGCGATTCTATTTCTACAACAGAAACTACTACTCCTACCAACAGGAAGAGAGCTCCTACTTCTTCTACAGAAACTACTATTCCTACTACCACCACGAGCGCAACTACTTCTACCACAGACCGTACTACTCCTACCACCACCCCGAGTGTAAGTACTTCTACCACAGACACTACTGCTCTTACCACCACCACGAGTGCAAATACTTCTACCACAGACACTAGTGTTCCTACCACCAACACTGGTGCCAGTACTTCTACCACAGAAACTACTACTCCTACACCCACCACGAGCGCAACTACTTCTACCACAGACATTTCTACTGCTATCACAACCATGAGCCTCCTACTTCTATCAGAGACCGTGCAATTACTACCAGGAGGACTAGCGCTCTTCCTTCTAACACAGACACTACTACGCCTACCTCCATCACTAGCCCTTCTACTTCTACCACCATACCTGCTACTTCTACCACCACCATGAGCACAACTACTTCTACCACAGACACTACGACTCCTGTCACCACCACAAATGCTCATACAAATACGAAAGAGAATACTACTCCTACCACCCCCACGAGAACCACTGCTTCTAACACAGACACTACTACTCTTACCACTATCACGAGAGAACCTATTTGTACCACAGACCCTGCTATTCCTATCACCACCACGAGCACTGCGACTTCTACCACAGAAACTACTACTCGTAACACCACCATGGGCGCTCATACTTCTACCAAAGACACTACTACACCTTCAACCACCACGAGCGCTCATACTTCTACCAAAGACATTATTACTCCTAGAACCACTACGATCACCACTACTGCTATCTCAAACGCTACTAATCC